>NC_133302.1:18785958-19113790 GCF_005239225.2 Populus alba | reverse complement strand
ACATCCGTGTTCTGATTTACCGACAAGTTGTCATATTTTTTATTTTTTTGAATATAATTATTGATTAATTTGTGAATTGTAATTGTTAACGTTGAATTTATCTTAGGATTGATAGTTGAATATGTTGGAATAATTAGTATAGATTAGTTCAATTGGTTGTGACTATTGTTAATATTTGCAAGTTTGTGGATTTGGGTAGTATCCAGTATAGGGGAGATACTGCCGATTTTTTTTTAACATTTGAATTTTATTATACAATTATTAATATAAAATTGTTTAGATGCGCAGAATGAAAACCAGAGCTGGTTGTTCACGTCCAGTTGAATCAAGTTCGTCTAGCAGCGATGATGATGTTTCCTTAGGTGCCTCTCAAGAAGAGGCACCTACACCACCTGCGCCGTCAACCGATGCTGCCTCTTCCAGCGATGTTTCGAAGCGGAATCAATTTACCCGCCAGTACGAGGCATAGTGGAAGGACGATCTTTCAATGTAAGTTTGTTAAGGTTTTAGTTTTTTTTATATAAAAAAAACAAATTTAAAACATAATTTATGAAGTAATCACAAATTAATTTCATTTCTTTTCAGGTTCACAAACATTGAGGCCGCCCGAGTAATATCATCGGCATTTAAAGCGTCGATGGAGATTCCATTGTTTCAATGGAGTCAGATATCCAGACATCCTAAATGGATGCCTCAAATCAATGCATGGTTTCGTCGATTTGAGGTTCGTGTTAATATATAATTTTCAGCTTATTTCTAATAAATTCTAGTTATAATTGTAAATAAATTATTAACATTTTAAAAAATTATTTTCTTATATACAACATCGATTCTACTGGGACGATGAACATGACACTGTTGTGAGGAGGGTGTGGGAAAATCACGCGGCAATTAGGTAACATCGAAAACAATACGACTTTTTTTTACATAATTATTTATGTTTCGAAATGTAATTTTTTCGTGCGTGAATTAGGTTGCGTGATTTTTGGTATGACACCTAGAAAAAAGCAAAAAAAACAGCGAGGGATAAGGGGTTCCAAGGCTGGAACGATGTTGCGGTTTGGAGGGATTTCAAACCAATATACATCCTGGAAGATATATGGCCGCACTATCTTCAGCACGTGACGTCTGAGCGGTTCACTCGACGCTCACAGTCCGGTGCTGGCAACCGGAATCGGCCAATTCATGGCTCGGTGACAACGCACACCGGCGGCTCCGTTCCGTTTTCTGCACATGCGAAACGGATGGTAAGATTAATTTAAATGAAATATATCGTTCAATTAATTTGTTGTTAATACATTTTTTTCATTATAGGCTACGTCTCTTGGACGTCAGCCGAGCCCTATGGAGCTGTTACAACGCACACGTAACGTATGTTTGTTCAACCATTTTATTTTGTAAGTTATTATTATGTTTATTGAATTGAATATGATGATTTTTTTTTCAGGAGACCTATAATAATCGGTTGAGGGAGAGATACGGGGACGATCCATCGACTCATCCAGAATTCGATCCGAATTTGTGGATGGAGGCTGGATCGTCAGGTGGACCCGATAAAAATCGGGTTTACGGGCTCTCCAACACTACCGCGGCCAACTTGCGGTCGACCGGTACTGCTTCAACCGCTGGGAGCTCCCAATCTGTATCGAGCTCCCAATCTAAGGAGTTTGTGGCCTTGCAGCAAAGGTGCGACCACCTATCAGAGGCATACACACAACTCAAAGAAGAGCAAAGATTGACGAATGAACAACACAGAGCAGAGTCTGAACAACAAAGAGCGGCCTCTGAAGAGCTTCGGCAAATGGTCATGAACATGACACAAGGTGGAACATGTGCGCCTAATCCTTTTTGGCTGCCTAACCCCCATCCTCCTCCTCCTTCACCTTTATATTAATTTTTAATAAACATTATTTACATTTAAAATTTTGTTTAATGTTTTTTTGAAACACATTCATTTTGTAATGAATATTATTTCACTTTGAGTTTTTGTTGCTTAATATAAATTTTATTTGCATAATTGGTTTGTATTACCATTAATTTATATTATTTTTTCAAAATAATTAAAAAAAAATTTTAAAAAAATTACACAGGGATTTACCGACGGAAAAATTCCGTCGGCATTGGACAGTGCCTGCCACCGTCACCGACCATCACCGACGGAACAAATCCGTCGGTATAAATTTACCGACGTATTTACCGACGAATATATTCGGTCGGTATAAAATATCACCGACACTTTTGCCGACGGAGTTTGTCCGTCGGTATTTTTATAACACCGACGGAAAATATTCCGTCGGTATATTCCAAGCGGGAAACTTTTTTTTTTGCGCGCACGGTCCGTCGGTAAAAGTTTTTTTTGTATTTCCGACCGATATAGCAACGGAATGTGGAATCACCGACAAAAGGTATTCCGACGGGAGTATTCCGTCGGTAATATAGTCGGTAAATACTTTACCGATGAAAGTTCTATCACACACCGACGGAATATTTCCGTCGGTAAAACTGTGAAATCTTGTAGTGATTATTATTATTATTATATAATCAAATGAAAAATTTTACAGGGACCCATGTAGCATGGATGATGTATCTTGATATTCATCTATTCATAAGCTAACTTATTTAATTTCTAGTTAGAGTTAACAATTTCTTTTAATATTTTATAAATGCATATAATTTTATAATTATTTTACTAAGAAAAATAACATGAAGAGTCTTTATTTAATTACATGACAATAACTTTTTTAATATGAATAATAATTTAAATTTTATTAAAATAAAATAATTTACTAGTATAATTTATTATTTTCTATTTAATAAAAATCAAAAGCAATTATAACCTAAAAAATATATCTGAACGATTTCAAATAAAGATAAATAAAAATATCTTAATTAAAATCCCTTTCATCTTGTCAATGCATTCCATTTTTCTTTGTTTTTTTTTTTTTTAAAATAACAGGATATCCGACATCGTTTATCTTGTCAAGTCTGGAGTTGACATTACATTGGATGGGGATGACTTGACGTCATAATATCAACACTAAAGTTTGATCTTGAATCTAGGTAGCTGGAAATTAAAATGCACACGTGGCACTCTCTCTTCCTCTTCCTCTTCCTCTTCTTAAAAGTCATTAAAAAAGGAAAATACCCCATAAATCAACCTGGGACCCAGGGTTCTTGCTTCTCCCCTCAATTATTTTTCTTCTATGTTTTGTATTATTTTATTTATTCTTAGAACATTTTTTTTTTTCCGAACCTGATCTTTTTCTTGAATATGCATATAACTTATATTTAATTTAATACGAGAAAGATCGATGGCAGAGGATATTCTTACATCGCTTGGCTATTAAAGTTTGATTATAAAAACTAAATACTCATAAATTCACTAATTTATCTAAAAATAGCATAGCCATAATCAAAACCAAGGTTGTCAAAAACATTTTATTTGACATGATACAAAATATATAATATAAACTTGAATTGTAAAATAATAAATAAAATATTTTAGCTAATTATATATTAACAATTTCAATCAAGTAGTAATTAACTATATAACACAATTAAAATAAAAATAAAATAAACAATAGAAAAGTCTAAACATCTTTATTTTATTCACTTTGATTCCTCTACTTTTTAGACAAATCGACCCACTTACTTCATTATTTACAAGAAATAAGTGCCTTTAAATTTTGATAGATCATTTAACATTAATTACTCTAAAGGTCAAGTATGTCAATTTACAATTTTTATTTTATATATTTGCCAACTAAAATAGAGTAATATATTAATTGATATGCTAATAGTTTACATAAAAAATTATGAAGAATGAATAGATATTCTAATTTTACGGAAATGAAATCCACAAATAACTCGTATCGTTAAAACAATTATAATAATTATAGTCAAAATCAAGCTATTGATTATCAAATTGCACAAGTTTTACAAGATATAAATTTAAAATAATGAAAATGTTAAGGTCCAGGTTACCAGAATGCACAATTTTATATTTTTTTCAAACTCGTAAAATTAGTCTAATTTTACCGAGTTTAAACGAGTTTGACTGATTTTATTAGTTTTTGAGTTTTAATTTGATTTAACACATTAGATATATGTTAACTCATAAAATTATAAAATTTTAAAAATCAACTTGGTTTTTTAACAACATTGCTTCCAAGTCCATACTGAATCAAACAATAACCACCCTCTTGGTCTCAAATTTCCTCAATGTCCTCTTCAGTTTAATGATAATATTCAATCATGCTCCAAAACGTAGGCCTTGGCTTTCAATGTTTTAAATTTTAAATAAAAAA
This sequence comes from Populus alba, assembly GCF_005239225.2. Taxonomy (NCBI): domain Eukaryota; kingdom Viridiplantae; phylum Streptophyta; class Magnoliopsida; order Malpighiales; family Salicaceae; genus Populus; species Populus alba. The sequence goes on along the minus strand of NC_133302.1, from coordinate 19,109,483 downwards.
TTGAAGAAGCGTATATGATTATTAATTTTATAATTAATAAATTTAATTAAAATATATATAAATTGATTTGAATATTCATATTAATAATAAAAAAAATTATTTTTTAAGCTTAATTGTGATTTGGCTTGTTTGCTTGCAATTGGTTATATTTATACATTGAGGTCTTAAAATTTCTTATAAAGCAATTTTATTATTGATAGAGAAAATTATTGCTCAAGATGGTAAATCATTGACCAGTGATGGTTGCTTATTAATTGATGTGTCATGTTATAATTTGTGTCACACATTTTATTGGTGAAATTGTTGATGACAAGTAGTGTCCTTGGTATGCATAGAAAATTACATGAAAAATGCATTGAAAAGCATGCCAAAATAGGTTGAGTTGGAAATTTTATCATTGTTGATGATGATTGCTTATTGATTGATGTGTCATATATTTTACTGGTGAAAATGTTAGTGATAAGTACTATCATCTTAGGTGTGCATAGAAAATTATGTGAACAATGCATTAAAAAACGAGCAAAATAGTATTGTACAGGTTGAGCCTCCTGTTCCAAATCAAGGAAACGAAATTAAAAGCTATGTCGGAAAATCACTTCATTCCATGAAAAAAATTAAAAAGTGGGGAAAGTGATATTTCAACAAAGAATATATATATATATATACACACACGTGGGTGTCCGGGCCAGCTTGTGTGTACCATGACTAATCCCACGGCTCACTGAATATCCTGCACATCCAGTGAGCATGTAAGGCACCGCGGGGGTGACAGGCGTGCACGATGAGATTTGAACCCAGGATGAAGAGGAAGGAAACAAATCTCTTCAACCGCTGAGCCATAAAAATATTCTTAATATATGGGTTAGAATTCACTAAAGACAGCTATAATTCAGTAGGTCCAATAAAAATAAATTATTGATAATAAAAGTCATTTTCTATCTCTTCTGAGATGATATATTTAAAATTATGATAACGATAAATAGATCAGGTTAATAAATAGACTAGGTGAATAGATCAAATATATAAAATAAAATATTTAACAGAATGAACAAATCAGGTTAACATGAAGTCTGTGTTAGAGTTTTGGATTGAAAATTCTATTAGTTTGCACCAGCCTAAATTATTGGGAAAAATATTGTTTTTTTTTTAAAAAAAACCTTGATGTTAAAGAATAGATCTTATCAATTTATTGGAGTCAAGGACAAAATCTTGTCTTGCTTCGCAACTGACAAAGGAAGGACTAGAGATGCTTTTGCTGACAGAACAATGTTGAATAATGTATTTGGTAGAGAATCTACAGTTGTTTTTTTGTGACATTATAGCTGGAGTTTTTGGCGTGGAGTGAAGCTCAAATACTAGGTATAAGCTGAAATAAGATTTATATGGTATAATGAAGGAATGAAAGAGACATTATGGCTGAAAAATGGGTACTTAGGCCTCCTCTTTTTTTTTTTTTTTTTTTTTTTTTTTTTTTTTTTAATGTTTAAGAGAATAAGACAATAAATAGTAAAACCAACTAGTCTATGAAACAACTTTGCAATAAAGCTCCTAATCAACTTTAATCATTTTGGATTCCTTGTATTTTCACCATTAGCCTTCTTCAATTGTGCTTTTAAATTTAAGTGTTTTTTACAAATTAATTTTAGATTTTAGATTTTTTTAATGTGGTCCTCAATTAAATTTTATATTTCAAATTTTTTTCAATCAAGTTTCTAATTGAATTAAATTAATCTTTCAAAGTTTTAAATGTGTCTCTAATATTTTAATCTTGTGAATTGATCCAAATTAGGTCTTCAAACTTGATTTTTCTTCAATTAAGTTCTTGATTGAATCCATAAAATCTATTAGAAGTTTACAAAAAATAAAAAATAACCGTGGCATCACGGCGGATAATGTAATTAGTATCAACACTAAAGTTTGATCTTTAATCTAGGTAGCTGGATATTATTATGAACACGTGGCACTCCCTCTTCCTCTTCCTCTTCTTAAAAGTCATTAAAAAAGGAAAATACCCCATAAAGCAACCTGGGACCCAGGGTTCTAGCTTCTCTCCTCAATTATTTTTCTTCTATGTTTTGCATTATTTATTCTTAGATCTTTTTTTTTTCCGAACCAGATCTTTTTCTTGAATATGCATATAATTTATATTTAATTTAATACGAGAAAGATTGATGGTAGAGGATATTCTTAGATCGCTTGGCTATTAAAGTTTGATTATAAAATTAAAAATACTTATAAAGTCTCTAATCTATCTAAAAATAGCATGGTTATAATCACCACCATTCATGTGGCTATAATATATATATATATATATATATATATATATATATATATATATATTTAAAAATATTTTTGATTTTATTTTATTTTACTTTAAATTAATTTTTTTGGGTGTTTTTAGATCGTTTTGATGTACTAATATCAAAAAATAATTTTTTAAAACAATATTATTTTGATATATTTTCAAGCAAAAATACATTTTAAAAACTTATCATTACTACATTTAAAAAAATAATATATTTAATCATCTTATTTTGGCCCGGTAGACCTAGGTGCTTGTATCAGTGCATGAGTGCTTAGCCTTATTTAACATATCTTTTCGTGTTAAATAAAAATTTAGTCTGAATAGAAAAATTATCTATTATAAAGACTAATTTATTTACTATGATTTTGCAACAAGGCAATATGTTTAATACATGACAATCTAGAGACATTATTTCATATGATTTTGCAGCAAGACAATATTAGTTGCAGACCTCCGGTGTTTCATAGATTATGATACATGGGTGATCAAGAGCTAGGTTATCAAGGATAAACTTCAATTAGAGATCTTAAACCCAGAACTGGGTTGATCTTATAGTGACTGAAGCCAGCATCAGTGAATAGTTTAGCCCATTCTTTCTCGTTTCTTTCTTTTCCTGTGACCAAGATCATCATCAGCATATCAAAGAAGAGCTGTGTCTCAGTTGACCCTTCTTCCTCTTTATTGTTCTCCACCACCATATCTATGATAATCACCTTTCCTCCTCCTCCTTGGCCCTTAATCGCCTCCTTGCATTGCTTGAGTATTTTCACACATTCCTCGTCATTCCAGTCATGAAGAATCCACTGATTGTCATCAATAATGAAACAAAAACATGTTAGAAGTGTTAATAGTCTAAACTGAAAGAAATTAACCAATAGTTTTTTTAAAAGTTTTGGAGTTATATATGCTTAGTAATACAGTTTTGATCAGTTAAAAAAAAGGCATTTCACCTTCAGCAGAATTGCATCTGCTTGAGGAATTGCCTCGAACATGTCTCCACCAAGATATTTCAAGTTTTCACTTCCCTCCAAACCAGCTACCACATGTGGGAGATCAAAGACTGTGCAATCCAAATGCTGGAATTCCTTAGCTATTGCCTTGGCCACAGTTCCAGTGCCACCCCCAACATCAACCACCGAGTTTAACCCTTCGAAAACTCCCTTGCACTCATTTACCAACACACTCGACACCAATCGAGCATCACTTGCCATAGCTTCATTAAAGAAATTATTGAGCTTTGTTTCATTTCCGGCAAACTCCCAAAATGTCCTTTGATGGGCCGTACAGAATGACGAAGAGACATCATTTTGGAACCAAGCGCTTACATAATGCCATGGTTGTGTTAAAATTGGATCAAGCATGGCTAGCAAGAATGGAGTTACACTCAAAGGGTTGTCCTTGATAAGGAGTTGAGAAGCATTGGTGAGAACATAGCCTTCTCCTTCAGTCTCTCCACTATCATTTTGTGTCGCAAAGAAACCAGAATGGACCAATATGCGCATGAGGCGATAGACTCCAGGGGCTTTGGATGGGTGAATGGGCAAGACAGCGACAAGTTCAGAAAGGGTCATGGGTTTTCCATGATTATGGATAGCATCCGGTATGCCTAGTTGAATAGCACATTTTAGAGACATTGAGTTTATGAAGTTGAAGATGTGATTCCAAACATGAGCTTGAGCTTGAAGTAGCTCAGCACCATGCAGGTTTCCTTCAGCCTCATGCATTTTCTCTAGACTGTCTCCAGATTTTTTAGGCTTGATATATACTATGAACTTGTATGATCGACATTGGAATATATAGAAGAGGATGTGACACTATTCAAATAAAGTATGATAAAATAAATAAATAAATAAATAACTAAATAAACGTGGAAAGGATCAATTTAAAGATGGACCAAAAATCGATGTGCACGAGGTATCCTTAAAACATGGTGGGGTTACAGATTTGTTTCACTGCCAGCAGGAAAGATAAAATAATTTTTTAATGGTTTCAAGTAAAATTTTCAAATATAAATTTGAACTTGTCCCGAACAATCACTCACATAGTTGGAGATTTCTGGTTCAATCCTGATTATAAGAAACCAATGATCAATACATTACGGATTATTCATATATCCCTAGCCTTAATATTGAAGATACTATAAACCTGATTTTTATTGAGACCACCGAATAATCTAGCCTTTAACCACAAATCTAGACCGAGTTCTCAATGGGTTAAATGATCATCCTTATATCTCTCCTGCAACTGAGTCTTGCATGTTTCTTGAAAAAAAAAAACAATTCATCAAATTTTAAAAAATAGTAACTTAAGGAAAAAAAATTGTTATAAACCAACTTACCACAAACTTCTGAGCTCAACTATCCACGAGATGTTGCATCCCTTTTTGATAGTCATCATTTTGTATGTGGGTTTCAACAAAAATCTCCATCGATCTTGGATCAAGTCTGCAACAACCTAGCTTTTCATGCCCAAAACAATAGTAATTTTTTTTTTGTACTTGACACACATCGTGTCGGTAATTGGCAAACATGTTCCCTCATATCATCAATATACAATCCATACATCAACAACAATCAACATTTCATTTAAAAGTGAATCTTACATAAACTCATAATATTATGTTTGCATGATTAGAAGTTCACATTTAAAATATACATGCATAAACATGAGTTTGTATTCTATCCTACAAATAGTCATCACAAATTTAAACCAAAAGGATCTAATAATAATTATACATTTAGTACATTGATTCATACAAAATACATCATGATTTAGAATGCAATTACATGATTCCTTGCAAAAGTAGGTTCTTGTGTATTAGGTTTCCTAGGCATCTTGTTGGTGTGACGTCCCTACTACAGTACAAAACAATTACAAGAATGCAATTACTTAATAATAATAAAAATAAAAATAAAAATAAAAATGATCTGGCAGTTTAATGAAGCATTAACATTATCTCATGTTTGAAGCGTGGCATTTGTAGTTCCTTCATGTTCTTGGTATACACAACTTGTAGTACATATAAATGTACTAATTCTTACAATCAACGATAATCTTAAATCTAACATCCTCTTAAAACATCATTTGTCGAGGTTAACCATTCACTCACCTCGGCCATCCCCTTCGAATGCCATCAGCCAAAGCTAATCATTCATTTGTCCTGGTCATCCCTTTGGATGCCATTAGCCAAAACTAATCATTCCTTTGTCCCGGTCATCCCTTCAGATGCCATTAGCTGAAGCTAATCAATTGTTAGTCTCGCTCATCTATTCGGATGTAATTAGCCAAAGCTAATCAATTGTTTGTCCCGGTCATCCCTTTGGATGCAATTAACCTAAGCTAATCATTTATTTCAAAGCTAATCATTCATTTGTTCCGGTTATTCATTCGGATGCCATTAGCCGAAGCTAATCAATTATTTGTCCCTGTCATCCCTTTGGATGCAATTAGCCAAAGCTAATTATTCATTTATCCTGGTCATCCATTTGGATGCCATTAGCCGAAGCTAATTATTCGTTTGTCCCGGTCATCTATTTAGATGTCATTAGTCGAAGCTAATCAATTGTTAACATTTAAGCATTTGACAGTCTGACATTTGAATTAACACAATACTATAACATTCATGATAAAGTATTTTCATTATTAAACATTATTAAAAAGAAAGGTAAAAGTCACCTACCTGCAGTAAAAGCTTTACTCGTTCTCTTATGTTGCTGCTATTGCACCATACCAGTGGTCCCTCTTGTAGTCACAGACTCATCTCATAAATTTTTCTCATTCAAGGATATGTTTTATAATAATCATATCAATAGCTAATAGATCTTTCTTTCGATCATTTCTTTCTTTATATCTTACATTTTTCTCATTACACCTATTAATGTTGTTATCCTTTATTCAACCATAGTTATCATTCCTTCAAGCCGATATTACAGAGAATCCATATTCATCCATTACTCATATGTTACTTTCTATACATATTCATTTCCTCATAATAACATGGATATTTTCAGAGTTATTATCTGAATGTGCAAGTGTTCGTATGACTCAATTCTTTTATATTCTTACGTATAGTATTCACGTGAAAGTCTACTGTTATTATCTAGACATTGAACTGTTACTGCCTGGACATTGAATTGTTATTGTCCAACCGTTAATGTCTAGACATTGAACTGTTATTGTCTACATATTAAACTGTTATTGTCCAACTGTTACTGCCTAGACATTGAACTGTTACTGTCTAAACACTCATCAGATTTTTTACTATATCTAGAATTATAGAACTCCGTTTCAAGCGAGATTAGTCTTGTTAGAAAGCTAATACACGAGGCTACAAGTTCTCTGAAGAAGGAGAACCCAATTCTACCTCTAAGATAGTCAAAATTGCTCATTAACAAACACTATCCTACAAGGTCTGTCACGACCCAATCTCGGTTGATGACCCATAACTGGGGTTCTATAGCTCCGTATTGAGCAAGACCAATTTTCTTAGTTAGCTAACATCCAAAACTACAATTAATATGAAAAAACTTAATCCTAAGTCTCTCATATCCTCCTACTCAAATTCTCTCCAAAATTCAGGAGATGAATATGTCCAGATTCATCAAGCTTTCCATTTACACATAATATCCATAATTTATCTTTTTCTCTTTTATCTCAACCTTTAGCCATATCACATATTGTTTAAGAGCGTCAAAGAAAAATATCTTTATAAGAGCCAATTTATCTTATTTATTTCAATCATTCCTCTTAACGTCAAAATAAAACATTCTTATCGATTTTACAAACTTTCTGAATAATATTCTTCTAAACACAACCCTTGATAATAGTTTCAATCAACCATAAATAACAAATGAATAATATTCCAAACAATCCATACTGTCAAGTTATAATGCATTATTATAAGTATAAGATATCAAAATATCAACTTCATCAAATGGTGAAATTTTCAGAAATATGGGTTTAACTGAACTGACCTCAAACTTGCAGACCTACTATGTGAGAAGCACAACTTCTATACCGAATGTTTGTTTATGATCTCCACCGTTCAGAATCTAGAAAGAATAAGGAAGAACAACATATTCCAATTATAGGCTAATCCAATGGTGGCCGAAGGAGAAAACAGACAACAAATAAGATTGTTCAAAAGTGTATTTTCCTAGATATTTTCCTCCCTCAATATCTCTCAAACGGAGACTAATATAGGAAATCGCTCCAGTGAAAATGTACATGACATGGATAAGAACAACATATCCAAATATCGTTTTGATCCAACGGTGAAAGGTGGAGTTATAACTGTCGTATGTTCTGTCATCAATATATCTTCTCTTCGGCCTCTCTCTAAACTCTTTCTTACTCTTGCCAGTCACTCCAAGAGAGAAAATAGAATGATATTTATAGTTCTATCATTTTATTAATTGCACATTTATCCTCACCCCTTTTTATCATTTGTACATAAACTCCTAACCTTTTGTTATTTAAATATTGACCTCTCTTGATCTTACGTATTCATTTTGTCCTTAGAAATGTTTTTCTTTTCAATAATTTAGTACAATATTAACTTTTAATTTCATTACTTTTAATATTTTTATCTTGATTTAGGTTTTTTTAATTTAATTTAACCCATTTTACTATTGATTAAATTTCTCATCTTTTAATAACCCTGAAAAATTATAATAGGGGGTTTACAATGTCCAAGCACCATAGCTTGTAAAAGAAGTTATTGTTAGTTAAACATTTTCATATAGTACAACAATTAAAAAAAACTATCTTATAAAACAAAATTTTACCATTTTCTTTGCATAAATAAGCGTAATGGATTTACTAGTTTGCGTGGTAATGAAAACATGAATCTTCTTAATCCGGCTCTCCACACCTGACTATAACTACCGCACGAAACACTCGAACATCACGAGTTTGATATAAGCATCCTATATAGCCTCTGAGACATGCGAGGTCCAAAATCTGTCCATGCGACCACGTCTTTCCAACCTTAAAAAACATGGTTGGACCATTCATAAAAGTAGAAGATTGCAAGGATGGTACATCTAAGCTTTTAAAATTATAAACACCGAGTGGGTTCCTAAGAACATAATGTTGAATGCTTTTTAAAAATACCAAGGGTTTCAAAAGTAGCAAAGATGATAGCTAAATGCTTCTTGAAACATGGAATTCCATTTCAATGTGACCCTAACGTCGAAATGCTAGAAATAGTCAATCTAATAAAGGTCAAATTTGTTGATCAAAGATTCGAGCTTAGATATAAGCCTAAAAAATGTATTATAGATGGGTTGTTAGTATGAGAAGAGAAAGAAGAATGGCTGGAATTGAGGAAATATAGCCGAAAGAGAAAGAGATAGTAATCCTTCCCATTAGGGTTTCATTCCTAAAAGTTGCATATGTAATGCAACCTAATAAAGGATTGAAAAGCCTTGGTCAAGAACTCTCAACTATAAACATAAACACCTTGGATGAGGTTAAGATCAAAGGGGATGATGAGAAGACAGAGTCCAGAAAGGAAGATGAAGTTCTACTGCAGTTAACTGTGTATGCTCTGGAAGAAGTCTTTTCCAAGACCTTCATGCGAAAGTTGGCTAAGGGTTAGAAGTATCAAAACTTAGTGACTAAGGAAGCTTTATTAGTTTTTAAAATGTAACTTAGCATTGCTGGTCTTAAAATGCATTTGTTATTGCTTTTGTTTGCTTTGTTTTTCTTGGTTGACATACAAGGATTGGATGTCAACTAGATCTTGTCTTTGTTATTAATCCTATTTTTTTCTAAATAATAACATCATTGTATTTTCCAATTTGTTTCTTCCATTTATATTTTTTCACTCGCGTATTTACACTAAACAATTTTCATTTTCAGGAAACCTCAAAGCAGATCTTCCATAACATCAAATACACCTTGCACCAAGAATTAATGGCCAAACCATAACAAATATGTAATAGCTATAGAAAAAGAAGAAGAAGAAGAAGAAGACGAAGGGGATGAATAAGATATCAGGGAATTCACAAAATTAATGGAGCAACATGAACATACCTGAAAGCCCGCTATAGAAGAACTAGAAATCATAAATATGGGTAATGATCAATTTAAAAAGGAACTAAAAATAAGACTTACTCTAGAAGATAGAGTAGAAAATGATCACCCTACTACAAGAATATACATATGTTTTTGTCTAGTCCTATAAGGATATGCCTAGTTTGGATATGGACATCATAGTACATAGAATACCATTAATAGAAGGATACAAACCGATCAAACAAAAGTTGAGAAGAACTCATCTTGACATCCTGATCAAAGATAGAGATTGAAAAGCATTGAGATGTTGGTTTTTTAAAAGTAGTTAAATATCTATAATGAATATCTAACGTAGTTGTCGTACCAAAGAAGGAGAAAAAGATCATAGTCTGTGTTAATTTTAGGGATTTAAACATGGCTAGCCCCAAAGATGACTTTTATTTGCTATATATAGGTATTTTGGGCGACAATGTTGCACATAGTTCCATGTATTTTTTCATAGATGGCTTCTCAGGATACAACCAGATAAAAATGGCTCTGGAAGATAAAGAAAAAACAACTTTTATCACGCTTTAAAAGACATCATATTACAAGGTGATGCCATTCAGGCTAAAAAATGTAAGGGCCACCTACCAGAGGGCCATGGTGACTTTATTTCATGATATAATATAGAAGAAAATTAAGGTGTGTGTAAATGATACAATTACCAAGTCTAAAAAAAAAAATCATGTCTAGATTTTAAAGAAGTTATTTGAGAGACTGAGGTATATACTAAGGTTTAACTCTATAAAATGTTTATTTGGAGTTAAGTTCGTGAAATTGCTAGGATTCATGGTAAGTAACAGGGGGTAAAGGTGGATCTTAATAAAGTAAAAGTCATTCAATCTATGTCATCTCTTAAGATAGAGAAAGAGGTGAAAGGATTCTTAAGGAGGTTGAACTATATTTCTCATTTTATATCCCAGCTAATAACAACATGTTAGCCTATCTTCCAGCTATTGAGGAAAAAAAATCCTAGAACTTGGAATGAGAAGTGCGAAAAAGCCTTCAATAAAATTGAACAACACTTACAGAACCCAATTTAGCCCACGAAAAATGTCAATTTTGTGTCAATGAATTTCATTTGATAAGGGGAGTCTCACCTAGGTATTTTTTTGGTTTTTTCATTGTCTAAGATGGTAAATATGAGCCTTGGAAGTTTTTTTTTTTTTTTTTTAGGTTTATTTTGGGCTTTTAGATCAATTTTTAGGTTATTTGAGGTCATGTATAATTTATCAAGGAGTATAAAGTATCTTATATGTGTTTTTGATAAAAATATGGGTTGAGAAATGTACTTGTAGGTCAAACCAACCACCACCCGTACCACTTTTTTTTTTTTAAAAAAAAGTTAACCCAAACAAGTAAGCTTGGGATGAAAAGCTCACGAAGCTAGGCCTCTATTTTTTTCTGGTCGTCTTAAGCATTGGTTCATGGCCGCCATAGTCCCAAAATGTCCTCCCATGAGCCGTGTCAAGTGGAGTAGGATCATCATTTGTTAACCAAGTGCTCACAAAATGCCATGGCTTTGTTAAAATTGGGTCAAAGCATGGCTTGCAAGAATTGTGTTACACTAAAAAGAAGAAGAAAAGGTGGAATAACAATAAGTAATAGCAAATTCGCAAAAATATGACGAATCCATGTTTTAAATTTGAAATAAAAATTGAAGAAGCGCACAAAGTTCACGAATCCATGCAAGCTTATCATATGATTTCAGCAAGGTAACCAAAGAGTAAAATTAAATAAGAATTGGACTAAATATGCACGTCATTTTATATAAAATTGCATTACTTTACATTATTTGGAACATGATTTACATTAGGCAACAAGTGCTAATTACTTTAGCTGCAGATAACGACCACGTCCTTTTCCTCTCCTTGGCATAATAGTCGTGGTAAATAGGAAGCAGATGGCTCTTGATCGTCAATAAATTTGACCGGTGATTGTTTAATTAATCTAAAAAATTTAAGTGAGAAACTTAAAACAAAATATGTATCATCAAGTATCATTCTTTGAAAGAAACTGATTAAAGTGACAAAAGAATCTTTGAATGAACGTGAAGCATGAGATTTGACTAATTTTTGCTATCTACATTTATAAAATATAACTTGAATATAATGAGATCGTTTAAGTGTTGTGGATGCAGGGCGGAGACAGGATGGGCTAGCAGAGATAAGAAGGGCTAGCAGGACCGGGGCCCTACAATAAATTTTCTTTCTAGCCCCTCCCTTTATAATATTAATATATTTAGCTTAAATAATAAAACAACTAACATTTTAGCCACCCTTTAATTTTTTTTCTGGTTTCGCCCCTAGGTGGATGTATTAGATGTGATTAGATTAGTTGGGATTACTGTTTTAGTTATGGACATCTTTAATATTGTATCATTTTACTTTATATTTTTTTATGGTTTATGTAATTTTTGTGACGAAGGATTTTTTTCATGACTACATTGTGTTCCTCTTTATCCTGTTTGTTTTTGTTTTTTTAAAATGATTTTGAAAAAAAAAAAGTAATTTTTTTATTTTTTTCTTTGCTTTAAATTAATATTTTTTGGTATTTTTATATTATTTTAATACACTGATATCAAAAATAATTTTTTTTAAAACAAAAAAAAACATTATTTTGATATATTTTTGGATGAAAAACACTTTGAAAAGCAACCACAACTACACTCTCAAACAGGCTATAGGTGCTTTCGGTTGGTTCTTTGATCTTGTTGCATACCGTTCAATTTGGTGACATGTAATTTGATCTCATCGCTATGATTTGGGCTTTGGGCTCTTTATAACTGAGCTTTTGTTTTCAATTTTATTCGTAATTTATCATTGTGTTGAATTAGATTGCGCCTAGATTTTTTTCCCGTGCTGTGTTAAGTAGTGGATTAATTTGTTTCACATGATAAGATATTTAAATAGGTGATAGCATAAGTAAATTCAGATTAACTTAATTAATTTGTTATTCAGGATAATTCTAGAGGAAGGAAAAAAAAAAAGGTTTAAGATCCAATAGTCTAATATTAAATAATAAAATCAAAATATTTTTTTAAAAAAATTAATCAAGCTAATCCTTAAAAATAACAACTTTGCTCATGAAATCAAGATGACCATACCAAAAAAAAAAACTTTAAACAAAATTCTTAAATATTAAAAAGCTAAAAAGAAAACAAATAATAATAAAAACACTAAGAATCAAATTTGGTATAAAACTAATGAAAAAAATAATGAGGGACTTAACCAAAAAAAAGAATAAAAAAGAAAAAAAGCAATTAAAAGAATGGGAACCAAAATTGAATAAAAAAAATAAATGAAATAAAATACTAGGAAAAAATTGAAAAAAAAAATAAGTAAATAAAAAAATGAGAACTAAATCTAAAAAAGAAAACAACAATGAAATAAAATGTTTAGGGGCAAAAATGAAAGGAAAAAAAAAAGACAAGAAAATGATAAAAAAAAAAAAAAATCAAGAGATTGAGTACCATACTTAATATTAAAACAAAACAAAATCAAATGGAAATGGATGAAACTGTAAAAGAAATTACAATCTAAAAAAAAAATTCAAAACAAAGAAAGGCTAATAAAAAAAAGAGGATCATAATTTTTTTTTTCTCCATTATTTTTTTATAAAAAAAAATATCATTTCTACTTCGTGCAAAATAAAATAAAAAATCTAATTGATCCTAGCAACCCTAGTTATTCCACCAAACATGTTACCTGAGACATGTTAGGGACAGACACCTGAGCCTAGTTTTAAACAATAACAAATGAAATTAAAAAAAAAAACAAAAAAAATAATTGAGAAGAGAACTCAAAATAAAAGGAATTGCAATCATAAGAATGTTGATTAAATTCAACAAAAAAAATATTAAAAGCATAATAAATAGGAATCAAAAGAATGAAGATTAAATTTAATAAAAAAAAAACATAAAAAATCAAATACTAGAAGATGAAATTGAAAAATAAATAAATCAAATTTTATATAATTAAAAGATTAAAGACCACTTTGCAACTAATTTACAAGGCCAACATATTTTTTTAGGGTGGAGGGAAAAGAAGAGAAGGGGAAGGAGAAAAATTATCATTAGCACTCCTCCATGTCATAGAAGCCAACACATGCCGGCCCTTAGTGTAGAGGGTGGTGTGATGCCTCAGATGCCACTGTGAAAGGTTATCAAAGCACTACACGTGTTGCCTAAAGGGCACAAGTAACTCCCACTTGCAGACGTGTTGTTTTTTATGTAATAGCGACTTAAAAAAAAGACTATAATACCCTTGATCTCACGAGATAATTCAAAGAAAACTAGGGTTAAAAAACCTGAAATGCCTCTTGAACTTATGCAAGAAAAAGTTGACCCCAAGGGTTATGCGGTAATTACATTGCACAAAAAATATGAAAATCTAAAAACAACCCTCAGACATTAGTTTTGTTTTTTTTTTTTTCCATGGCATGAGAGTAATTACAATGTGCATTAAATATGTGGAAATACAATTCCACCCCTAAATATATATTCATTTTGTTTTGTTATTGAAAGGCTCTTCAGTCATCTTTAAGTACAACACTAATAAGGTTTAGTTTTATTTATAAAAATAATAAAAAATTCATATATTTTTATATCTATCTTTCTAATCACACGCGCATATATATATATATATATATATATATATATATTCATTCTTTTGGTTGTGAAATACTAACTAAACATAACTTTGAAAGTAACAATCTATGACATTACTAATCTTTGTAATAAGTAACTATTTTTTTTTATGTACGTAGGAGATACAACTTATTTGATCCTTGATATGATTACTGAACAATAGAAAAAGAAACCGATAATGAAACACAAGGCTAGGAACAACCCGCAACTTGCTTATTGGAACACAAGGGAAATTAAGTACTTCATAGGGGCAGCTAAGTAGATACTTAAAAGGCAACTATTGCTTTCCTCATCAAGGGAATACTTCGATGATAGACCTTAAACCCAGTATGGGAGTTGTCTTGTAGTTGCTAAAACCAGCATCAGAAAATAGTTTAGCCCATTCTTTCTCATTTCTTTCTTGGCCAGTGACCAAAATCATCATGAGCATGTCGAAGAACATTTGTGTTTCAATTGATTCGTCTTCTCCTTTCTGGTTCTCCATCATCATGTCTATGATCATCACCTTCCCTCCTTCCCTGTCCTTGATTGCTTCCTTGCATTTCTTGAGTATCTTAACACATTCTTCATCATTCCAGTCATGTAGAATCCACTGTTCTCATCACAAAGAAAATACAAGACATGTATATATAGTTTAAACAATATACTACCAAAATATTATATTTAAGTCGCAATGATTATTTGATAAGTACTTCAAGCAAATTGTACTATTTTATATAAGATTTAAATGTAAGCGTTATTATATGGTCTAACCAGTTTAGCTTGTAAAGTTAATAAATATAAGATCAAGAGATCTGGAGATAAATCTTGCTTGTGTCAGAGATAAAAGGGATTATGCATAGAAAAATGATTCATCAACAGCGCAAAAATGCTATGTTAATGAGTAGTGAGGGAATTTGGTTTAAATATTGACACCAAACTTTATAATCAGATAAAACTAGAAGTTCATACCTTCAGTACAATTCCATCAGCGGGAGGGATAGCCTCAAACATGTCTCCGCCAACATATTTCAAGTTTTCACTACCTTGTAAATCAGCTACCACATGTGGGAGATCGAATACAGTACAATCCAAATGTGGGAATGCTTTGGCTAAGGACTTGGCCACGGTTCCGGTGCCACCTCCAACATCCACCAATGAACCCAACCCTTCAAACACCTCCTTGCATTCATTAACTAACACTCTCGTAACCAAACGAGCATCACTAGCCATGGCATCATTAAAGAAATGGTTAAGCATTGGTTCCTGGCCACCATAGTCCCAAAATGTCCTCCCGTGAGCCGTGTCAAATGGAGTAGGATCATCATTTGTTAACCAAGTGCTCACAAAATGCCATGGCTTTGTTAAAATTGGGTCAAGCATGGCTTGCAAGAATGGTGTTACACTGAAGGGATTGTCCTTGAGGAGAAGCTGGGATGCATTGGTGAGAATATAACCCTCTTCTTGACCATCTTCGCTAACCTTTTGTTTCTCAAAGAAACCAGAATGGATCAGCAAGCGCATGAGGCGAGGGACACAACGAGCTTTGCTAGGGTGGACAGGTAAGGCGGCGATGAGCTCAGGGAGGGTCACAGGTTCGCTGTGTTTGTTGATGATATCGGGTATGCCTAGATCAATTGCACATTTTAGAGACATTGAGTTTATGAAGTTGAATATGTGATTCCATACATGAGCTTGAGCTTTAAGTAGCTCAGCACCATGCTTTCCATCGGCCAAATTGATCATCTTTCTTTTGCTGCCTAATGCTATTTACTTTCTCTTATGAATTGGATTGAATTTATAGTGCTGTGCGTGTACATGTACGGATGGAGCATGGAGAAATAGACACGAAAAAATCGTGGGATAGCATACTCGTATAATTGAGGTGCCATCGGCATCGAGGAATGTGGACGGAAACCATAATAGCAAGTTCCTTTATATATATAATATAATTTAATAGATAGACATGATAGCATGGCTTGGAAGAAGATTTGCAAATCTATTGACTGGATTTCTTATAAACGCTAGTTAGGTGGCAGGTTTATCACGTGGGGTAATTTTTTTTTTACATAAAAATATTAAAAATAAATAATTGTTTTTTAAAAATAAAAAATATAATATCCAAGTAATAGGTTTGATTGAGTTTAATAATTTTTTAATTTAATAATATAATTAAAAAATAATATATTGGCAATATACACAAGAGAAAAAAAAAAACAATTGAATACAAAAATATGAACGCTTGCCAATGTTATGAAAATATATCTTCATAATATTCCAAAACATCCAAATGATCTTATTTGTTAATAAAATAAAAAATTAAATGAGAATATGATAATTTCATAGAAAGAAAAATAAAAAAAAAATATAATATATATATATATATATATATATATAAAACAAACAAAAAAAAATCAAGTATTGTTAACTTTTTAAACCATTACCTGAGTTATACGACCGAAAGCACTATATATATATATAAAAAAAAAATCATGAGTTAAAATCACAAAAAAACCTCAAAATAAAAAAAAAATACAATAAAAGTAATGAATGTTGAAATTGTAATAAAAAATAAATCTAAAAGCAACAAAAAATTTTAAATTTAAGAGTTAAATTGAAAAGATTAAAAACATTAACAAACGGACAAAAATCAAAAGAACAAAGATCAAAAACATAAAAAACAATATATTATAAATTTGGATTAAAGAGTGAGACTAAAAACAATGAAACTTTCATAAAAGATTTAAAGAAAAATATTAAAAAAATCATAATAATAAGCATAAAATCCAAAGCATTAAAACATAAAAAAAAAATTAATATACAGAACTCTTCAATGTGTTTTTTTACACTAAAAATAACTCCTAGATGTAAATCGAAAAACTTATGCACACATCTAATTAAATAACCTAATAATCATTGTGTAAAGCAATGGGAAAAAAAATCATCAAAATAAACAAAAATAAAATTGAGAAAACCAAGCGAAAAATAAAGATTAAAATATCTAACATCGCAATACTGATAATTTACCTGATTATATTTAATGAATTCCTCTATTAAATAAAATTTGTAATAGAAACTGACACACATTAAATTTATTAAACAATAATTAAAAAAACAATGCAAGGCTGCACACATGACAAATCCTATAAAAAATCAATATTAAAAAAAAATTAATCTATATAAAATTAAGAAACAATTACAGATAAATCATATATGTCTCTCTAAACTTTAAACACACTCAATATCATTTAAAGATAATCACAATCAAATTAAAACATAAAACCAAAATTTATTTAAAAAAGCATATATAAATAATGCATTATTTTTTAATAGAATAAAAACTAAATAAAACCAGGTTAGGCCCGGCCTAAAACCTAGCTAAATAAAGCAACAACTTGCCTGTGGGTCTTCAAAGCCAAGCCCAAGCATGATAAGAGAAATAATGAGTATTTATAAATATGATATATATTTCACTATTACAAATGTCAAAAAGTAAGTAATTAAGATTATTAATTTCGTAGAAATGAGCGATTAGTGTGGAATACTTTCGTTTCCTAATCTTTCTGTGAATGGACCCAAGAAATGACAGAATTATCGTTTCTAATGATATTCATCATAGTCACTAGTTTAATATATGTAATGGTGACTCGAAAGCTCACTTGCAAGCAAAGTTATTAAACATGGTTAAAGTTAAAGGATTCCATCGCATGTTTAACGGGTTAATTTAAGTTTATCATCATCATTTCAATATTTTTTTAAAAAAAAAAAATGAAGGTGTACCATTGTATTGATGAAGGAAAAGCTTGTGCCATGAAGACTTGGAAGTACAAAGCAGTGGATGCCTCTGGAAACCTAGAAATATTAATGGAGATGAGATATTCAGATCAAAATTACAGTGCCTAGCTGATGTTGTAATGATATGTAGCTCTTATAATAAATGAGCCAATCTTCTTTTGCCATTAACTTCATGGATATATACATACATTTAATGCCCCATTTTATTACGACTTCAGAACTAATGTTCTCCTACTCTGTCACAGGCCGTGAAGAACAGGGATGAAGAATTAGCAAAGACAAATTCAGGTTCTCAAACAGAAGCTTGAAGAGGTGGGGCAACTTGCTAGAGGACGAGGGCTCGGTGGGTTTTTCCGTTTCAGGCATGGCCATGCTACTGAAGATGGAAATGGAAAACCTGCCTGGTCACTGCAAAAACCAAGTAGAAAAATAAGTTCACCGGAAGAACTGACCTCACTAATTTACTCTGTATCCTTGCTCCTAGCTAGGGAAAGTAGTTTTCTCGTTCCCATACACTATGTATATTGGCTGAATTTGCTGGGATATTGCCATTAATGAGCATCAACTTTTCATCCTTTCCTAAGATGGAGGAATGTTATTTTGAAAACACTATAATGATAGTTACCCAACCATTGATAAAAATAATACACCCAACCATTAATAAAAATAGTACAACCTATATACTGCTATCATTTGTGTTATAATTCATGGTCTCTTGACTTATCATTGACACATATAAATATAAGCTTTATTTGAGAGCAAAATGAGAAAGAGTGAGGAATAGAGAGGAGAGAAATAGGAGGCTACCAAGGGCAGTAGCCCTGCTGCAATTTGCAGCAGTGTGTAAGAACAATAAAAATTGAGTTTGAATAAAGTAATCCTTCTTTTCTATATATGTTGTAACTTTTTTTCTATATCTCTTATAATATTGGCTATTCTCCCGTGGATGTAGATGGTTTGCTGAACCACGTTAAATATTATATCAGTGTATTTAGCTTTCAATAAGCAACTATCAGCAACACATCACGAGTCAGATTCCCCAACATAATCACCATTCCTTAATCAGTTGCATTTGTAGAATAAATCCAGCTTCTGTGCCGATAGGTTTCTCAAGTTTTCTGTTTGCTTCTGAAGAATCCTGACAGTATTTGTGAGCTGAAAACTCTGTACAAAGGCTTCAATTAGCTGATGCGGCAAGACACCAGGAGCTTACAAATTGAGAGTTTGACAGAGCTTTATGAACTTCTTGAAGGGTTTTCCCCCCCCTCATATACTAGTGGTTTTAGTTTCCATTTCTTTGTGGAAACCAATAACATAGATTTTGTGCTTAGACGTTCTTCCTATTCTGCTTCTGTTGTAATTTTTCAAATATATACGTTGGGTCTTAAATGGAGATACCATCTAGTCTATCTTAATTATTCGCATGAACAGAAACAATTCAAGAAAGACTCGAATAAAAATCTTTAATTTAAAATTTTATTACTGAATATTATTTAATATTTTTACAATGGAACTCGGTCCGGTAATCATACTAGCTCAAGGCTTGAATCACGGGTTTTGACTAGGTAATCTGGGTCAACCTTAATTTTTTTTATAAATCAAAACGACATCGTTTTGATAACAAATAAAAAAAATTCAACAAGATGCTACCGGTTTTTTACCGGATCAACCAGCCCGGTTGACCCGGTCAATCGGGTTTTTAACTATCCTTATTTTTCCATAAACACAGTTAGATTCCAATCCAGGATCAGCCGGGTCCCGGGTCAATCCGTCGAGCTGGGCTGGATTTTAAAACTTTGATTTTTGAGATTTAGAAGTGTTTAAATAAATTAAAAAATGATCTAAATAAATTAAAAAATAAAAACAAAACATTAAAATTCTAAACAAACTAAGAAACCACAATTAAGAAGAAAAAAAATAACAAAACTAGCATGAGCAACATCTTCTTAGTAACTCATTTATAAAATTAGACATCTAAAATCTTTTAGCAAAATTTAAGTGTTATCCAACAAAATTTAAACAACATCCAACAATTAGATAAAATATCAAATATTAATCGAGGTTTAAATAATTAAATTAAATAAAAATATCAAATATTGTAAATCTTTTCACCAATAAGATCACCGCAAGCATGGCTAGCAGCATTGCCAAACAGGAGTTTTGGGCCTTGAGGATGGTGAGACTTACCATGCTTTGCATTGTGATCATTTCTGAAATAATAAACAGATGCTTTCCTATGTCAATTTTTGCCTTCCAGCAATATGAAAATGATTTGGCTGATATTGAAGGTCCACGCAACAAGCTAGCAAGGCAGCAGCCACAAGTTACTGAGGTCAGCTAATTGATACAATCACTATTATTATATAGTTTCTCAAAATTAATTAGTTAGTCTTTGTAGTATTAAAAATAATTAAATAGTTATTTGACCATGCTTAATTTAGTAGTATTTGTTTTTCATAAAATGCTTTATTCTAATCAATTTTTCCATCCCATAAACTGCTTTTTCCACCTTCTCTATTTTTAAAAATAAAAATAAATTGAAAAGATGACATGAAATAGACTAGAAACGATTAATGAATATATATATATATATATATATATATAGACTTATTAGTGAATGTAATAAAATATTTATTTTCTCTTTAGTTATATATTTATTTAATTTCCACATATCAGAATGTGTTAAATCAAGAATATCATCATTTTTTTATATAACTCTTGAAAAAGTTTTCTTAATCATTTTAGCTTGAACGTAAACTTCACATTTGTGTTTGTTTTCCATGATTGGAAGAAATCATTACATGTTGAGCCAAAAAGTTTAACGTTCTATCCTTAATATATGTGTCATAATTTATAATGCCTTAAAGTTAAAGTAAATGAATCAATAAAATAAGAAAAAAAATTGGTTCGTATTATAGGTCAAGTTGAGAGTCTGGTTATGATTATTTTTTAAAATGTTTTTATTTAGAAATGTGTTAAAATAAATTTTTTTATTTTTTAAAAATTATTTTTTAATTTAGCGCATTCAAAATGATTCTAAAAACATTAAAAAAAATATTAATTTAAAATAAAAATAAAAAATTTTAAATTTTTTTAAAATTATTTTTAAAATGCAAAAATAAATAGTATCTTAGTATAACTAAATTTTAACTTTTCATTCACAATAGAAGACCTTTCTAACATGCATACACAAAATCAACTTTTCAGTGTCTTGTATTTTTTTTTTTTAGGATCTTTGAAAATAAAAATAAAAATTAAGGACATACACAACATTGAATAATGTTAATTGATCATACATGAACTATTTTTAATAAAATTAATAATCTATGTTTCTTTTATAAATAATAATTTAGTTTTTGTTAATTTTAAAATAATTTGCATTTCTTTCATTGCTTTAAATCTATACATATAATCTAAATTTTGATATATAAATTATACTATTTTTTTAAAAAAGATTTTGTATTTCTACCTTTAAATATAAATGATGAACATGCCATTATTTAAACTTTTTATTGAAAGTATAATCTCATCAAATTATTTTTAAATAATTTTATTGAATAAAATTCTAAAAGTTTAGGGGGTGGGGTTTTTTTTTTTCAATTAGTTAATTCATAAATGAAATTTCAAAAAGGTAACATTAATAAAATCCAAGAAATCGGATTCACTCAAAACTTCATCGTCAAAATAAATTGAAATTTACCTAAAATAAAACTTCATTATGCTGTAAATTATTACATTTATTCTTTTATTTGGATCGTGATTTGTACGAATAGTATCAATAAAAGTAAAAATCCTAAAAAAGTATTAAAGAAAATATTGGAGCTAGCAGATTAAAGAAAATCAAATACATTATAATAAATAAAATAAAATAAAATAATATTAGTAGTATAATTTGACCGTATATCCGGGCTGGCTCTGGGTACAGAAATACAAATACGATCACTAAATTTCCTTTTCAGGGAACTGAAAGAAGAGGTATGTTACGTATTTATGTATTAAAGCAACGAACTTTTTGCTTTTGCCGTTTGGTGAGCGTGAAGTCTTCTTCTCTTCCATACCAAAGCCATAGCACAACACACTCAGCACTGCAACCTCTTCTTTTCTCCAATCTCTACCCCATTAAAAAACCTCTGCTGCTGCAATAATTTTTTTTTTAGGTATAAATTTCCTGTCTTTCTCCCTCTATCTGTTTTTTTTTTTTTTTTTCATTGTTTTAGTTTTGTTTATGCTTAATGTTTTTGTTTAACTACGTTTCTGTGATGATTTCCGTACATTGGCTTGTGGGATTTTGTTTTTATATCGTTTTAGACCCAAAGTCATCAATTTTGGGTTGTGATTTGTGTGATGCTGTTATTGTAAGAGGCAAAGAATTCGACTTTATTGAGATTTATTTTTTGTTTAGTTTGATTTTGGTGCTAATTATATTAGTGCTTTGAGGATTGAAATAAGTGGTAAAAAGGGTATCTTTAGATCAGTTGAATCAAGGGTTAGTTTGTTTTGTGCCCTGGATTTTGTCTCCTGGGAAGCTTGTACTTTTTCCTGCTTCAGATATTTATGAACCTTATTTTGAATGCTTGATGTTGAAGTTTTGATTTTTGGATTGAAAGTTGACTGTTTGATTCTGGTTTGTTTTAGGGTTTTGAAGAGGGAGAGGGTCAATGCAGAAAGGTGGAAAGAGTAAATGTGCATCTACGTCGCACCATCTGTTGATGGATAATGCAAAAAACCGGCTAAATGATCTTGAAGAAAGATTCTTTAACATTCAGGCTGCAAGGAAAGAGGGAAGAAATAATGATGTTGCTTTGCTGGAGGAGCAGGTGTGTCAAAGCCTTCGTGAGTGGAAAGCAGAGCTTGATGTGCCATCACCTGCAAATTCTTTGCTTGTTAGTATCTTCCATTTATTAATAGTAATTTGATACTGTTGATAATGAAATATTTGTATTGTCTGTCTGTGTAGAGTTGTCTCTTAGTAATTTAGATGAGTTGATTTGTGATGGGTATTTTGTAGGATATCAGTCTGGGATCCTTTTCAGAGGATATAGGCCGCTTGTTGCAATTGTATGAGGAGGAAGACGATGCCACAAGTCCATTAACAATGCAGTCAGTTTTGAAGCCAGAAACACAGCCTGAGCCCAGTTTTCAAAACCTTAATCTTGGCGATTTAACAACATTTCAAGATGTAAGATCCTATTTGGGGCTTATTATAATGTTTTTCTGACCAGTCAGTTGTAGAGGATAGCATGCTTTACAATGCATACCATCTTGGTTCTTTGTAGGATACAAACTTTCAGTGATTTAAATGCTACATCATGATAACCTATAAGAGTAAGAATTGGAATTTTTAGTTGTGCACTGTATTTTTTATCTGGTTTACAGACATGGAAATTAGAAAAAGAAAAAAATAATGTTAGCTCCTTGCATGAGGAAAGTCTTATACCGAAAGATTATGGTCCTCTTGTTTTTTTTTTTTTTTTTTTTGTGCTAACTGAGTATGCATCTATTCTCTTATCATTTAACTTTGAAGCTTGATGCCATGATTGACATTCAGGGAGTAGATTGTCTTTTCACAGGTTAACCATACCTGCATGCAATAACTATTACTTCAATTTTCTGAAGAAGAAACAAGAAGCTAGCCTATTGCTTGAAGCTAATTTAGTGAAGCAAATGTCTAAGAAGTGGATTTCGTGTTACTAGCCTTGTGGTTTGTTCAAGTCCTTGCACATCTCAAATTTAAAACTTTAAGACCAATAGATGACACTATCCCTGTCCTGATTTGATTTTGGAAGACACATGTCTAAGACTATGAAAATAAAGATTTGGATTGGCAGTGTTTTTTAAATGCAAAATTCATAACATTCAAGCCAATTTTGTTAATGATTTGAGCTTTTACTGGGATTTTTTTTTTTGTCATTTATATGTCCATTTGTTGTTTCATGATCAGCTAAAGTAGTCATTTACTGTCTTTCACATGGTATGCCTTTTCCTTTTCCCCTCTTTAAGATTTCCTAGTGCCCTGAATTGTGGTCTTTCATGGCATAGAGATCTACTGAGTGGTGGCTGATGAGCATAAAACACTTGCATTTCAGGAATATTTGGTGAATAGTCATAGTCAGGAGCTTGGTTTTCAAGGGTTTCATCAACCCAACGGCTCCTCAGGTTTGCAAAATGTAGCAGTTAATGACCCTGATATAACTACCTTATTGGATTGTCATCAGTTCACTTTAGATGAAGAATTTGACCCTGGGCATTTTGTTGGCACTAATGACACCAAAGAGTGTGGAATAAATGCTGAGAGTAACAATCTACAGTATATCAGCCCTCCACCTTCTGCTTTTATGGGGCCTAAATGTGCTTTATGGGACTGCACCAGGCCGGCTCAAGGAGCTGAATGGTGCGAGGACTACTGTAGTAGCTTTCATGCTACCCTGGCCTTAAATGAAGGCCCCCCTGGTATGACTCCAGTTTTGCGGCCCAGAGGCATCAATTTGAAGGATAATTTACTATTTGATGCTCTTACTGCAAAGATGCAGGGTAAGAATGTCGGTATTCCTCAATGTGAAGGTGCTGCTGTCATGAAGTCCCCATGGAATGCTGCTGGTAAGTCTACATGCACACCTTCCCCCTTTCTCCCCTTTGTTTAAATTTCAAGTTCAATTGCTTGCGACCTTGCATATTAGTTCTACAGCATACTTGCTTGCCTTCAGCAATTGTGAATAATTTATTATGATATGTTATAAGATTCATCTATAGATCAGATCTCTCCGTGGTATGCTAATTATGTTTCTTCAGGTAACTTAATATGTTAGAGAAAGTTGTTAGTATTTATTTTGGCTGATGCCTCTGGTTTCCATGTTGCAGAGCTATTTGATCTTTCATTACTCGAGGGTGAAACAATTAGGGAGTGGCTCTTTTTTGATAAGCCTAGAAGAGCATTCGACAGTGGAAATAGGAAGCAGAGGTCATTGCCAGACTACAGTGGGCGTGGATGGCATGAATCAAGAAAGCAGGTGATGAAGGAGCTTGGGGGGAAGAAGAAGTCCTATTATATGGACCCACAACCTCCAGGTTGTCATGAGTGGCATTTATATGAATATGAGATCAACAACTGCGATGCTTGTGCATTATATAGGTTAGAATTCAAACTTGCTGATGGGAAGAAGACTCCCAAAGGAAAAGTTTCAAAGGATTCACTAGCTGATCTGCAGAAGAAGATGGGAAGACTCACTGCTGTTGTAACTGCAGATAATAGTCCCTCTGATAAGGGAAAGACGAACACTTCTGGCACTGGCCATGGGCCATGATTTCATAAAATCATTTTCTAAATAGCTTTGCTGTCATCCATGGAACATAGTTGCGGAATCTAGCCTGAATGTGGAAGCTAACAGAAGTCTATAAAAAAGTATTTCTGATGATTCTTTTACGAGGAACTGCAGATGATTTCATAAAGAAAGTTTACTCACTCCTTCAGTAAATATCTTGGCAGTACTTCTCTTTTCAGTTTGCAATGGAAGACACCAACCTTTGTGTTGATTTGAAGAGACGTCTCAGTTTACTGGATGAAATGCTGGCAGATAATTATTGTACAGAGTAGTCGACTAAACCTCCAACAGTTAAGTTGGAGACAAAGGTCAAAACTGAAGAGGACTTCTTTAAGTGTAAAGTATATGGTACCCATTTTAGTAATTGTGTTCCCTGCTACTGTTGAGTCTATATATTGTGATTCTAACAAACCATATGTGAAGTCAATATGGAAGCGCATCATTTTTACTTTAGAATGTGGTGAAGACAGAATGCAAAACTTCCTTCAGCTCTTGAGTAATGTTTTTGGATGTGCCTGGTATTTTTCAACTTTGTTGTCCAGTCCTTGTATTATTTTTTACGCGGTCCTCGATCTCTGGTTGTTTTGTCGATTTTCACATGCTCATGCTCATGCTCATGCTCATAGTCTCATATGCACGGCATGCTTTCTTTGCCGAATCTTAGATTTTCGTGGAGCATGGACACAGGTTCGTGATGCTTGTGACCATCTTCCACATTCTGCAACTGATAAAAGATTGATCATTGTCCAAGTGTCCAAAAGCTGGATTAAACAATCACACCCTCTTGCTTTCATTACTTGAACCAGGAAAATATGGATGGGCCTAAGCACTCATCAAAATTATAACATTTAGAATTATGTTGCAGATATTAAAGTTGATACAGCCATCAAAAGAGTAGCTATCCAAGAAGAACTTGAAGATGTACATTGAAACTGTCAATGTAAGACGATTCTAGACTCTTGCTGCTCAAGATCTCTCCCAGTTTTGCACGGTTGGTTTTGACGTCTCTACTCAAAGAACACTTGTGTATAATGGTGTATATATATTGCAAGATCTTCTGAATGGGAAGGATAAGTAACAATCTCGAAGCTAAGGGTTTAATATAATGCAAGATTTTGGAGGTGCTCTGGAGTTTAATAGTTATTGTTTTTTAAAGTGTTTTTAACTTGGAAATGCATCAAAATAATATTATTTTTATTTTTAAAAAATCATTTTAACATCAATCCATCAAAATAATCTAAAAATATAAATAAATTAATTTTAATAAAAAAAATTTAAATTTTTGGGAAATGGGGTGGTGTTACCCATTTTTGGAGCCCCACATAAAAAATAAAAAATATATATAAAAAAATTGAAAAAAATATTGGAAGAAAATAAAAAATATATATACAAGTAAGAAGAATATATCAAAACACTCAGGAAATTGTTGAAGAATAGTTGAGGAGGATCTAAATATACAATATTGAAAAAATTAACAGTGTATTTTTTTACTGATGAAGGTCTTATTGACAAAGAAAGTTTAATTTGAGGAGAGAAATTTAAAATTGAATGTTTAAGGACTCAATTAGAATTTTTTAAGGTTTAATTGCAAGAAAAAATAATAATTTTTGAAGTCAATTTAGACTTTAATTGAAAAAAATAAAAGTCTAGGGGTTGAATTATAATTTTTAAGAGTTAATATTATTAAATCATGAGTTTAATTGCATAAATATTAAAGTTTGATAGGCAATTAGAGATTTAATTGAAGAAATCCAAAACTAAGTACCGAACTGAACAAAGCGCATTGATGTAAGGGTTGTAATTGACAAAATTAGAGATCAGCTTGAAAAAAATGAAAGTTTGTTAGTCAATTGAAGGTTAAAATACACAAATTCAGAACCAAAGACCACAATGAAAAAGACAATCAACTTAAGGGCTAACAATTGTGATCGATAGGGATTAAATTACGTGAAATTAAAAATTTGAAAGCAATCATGGGTTAAATTAAAAGAAATTGAGAAAACAGGAATTCAATTAAAATTTTCCAATCCTAAACAATGTGTCGTTTAGACTTAACGAAGATAATGTAAATGACATGTATTTCGCTAGACTAGCTTTTATTTTGATAATTTGGGTTAATCAAGTTGACAATTTCAAATAAATGAATATGGAGTTACATACTTTCAAATTGCATATGGTTAGATCTAAATGAAATATGTGAATCTCCTTTACCAACTTTGTATGGTTTTAAGTGACAACAACGTCAGAATTTCTTGTCATTTTTTATTTATTTATTTATAAAAAACAAGAATTTTTTGTTATTTCCACCCATATTATTTATGATAATCTCAATCCAAAAAGATGATCATCACGATATCATACACGTATGATACGTTGTTTCAACAACATTCCTGTACACACTCATTAAAGCATTCCAACTTTTCTAGTGGATATTCTTCTTCTTTCCCGATTTCGCCCACCAAAATCTACTCATTAGACCATAAACCTTCGTACAGAAGCTTTTCGGGAGTTTAAAGCAGGACATCATATAGTTAATGTGACATAGTTCTCATAAAATCTGAAACAGCGATAATCGATATGGTTAATAGATAGTTTAAGGTGCAGATGAGCACCATTACAGCAATTTGGGAGGTATCCCTCGGTTTCTTATTAAGATCTGAAGCAAACAAGCTGAAGGAAACAACGAAACTTCTGCTTAAGATAGAAAATGATCCAAGGCACTAGTGTTTAACTGAAGACCATGAATTCGCGTCGATCCAGTTAAATGCTATGGGGCCCAAAAAGGCATCAGGAATCCCGAGGGAACGGACCAATGCAAGTGCATGTGGTCGCAATTCTCCGCAGAGTTTTGTTACTTCTTTCCTCACAGCAGCAGCATTGTCTGTCGACAAGTACCCATACCGGAGAAACGCAGCATCTTCTTCCAAACAGATTAGGGCATACATAGATCTCAACAGTCCCAAGACATTCTGCAAAGGAAGCAAATCCAAAGATTAAGCAACTAGATAAGGTTCTCCCTTCTCTAACATTTTATATATTGCATACCAAGCACTTTAAGGATGTCCCTTACAGGTCAAGATTTCTTGGAGAAAGAAATGAAGATTACCAGTAGAATTTCTGATACAATCAGGAAAGCATAAAATCTATTCCAAGTTTCTACTCATACTACCACTTACAGTTCTTTTTATTTTTCCTGGTGAATCAGAGACAGATTTTATCAAGGCATGTTACAGGAACTTGTAAGAGAGAAACTTGTTCAGGCTGCAGTTTATGCGTAGATAAATACGAGAATAGTTTCTACATTGCTTACCTTCAAGGAACCAGAAGATACATTTGTCTCAGCATCAATGAAGATCTGCAGAATAGCTCTGTCTGAGAAAGCTCTGCCCAAGTCTTCGGCAATTTGATAACTCTGGTACGGATAAGTAAAGCAAAAGCCCATCAACAACAACAATCGGAATTAGAGAAGTGGAGCAAGAACCCAGCAACTCTATTACCAGAAAATCATCCCTACCAGAATAAATGCCTGCTCTTTACTCTCACCCTTTGATAGATAAAGTGACATTTCTGCTGCAAAACGGTCCAGAAGATCTCGCTCCCTCAAGCAGAAAGCATTCATCTGATGGGCACAACTGGTGAAGCTGCGTTTGAAATATATTGAGAAAGGTGTGCTTGCAAACTTGACAATATATTACCTGGAATTGGCTGCTCCTGAGGGTACTGCTTGTGAGATTAGATGGAATTACTGGGACAGGTCCGTTCATGTGTTCTAATCCCAAACCCTTGAAAGGTTTATTTTTCTTCTTTGCTGCTGCATATTCTGAAAGGAGTGCCTTGCTGACCTGAAACAAGAATTCACTGCTTGAAACAGAAATCTTAAAAGTAGTGCGAGTAAATGTAATTCCATTTAAATTAAACACGCCAAGTTTTTGGTTGTTCTACAAGGAGGAACAGAAGAATCAAGTCAACATAAAGACAAGCTCAAAATCGTTGTCAAAACTCAAAACCTTGCAGTCATCATCGAATAAACTTCACTCAAATGAAGGCAATACATTGTACATTGTACCTGCTGCATGAGAACATTATTGTCCCCCTCAAAAGTTGACTGGACATCAAATTCACCTTTCAAGTGCCCAATTTTATTTTCAGTCTTCAAGCCTTGTCCTCCACAAGCTTCACGACATTCCTAATGAACATGAATCTAGTGAAATTCAGCAAGGCGTTTAACCATAAACCTAACTTTCATATGTGAATCTAGCTCCTCACCTGGAGGGTTCTCATGTTGTGCCAGGTAAAGATAGCCTTGAATGCACTTGAAACAACATGAAGGGTTTTGGCTGATCCAGGGGTTCTATTCACATATATCATTTTCAAGTAATTTCCACCGAAAGTCATAGCATACCTTCATGACAAAAGAGAATTCTAATAAATCAGCACGATTATTTAACATTAAGAAGACAGAAGACAATGTCAATCAAGGGCTTGAGAAAATTGTAAATTCCTCAGATGAACACAGCAAACTTGAGAAAAATTGAAACTTCATTATCACAGCGGGTCTTACTCTTTTGAAATTGGATATACGAAGCACAATTTGACATCCCAAAACAGTGAATAGATTATATTCTGCAGCATGACTGAGTAGCGACTACTTGGATACTTACGACTTAGCAAGAAGAGGCAAGAGTCGTCGTTGATGACTTGGGTAATCAAGCAAAAGGACTTCAGGTCCATTAGGTGTAACAGAGAATGCCCGCCTACTCAAGGAGTACCTAATGGCAGTTGCCAAGCCAACCTGAAAAGAGAAAAATGACATCCATATTAATGGAAAATCAAATTTTGTAGGGACAGCCATTTATGGAGGCAATGTACAAATATGATGCATCACGAATACAGAGCTTTGATAAGTAGGATGAAAACTACTCTTTCTGATAAGGTAATTTTCTGCATTACTTGAACTCATCTCACAGGTCATCTGTATGATATAATTTACAGCCTTATACCAATTCCTTTTATGAGTAAATAGGATTACTACTAGTGCATCAACCACTTTTTCTTAAAGTAATTGTCTAAACACAAGCGTTCTGTAGACAAATCCAATATGGCTACGAGAGCTGGTGCGCAATCCTAAACCTTAAAGTGGAACATGCATTAGCAGTAAACAATATCCTTACAGAAATTTGTGTAGTCTTCAGTAAATAATTCTGAAAGTAAATATCTAGATAGAAACAAACCATCGTAATTCAATACCTTTGATGAGAAAACTGCACTTGTAGCAATAGTTACACGACCAGATGTCAAAGGGGCCAAGAATGCTGCAAACCTCTGGAAAAGAACACATGACAATTGACTTAACTGGTGTTATTTTCTCACCAATTAAAGAACATGGAACAAACATAAAATAATTACTTGATCCGGATCTTTTATTGCACTCAGATACTGGCCATCTGGTGAAACATCAGCGACCGAATTCAACAAGTTCTCCCTGGGGATTCTCAGATTGTCAAACCTGGAAAAAAAATCTTAATCACGTTCAGCATTTGCTTATAAAACAGTCATCAGCAACAAACAGAAAGAAAAGGTGTTGTTAGTACCAGATTCGACCATTATCAACACCATTCAAACCAATTTTGTGACCGCATTCAGCAATACGGATGTTTGGGCATATGTTTCCATCTGCATCCCTGATCTGGGCTATGAAGGCGTGGACTCCTTGATTCACCCCATTTATGTTGAGCTGAGAAAAGACTATAGTGTGTGTTGCATGCTGAACATCGGTAAAACTGTGTCAGCATATAGACAAGATTGCGTAGGAGACAATAAAACAATGAACGGACTTAAACACACAAATTGGTTCACAGAAACCCTTACATTAGCAGCCCCACCAATCCAATACTTCTGAGCTGATTCACAAGGAGTATTGATTACAAACTCTCCTGTCTTCAAATCATAAGTTGTGACTGTTTCAATTCCTCGAACCTGGGAACATCATCCGAGGAAAGATGACAAATAAACACAAGAGAACATAAGTAACTGCATAAACCCTAGTAATGACACAGATAGAATGGATTAACAGCTTTCTCATACATTACTTCCGTGCCCCAACTCGGTCATGGAAAAGCATCCTTTCAGTCCAAAAGTTTCTGTGTCTCTTAGCCACTTGTCATGGTGGCGCTTTGTGCCCATAAACTGGATAGCACCACCCCTGAAATTAATTAACAAAAAGAACTTAAATTCAATGCACAATAATCTCTCTTGAATCCTGGACCAGGCCTTGCTAAATTGAACACTAACAGCAAGGTTTATAATTTCTTTTTTCTTCAATATTCCTTCTGAATTGCATCCAATAAAAAAGCTCAGCAACTAACAGCAAGTTTTTCCTCCATTTTCAACAACCAGTTGGAATGCGAAGACAACAAACTGCATTAAATGCAATTTAGGTTCCCAGGATTTTTCTTTTCAACGTGAAAAGCCAACTATCCAGAAGTAATTTGAAAGCAATGATGTGAACCTCAGTTCCTGATTTCAAGATTAATGATAGTTTTACTGCCTACATTTTCATTCTAAATTCCCAGAAATTAACCAAGAAAAATTATAATCTAAAATAAACAGTTCACTCTTCCCCTGAAACTTCCTCAGCAACCAAATGACAGCATATACCATTATCAATAAGAAACTAAAAGTAATCTATTAATTCAAAACCCAAAAATCACACAACAATTGTCAAAAAATAATAAAAGAAAACAGAAATAAATATAGTACCATAAAAAGAAATGAACACCAAGCATGACAGCAAGAGACTGATCAAAATTCTGAATAACGTCAAGAAAAGCCAACTTCTTCAATTCAGCTTCCACCCCATTTTTCATCAACCATCCATCAAAAACACCTCTTTCAAACAAGTACTCAATTCTTTTCATGGTCATTTCTCTTTGCTGCTCCATTGTCTGATTATAATCAGGGAGTACAAACAATCTCCCACCTCTCTCTTTCCCATTAAACACTTTCCCTTGTTTGATAACACCATACAACCAGTCCCTGTCCTCCAAGTGGTGGAGATCAAGAATTTTTCTCATTTCTTTGGTGTCGAAACCAAGACGTTCAGTTACTTCTGGTGGAGTGTAGCTTAAACAAGAGTTTGATCGAAGGCATGAAGTGGGGTCTGAAGGAGATTGGATTAGGTGGTTGTTTAGTATTCTGGTTCTACGTGAAGCTCTGTTGATTGACGATTCTTGTGCCATTTTTTGCCTGGTCTTTCGAGGTTTCTGTGTTAGGAGAGTATATAGAAGCAATGATGAAGGTGTCATATATATATATATATATATATGAGAGAGCCGTTTGCAATTCAGTTGTTTTGTCTTTTCATTAAAAACAATAATAAAAAAATGTTAAAATATAGTTTGCCCTCTGTAGATTATCGAATATTTCACTTCGGGTTCTATTCTTAAGAAAACTCTCAAATCAACCTGAGTTTTTGAACACTTGCGCAAAAGAGGAATGCGTTTTGTAATGAAAATTTTACCAAGAGAATTGATAGAGAATCACATGATTATAATTAATTTGAATAATTTTCCCATCTAATAATATTTATTAATACATAAATTATTAAATATGTCGAGTTAAGTAATATAAAGTCAAATAAACAAAATTATAATACAAATATAAGTTAGATATATGTTAATATCTTTGTCTATTCATAATAATATTGCATGTATATATGGAAGCAATGGTGGTAATAAAAATCCTATAACACAAAAATATTACATTAGCATATCGTTGAGTTTTAAGTCTTGGCTCCAGCATAAACAATTTCATACTTGGCCTAATGTCTCAAAAAAAAAAAAAAAGTTGTACACTTGTAATGATATTCCGTCTACCATGAAGACTCTGGGGAACTATATGTATGAGATCAGAAGCATTTAACCAATTGAGAGCAAAGTGAGATATTATTAAATATAAAGGGATCAAAGTGTATTTTACACAAAAAGTAAGGTCTTTAAGACACAATTAATTCTTGGCGCGCTAGTAGGTGTGGAACATTGGTCGTTCGTTGGAGATGTTTTATTGATCATTAAACCGCGTGTCCAACATTAATTCAAGTCACGTTTGAGAATAGATGGAAACTGTGTTATTAAAAATTTTAATTTTTTTATTAAAAAAAAAAATTATTTTTATATTTTTAGATTATTTTGGTATATTAATATAAACAATAATTTTTTAAAATTAAAAAAAATATTATTTTAATATATTTTTAAATAAAAAATATTTTAAACCATTGCAATTCCAAACAAACCATAAATACTGTTTACCAAAACAGGCTATGTCTCCATGTAGGCTGTGATAGAGTTTTTAATCCACGCCATGTACCGGATTACATTGAACTCAATTTTTTTATAAATTAAAATAATAATTTTTTAAAAAATAAATAAATATAGTTAATAGGATATAATCAGGCTTTATAGTGTCAACCTTAATTTTTAACCTGATCATCTAAATTTTTATATTATTTTATATTTTCTTAAACTAAACTTGGTTATAGCGCATATCAAGTAATTATATGATAAATATATTTTAGAAAACACTATCAGCTTTTAGAATTCATGTTGTTTGGTTATTAAAAAAAAGAGAGAGGTTAAAACATACTTCAAACAATAGAGAAAAAACAAAGTATAAACTGAAATAAATATACTTAAAGTGTTGAATAGAAAAACAATTCATAAACTAAGAAAAATATTCATTTTATCAAAAACCTCATGCATCATGATATCAAAAAACTTTAAACAATAGAGAGCAAAGCGGGATATTATTAAATTTGCAGGGATCAAAGAGTTGTTTACTCAAAAGTATGGGTGCTGTTTGGAGTTTGTAATTCTACTAATTATTCTACAAGCTGGAATTAATACGAGATGACATGCCTGCGCACTGCCGCGAGCTTATAAAACAAATACACTTGATAGTGTTATAACTGTGAACCAACGCTAGATAAGTAATATAAATTAAAGGTATGATAGAGCAAATAGTTCATGATGGGAAAAAAAGTTGTATTGGTGATCAAAAACTCAGAGACTGAACAAAATGATTTGTAGATATCTATAGTGTTTTGTGAGGAAAGATACAGTGCTTTCGCTATATGATTTAGCTTTTTACTTAATAAAAAAAAAAAAATTACAAAGCTAAATTCTCTACCAACTTAATATTAAAAAAAAAAAAACCTATAAAGATAATTTTGGAAGGAAAAAAACCCATGAGAAAAAACATTGTAGCAATTGACAATGTTCTGTAAGGAAAACTATAGCGCTTTTCCCAATAAAATAAAATAAAAAACCATTTAGAGAAATATTCTAGCAATCCACAGTGTTTTGTGAGAAAAACTACAACGCTTTTCTCATATGATTTAGCTTTATTGTAATTATAATTTTTAACCAACTCAATATTAAAAAAATAAAATCGACAAAGATAATTTTGAAAAAAATAATAAAAAAATCACATGGGAAAACACTGCAATAATTCATAGTGTTTTAAAGAAAAAAAAAATATAAAGCTAAATTCTTAATCAGCTCAATATTAAAAAAAATCGACAAAGACAATTTTAGAAAAAAAAAAAAAACAAAACAAAACAAACACCAAAAAAGGGAAAATATCATATTGGAAACACTGTAGCAATTCACAGTGTTTTGTGATGAAAGCTATAATGCTTCCCCACATGATTTAGCCTTATTTGTAATGACTTATATTTATAATTCACAAACAACTTAATATTAAAAAAAAATAAAATTAAAAAGGATAATTTGAAAAAAATTATAACAAAAAAAACCATGCGGAGAGACATTGTAGCAATCCACAATGTTTTATGAGTAAAGCTACAATGCTTTCCCTACATGATTAAGCTTTATTACAAAGTTAAATTCTAACCAACTCAATATTAAAAAAAAAAATGAACGAAGATAATTTTGAAAAAAAAATTACAAAAAAGAAAACACAAAAGAAACTGGAAAAGAAAAACCATATGAGAAAAAATTGTATTAATCCATAGTGTTTTGTGAGGAAAAACTTATAATTGCAATTCTTAACCAGCTTAATATTTAAAAAATAAAATTGAAAAAGATAATTTTAGGAGAAAAACATAACAAAAATAGGAAAAAACCGTGTGAGGAAAAAAAACTGTAGCAATCAACAGTAATTTTTGAGGAAATTTACAATGCTTTCCTCACATATTATAACTGTAACTTTTAACCAGCTCCATATTAAAAAATAAAATAAAAAAGATAATTTCGGAGAAAAAAAAAAAACCATGCGGAGAAACATTGTAGAAATCAACAATGTTTTAAAAAAAAAATTACAAAACTAAACTTTCAATCAACTCAATATTAAAAAAAAATCAACAAATATAATTTTAAAAAATAAAAAATAAATAAAATAGAAAAAATATGTGGAAAAACATAGTAGCACTCCACAGTATTTTTAAAGAAAAAAATTAGAAAGTAAAAATTTTAACCAAGTCAATATTTAAAAAGTAAAATCAACAAAAATAATTTTGAAAAAAATTAATAAAAAATGAAAAAAAAAAAAAAGAGGAAAGTTGAAAAAAAAAATTGAAAAAAAAAAAGAAGAAAAGAAATGGAAAAAAAAAGAAGGAAAAGTTACAAAAAAAAAAAAAGAGGAAAGCATCGTGGATTACTGTTGTAATCCACGGTGCTTTGTGTGTGGGGAACATGATTTCCTACACCATTTAGATGGTGTTATAATAATATAACATAGAGTTGATTGTTGGAATATTTATGTGGGAGAGGGACCCCTCATGTGACACCACAATTAATATGACTTTATTATTCTTCTCGAATTTCAATTTATTTTTCTGATTTTTTCAATTTTAGATGAGAGAAATAAAGTCCATTATAGCTCAAGATGAGCTTGATCGACTCAAAATGGCAATCTCAATTATATTTGAAAGATTTTGAGTAAAAAAATAAAAATAAAATTTAATTGAACTGTTCATTCAATTAAATTGATTGGTTTGGTTTTAAAGTATAGTTAAATTGAAATAATTAAATCAAGTACACTAAATTTAATGGAAACAGTTTCAAAATTAATTTTCCACCAACTTACATGTAGGAGTGCCTAATGTCTTTATCCTATTCACTGCATTAAACCTCCTCAAAGATTGATGACAGAAGCAATGATGGTATTTGATCCTTCTGAAACCACTAGGTATATCCACCGGAGACTTTTTCTTGTTAGGAATTTACAGGGGAGGGACTAGACACGTACCTTCTATGAATCTGACATGCCAGCAATTGAAGCACCTGAATTCTCTACTCAGCAAACTCTTCTACTGCCATGATTCCTGGGATTCATATCTTGTTCAAATTCAAACACTTCGTCTCTTATGTAAATCAGTTCTACTAGAGCATTATACACGTAAAACATATACAGAGAAGAAGTTTAAAACTCTCAAATCTCTGGTTCTCTTAGTTCTTTTAACTTCGAAGATTGTAACAGTTGAGCAAAGGCTCAAACTGTGTTTTCCATAAGATGTAGTTTTTGTGGGTTAGTTTGATAGTAAAGTGGGTTAGTTCTTAAGATCAGTCATCTTCCCCATGCTAGCCGTCGAAGCATTCTTGATAAAATGTGTAGTCTTGAAAGCAAATAAAATATTATCCGAGATCAGCCTACTCGGTGTGAGAGCTCTCGGATTAAGCAAAATAATTTCCTCCGAAGGAGTCCTCAACCGATTGGCCGAAGGTTTCTAGATCAGTCTATAATCCGTCACCCTCTTGAGTTCTTTCACCATTTAAAAAATCAAAAGCATGTTGGATCTCCGCTACAGTGAACCACTGACATAAGAACTCTCAACTCATAGCTGGTGTGACCATAGAATCAACAGAATCAGGGACCTTGCGTTCAGAATCAATCTCTGAAGCCGCAAAAAAGTCTTTAAAATACAGAACAAGAACACCCTCAATCTCATTCAACTCCGTCCACGACCTTCCCTCCTTACTCATAATCCCTGCAGCAAGATTGTGTTTTTTTCCTTTCACTTGCTTTCTTATAAAAAAAAAAACGCGTTATTACGATCTCCTTCTTAATTTTAACTACAGAGAACGGAACCTAAATAGTGCCAGCTCTATACTCTTTCACTCTCTCACTCTCTATTGTCCATCATTTATTTTGAACAATTCTCCTCCTACATCAAATCTTCCTTGATAATCTCCGAAATTCAAGAATTCAGTTTTGGCAAACCCAACTCAAGACAATTTTAAATTGGTTTCTTCCTTGTAGAACAATAAGGTAAGAATCTTCCTTAGCCATATCCCTCCCAACAATGTTCTTGTCACAACAAGCATATATACCGTGATCTATAGAGAGTTTTCCATCTCTACATTTTCTTTTGTCTCTTCATTAATTAATTTTTCACGTTCTGTGTTATTACAAGAACCCTTATTGTTTCTTCCTTAAAATAGTAATTGAAGATCAATTTTTTTTAGCGGTATACAAAGGTGTTTGCATGGGATGTCGGCATCCAGGCGATGATGCATGGTATGATGTAAATTTCGTTTGTGATGGGGAAACACTCGCGATGAACCGTGCTTATTTATCAGACGTTTACATGGAAACATTTCAGGTTGACAAGCTCAAGACCATGGAAGCAGTGGAGGGATATGGTATTTCAGCCGAGTAGTGTGCAATATTTACAAGATGAGTAACAGCAAGATTGTTCAAGGTAAGACAGTTAGTATGCTTTCGAGAATGATGAGCTTAAATTTTATGGTGTATTTGTTGTTGAATTGCTCGATGAGAAACACAAGTTCGAAAATGGAGAGGAAGAGTGTTCTTGCAAATATGATTTAAAATGACAACACCAGGTGCAGTCAAATATTATTTAAGCTTCAATTCAGTATCGTCATCCATGCTTTTAATCATTAACCGTCTGCTAATTACTTAGGACATTATTATGCTAAGCAGAATGAGAAAACCACCTCCAATTAGGCTATGCTTTATATTCAATCCACGAGGACCGTGTACAAGAGGAGATAGGTTACTGTACTTTTCCAAATTGTTACATTATTGGACTGGTATTCATGCCAAAAGTATTTGCTGAAATGAAGTTGCAGCGTAATTAGCATTACCTCGTCTGATCTTTCAACTTAAACAGCCTACGAGCCACCTTTCATAGGTGAACATTCCACTTACTTGGAGGAGGAACTAAACTAGGTTGTCTTTGGCTGATGTAACAAACAAATTTCTTCATTTCTCGTAACCAAATATTGAAACGATGAAGGTCTTCCACTTCTGTTTGGGAATTTGATGCCTTTACAAAATAAAATGCGACTCAAACTGGTGTTATCACCCAGATAAATTGATATCCTTCTTGTTGATGATTTGATAAATTTATGACAGCTGGGTGTTCACTACCATATATCATGTTTGGAGAAGAGCTACGTCCAAAGTATGAAGAACTGTGATTGCTTAGGACCAATAAGCCACGACAGAGGACATGCTTTGGCTTGCTAACTTACGAGTTATGACATTGAGAAATCATGGGTTGTTTGCCAACAAGCAAGCATTAATATTCAGGAAAGTATTTGCAGCAACCCAGCAAAGTCATGAAAGAACATCGATCTTTCATTTGGACAATAGCCGCTGCATAGCAAGGCAAAAAGAGCAACTTCTCTGCCCACACATTAAGCATCAACAAATAAAATCAATTTCTTAGATGTTAATGACAAGCTTGATGACACCTTTGTCGGTGTGGACGTCAACGATGAAAACAATAAATTGTGAAAAAAGAATTGAGCAATCAATCAAGTTGGGCGATTACCTTAATATTTCCCAAATTCAAGCAATAAAATTGAATCTAAACTAGAGGGTTGAAACTGTCTAAAAATTACAACACTCCAAGGAACAAACTTACAAAAGAACAATCAAAAGAAAGAAGGAAAAAGGAATGGCAATCAAATGCATATGCCTCTTGGATCCATAACCTTAAGCAGTTAAGCTTTCTCTCAACTTCAAGAAGTTTGGTAGTTTCTAGGCAAGCAATTGGACTACAACTATCCATCTTAACATTCATGTGTCTGAAAGGCGTCTTCAAATAACAAAAAGGCAAATTATGAAATAGGAGAAACTATTACCACCAATACTTCTTTCATCTATTCTATCTATGCGGAGCAGCATCCAACCTTTTTCACAGCTGATACATCATCTTTGCCGACAGTAATAGTCTGTCCCTTGGGCAAGGCTGCAGGATCATCCCCAACATCAAGAGCCTTCCGGCTGACTACACGATGAATCTGAGTGAGCACTTCAGTGAAAGCATTTTCAACATTCAAGGACTCTAGCGCAGAGGTCTCCATGAAAAAAGTATTTTCTCTCTCAGCAAATGCAGTGGCATCCTCAGTAGTAACTGCACGCAAGTGACGCAAATCTGCTTTGTTTCCCACAAGCATAATCACAATGTTTGAATCAGTGTGATCACGAAGTTCCTTTAGCCATCTCTCCACATTCTCAAAAGTGACATGTCGAGTGACATCATAGACAAGCAAGGCACCAACAGCTCCTCGATAATATGCACTAGTAATTGCACGGTATCTGTATCAATGAATAGAAACACTGATGAAAATAGGCACCCTTATGATACAAGGATTCGAAATAATTCAGTTTCAACAAAAGATATCATGCTTGAAAGTATGTTTGTTCAATAAGAAAAGCAAGAAAAAGAATTGGTAACCACAGAAAACGTGGTTATATTCTAGACACTAGAGAGAGAAAAGGTCTTATGATCACACAAAGCTATTACATTCTGCACAATTACGTGAAACAATAATCAAAGCAAAATGCAACCATTTTTCTTCTACTCTCCTTCTTTCTACAAGTGCCAACAACAATTCATACAGGAGGAATAGATGGGGTCATACTCTATCTCTCTCAAAATGATGTTTTTATTTCCAAGACTGGATGCAAAATGAGGATAGAAAATCAAAAACAGAGATCAATTGGAAACACTGGACTATCATATTTCTTGTTCTCCAGTCTTTTACAAATCCAAATCAGAGTTTAGCAGCAACTCAAAAACAGCCATTTGTTATCAAAACATCAACCACTTTGTAAAGAAAGCTGCAAACTTTGATCCTTTCTCAAGCAAATTTTATATCTCCAAATAAAACATTTAGGCATTTCTGTACCTAACATTTTCGGCATGAGAGACTAGATCTACTAAGCCCATTTTCATGTAGTATGGTTTCCATCCATGTCAACAAATACAGAAGAAGAAGTCCATCAACTACCATAATGGCAATCTACTAAGCCCCTTTTCCACCATAAATATGCAAAAAAAACTTATAGTATCAAAAACCCAAATAAAAAAATAAGGAAAAAACAAAACTTTGTAGCATCAATCACTTAAGGCATATAGATCTGATAGAACCCAATGCAAATGTCACAAAACAAGAAGAAACCCATCTTAGAAAACTAGAAAGATACAGAGATCAAGAAGATTTGACCTTTCTTGGCCAGCAGTGTCCCAAATCTGAGCTTTGACAACTTTATCATCAACATGGATACTACGCGTGGCAAATTCAACTCCAATAGTGGATTTGGATTCCAAACTGAATTCATTCCTTGTAAATCTTGATAAAAGATTGGATTTTCCAACACCAGAATCACCTATCAACACTAACTTAAATAGATAATCATAGTCATCATCTGCCCTGTAAGCACCCATTTGCTTTGCTAATTCTCTTGTTTTTGTTATATGGGAAATGAAGTTGAGAGATAAAGGTTTGGCCTTTCTGTGTTGTGGACTTGGGGGGTTATATGTGGATCTGTGTAGAGGTTTTGAATTTTAAAGTGTTGAACATTCTTTGATTTTTGTTTGAGAGTAGGCTTGATAATTGTACTTTAACCATTTGATTTTTTAGATTCAAATTTTTTATGATAGTAAAAAAAATTCACTTGTGAATTTTAAAATAATTAATTAAATGATAAGAGATTCTTTCAAAATCATTATGATACTCATAAAACAAAAAACAATTAAATTACCGATAATAATAATAAGAATAATAATAATAAAAAAAAGGAGGGGGGGGGTAAGAATGACGTGTTAATTTGTTTTCATCATATTTATTACTTTAAAACAAAATTGTGTCTTGAACATTGTTTTTGTTTTCTCTGCATTCATTCATTCATTCATTTTAGTTATTAATTAATTAATTAATTTAGATTTTCTAAAAGTTATTTTAAAGTTCTTGAGCAAATTTACAGTTGCCCTAAATTATATATATTGGCTTATAGCCTTCTAGATATTTGAAAAGGTATAACGCGGATTGGCAGAATTAATCACAATGTGGACATGAATTATTTAATCACAAAAACATTCAAAAAAAAATGTGTACATAGAAAGGTTGATACTTTTCCATTAATAGAAGATCTTCATAATTTACTTGAATTCCAATCGTTATCTCCACTAGGGTTTCTAATTTTTTTAATCATGTTCAATTCAACTTTCAAATTTTCTTTGTGTTTACACTTCCAGATGAGAATTTAATGTTAACATCAAAGGGGGATGGATGTTGACAACATTTTGGTTTGTCATTGTCACCACTATTTAGAAACTTTTTTTAAATGGATAATAAAAAAAATGAAAAATTAATTAAATATATAAAAATAGAAAATAAATAATTAATCAGTTTTATAAGCCTAAAATAAAAAAAAACAAACCAACCAAAATCCAAATAAAAAAAATCAAGTCAAACAAAAAAAACAAAGCCAAATTAAAAAAAATCAAGTCAAATTAAAATCAAACCCATTAGAAATTACAAAAACAACCCAAAAAAATATAAATTTTTGTTTTTAATATAAAATAATTAAATCGAATTTTAATTAAAAAAAAAACTGATTTGATAATTTTTTTTAATAAAAACTAGAACCAAATAAAAAATTATCACCCCACCTTTCCTTCAAGGAAAAAGACAAGAACAGGCAACGTTCAATTTTTTTTTTTTTTCTTTTCCTTTCTTCTTTGCAACCTTGCAATGATTTCAAAGATTGGTCTTTGTATAGTTGAATTTGGTAGGAAACTAAGATCTGATGAACAAAGCATGGAAACATCTAAAGCAGCTGATGGCTACTGCATTTCCCCTGCTCTTTGTGGGTTCTATGAACAGATGGGGTTGGCGTGATGGGACAAGACGAGACAGGACAGAACAATATCATGGAGGAGTTCGAGAGAAATTTAGCTGTGCGACCAACAAAAATTGTCATTACAAGCTACAAAACCCAGCATCTCTTACAGCATAACAATCTAGAGAGTCTGTAATAACAGGAAATAAAGCAAAATGACTTAACAGTTGCAGGTGAGGACGACGTGCACTACTGATATTAGATCCCTGTCTTGTTTGTCAGAATATTTTCTTTTGTATTTTTCTAACGTTAACAATATTGTGACGCAGACGGGAGAATGAGTACAGCAGGTTACTGCTCTGGTGCTCCTCATAACAGGGTATATATCACAAAATTGTGTTAAAAATAGATTTGATTCCTTCGACCTTTTACTCATAACTGAC
This sequence comes from Populus alba, assembly GCF_005239225.2. NCBI lineage: Eukaryota > Viridiplantae > Streptophyta > Magnoliopsida > Malpighiales > Salicaceae > Populus > Populus alba. Next base: position 19,066,817 of record NC_133302.1, on the reverse strand, counting down.
CTGTGAAAGACAATCTAGTCCTGCCAACATGCCCAGGAACAGGACCCATATCGAGAACCTCAGATCGTCTGTGAGATAAAGCTTCCATTACTTAAACCCCGCATGCTCTTCATTTACCTGAAACGAAATCATATGTGAAAATCGAATCTTGTGAAAAGAAATCAGTTCTGTAATCTTGAATTCTTGCCTCAATGGTCACTTCTTCAATCGGTTCAAGCTTCTCCTTATTCTCAGTTTTATACCTGATTCAACAAAATAGCTGTCCAGAAAAAATAAGAAAATGGACACCACCCAGTCAGCAATCAAACTCACATGACTCTAGGAGGTGAGACAGACAGCTCAAGTCATCCATGTCTCAAGTTCAGAAGCATATCAGAAATTTAAGATACAGGGAAATAAACTAATGTCACTGTAAACCTTAGTACTGTGAGTTTTTTAAGCTTAACATGAAATAGAAGAGCTCGACAACGTGTAGTGTCAAGAAGAGCAAACCAAGTTGAAGTCCTCCCCTCCCCTGCGCCTCATATGTCTCTGCCACGCCAGGAAGCGCATTTCTGGCAAGATTAGTTTCAGCTTCAGCTATAACCGATCACCAATTTTCCCTCCGGTCAGCTAAAAACATATCGGAAGTACACAATTATTTCCAAGTGGCTAACATTGAAACATAAATATCATGTTTGCCCTAAATTGATACCAAGCAAAACAATATGGAATCAACATAACAATGATACAGTTGCCCTGCCATTAGTAACATTATGGAGTTTCTTCTACTAACATTTTAAGAGAGGGAAAAGGTTTGAGGGCAGGAAAGGGGAGGGGATAACCTCTTGGATTCTCTTTTGGACATCACTCCATAATTTGAAAACTACCAAATCCTATCCTTAGTAGATAATGGGAAAAAAAATACTCAGTTAGATTGAAGAAGATACATGAATGCATCTAATCTCAATTGTTAGAGGTACATGAGATAATATTCCTTAGTGGATTGTATCTCCAAATGTTGTAGTAAAACTGTTTTTTATCATTTTCTCCCTCTTCATATTAATTTATTAATTAATGGATTGTATTTATATGTATTCGTCGTTAATTCTTTTGTCAAAACAAAAACAAAAATGTTTCTCATGTTGTAAACTTCATATAGATGTTTAGGGAGCTGCTGAGATAAATAACAAAAAATTAATAAAATTGGTAAAATCCCCAAAGAAGCTTATTTCAATACAAAAATAAATGCCTTCTAAATTAATATTCTAGCTTTATGCCTGCTATATGTGCCTTTTAACAACACACACACACACACAAAAAAAAAAAAAAAACTCTCATGTTTTGCTGAGTTTGATAGGATTACTTCACATTCACTAGGGCACAGTATTTGTTTGGTGTGATAATCACATGGCAGAGATCATAATATTAGGGTTTTGATACACAAATTTTACTATCATTACATGATAACAGATTCAAGTTTACCACATAGTTGCCCCACAATCCTCCTGAAGCATATGAACATATTACATTACATTAAAAAAACAAAATTAGAGGCCCTGAGAGATTGGAAAACAGAAATGCTATCATGACTCTACTGAGCCATACAGGATCTTGACTTGGCTGGTCATCAAGATTTCTCATGGAAGAAACTGATGGCTGAATATTGATTTAGAGAAACACACAGGGAGCCCTACGCTTCTGTCTCCTTTTCTTTGGCTTCGGAGGCTGCAAAACAACCTTGATTGCAGCATCAAAGACACCTTTCACATTCTGGGGATAAGACATTTACAGCATTAAGTTAAGCTACAATACAGAAGTGAAGACTAGTTAAAAGCTATCAATTTTTTTTTTAAGTTAAAAAATATTATTTATAAAAATAAACAAATCAAAACAGGTTATTATCCGGTCGATTGGATCGCGGGTTAATCCATCAAGTTAACTAGAACATATCAATTTTTATTTGATTTAATTTTAAACCTTTTAAGTTAGCGAGTCATCAGGTTGACTAGCCGGCCGACCAGGTTTAACAATGAGAAGCACTACAACAGGCTACTTGCTAGAATTAGGAAATATTGGCAAAAGAATCTATGCAAGGGTGTTGCTCCTAGACTGAAAAGCAAACGATTGGCTTTAACTATTACTCATTGAGCCTGTCGGGACTGTGAGAGTAAAGAAAATGACTTCTAACTGGATTTTAAGACCAAATTGATGGCTGAGAGGAAAGAGGACAAGTGATTTGGGAAAATCTTAAGTTCTTGGATAATAGACGGCTCCTCTGCTTTTTCACCAATTATTGTGTAGTAAGAGTTGGCTCTATTCATAATTCATATATGATGTTAGCTGGAGAAATGTCTGCTGTTTGTACTTTATCCAGAAAAAGGGCTAACAGGAGGATTCTAACAGCATTTGGAACTCATTCTGCAATGAAGTTATCTGTAAAAATACTATTTTTTGTTAAAAAAAGTGTTTTCCTTTTACCAAGAAAATATAATAATTGGCCAAACCTGCTGAGTCTTGGAGCTGCACTCTAAGTAAACAGCAGCACCGATCATCTTCTTTAGTTCTTCCCCCTGCTCAATGTGAAAGTTGCTGGGTTCATAAATGAAATGGAAAAGCTCATTTTGTTCAAATTGGTGTGAACGAAAGAAAATCAGCTACTTGCCTGAGCAGTCGTGATTGGTGCGGCACCGGGATGATCTATCAGATATTGCCTATCGTTCCGTAAATCTGCAGCCCGTTGCATCCTACTGATATTAGTAAAACCTGAAATGAAAAAAATAGAAGGTACCAAAAGTGATCTTACCAAGTTTGGTTCCCACAAGCACAATCGGCACAGCTGGGGCATAGTGCCTCAGTTCAGAAATCCACTGGAGCCAAAATATTGATACAAAAAGAAAGCAAAATCAGACAAGCTTTGATGATTATAAAAAGTCTCAGATGAATCAAAATCAATCATCCAAACGTGTAAAATAGAATTGAAAATAGTAAATCATACCTTCTTGGCAATGTTCTCATAGCTAGCTTTGCTGATTAGAGAAAAGGCCAGCAAGAACACATCTGCACCTCTATAACTCAGAGGCCTCAACCTGTTATAATCCTCCTGTCCTGAATGCACAGACTACACAATTAGTACTACCTGTTCTTAGGGTTCTTCAGAATAGTTTAATAGTCTCTGTTTGAAAGGGATTAATATCTGCTATCAGAAACCCAAGAAAGCAAGAATGCTAACCTGCAGTATCCCATAATCCAAGATTCACTGTGCTGCCATGGACCACCACATTAGCACTGAAGTTGTCAAACACTGTAGGTACATAATCCTATAAAGATTAACAACACAAAAAAGGGTATTACAACAGGAAACATGGAAAGAAAAACCTTGTAATTACAAGTGCTAGTTCCTTTCATGAAAAAAAGAAATAAAGGTTGAGCCTTGAGACACAATAACAGTGTCTAATCCATACAGTAGGGAAAGTGTTGCTTGTGTAAGAGATGAGCATGCATGTCTTGCCAACAGCTCCATCCCCAACAGTGACACACTTGATGAACCTAGCTGTGCTCATTTTCTTGAACTACCTGATCTCCTTGTTTTCTTCACCCTCTAATTATTCCATCGATACAGGAAGGTAAAGATCGTAAAAGCCTACAAGGACTATGTCTCTTTCACCTTCCTTTCACAAATATCCATAAAGACTTGAGAGAATAAGAGGGGTGCGCTGTGTTTAGAATTTGAATAGGGATAGAGGGGAGTGTAAGGCAGGCATTTAATAAGGTTGAGCAACTAAGCAGTACCCAACCTCAGCTGGACCTTCTTTGCCTTCACCATGATTGCACAAATGGCTTTCTGTTTCTTCAAGTGGAAGCACAGAGGCCGAAGACACTATACAACAACAGAAGTGTTTGGTACTAGTGTTAGTTGGTTAAGTGCTGGACAAGGGAGTTCCATTGAATCATGATCAATACAATGAAAAAAAATATTAAAAAAAATACGTGTTGCTTAGTTAGACAAATTAGTATCATGAATGTAAGAATTAGAGTAAGATATAAAACCCCGAGTGAAAAATCAAGTGATTACATTGACTTATGGAGACATGAAGACCTCCATGCTATCCAAGTCAATCCTTCGACAATTCATCTCCTGATTGAATGATTGGTACAAGAATTTCACGTGTAAGAACTCCTGCTCAATTGCATGGAGAAAACGATGCATAGGAGGGTCAAAATGGCAGAAACCAAAAGAGAAAGCCTACTTTACGCTGGTGTCACCATGATTAGTGGATAAATTAACAAGGCAACGTGACAACGGGCTTGTCACTGTCATTGTACCAAAGCTTACGTTTTGATAAACTCATAACATTGGCTTGGTGCAGTGAACAAAACAAATTGTGAAAAGCTTCTAGCTCAACGCAGTTCAATATGGGTATGGGTATATCTTTAGTTGGGGTAAGATAATGTTTAATGTTGTTTAATAGCATGTGACAATTCAATTATTAAACTATAAACTAAGATTTTTTTTATGTAGCATAGGGCAATATGCAGCACGGCAAAGAACAAATTGGTTTTGATCCTAGCTATATTTTTTTTCTATATAGTCACCAACCAATCCACAGCAAGGTACAATTTGGTTGTTGAACTTTTTATTTTTGCACATTTAATCCCTGTAAATTTTGGTATTTTTTTCAGTCCTGAAACTTTTATTTTATCACAACTTTAGCCCCTAGATATTGAAAGAATAAATATAAAATCATCAAAAAAAAATAATGAGGAGAGAGACAGGTTTTGGCTAACCATATTCCAGTAATTAAGGCCGTGTTTGATTGCAGGAAAGTGAATTCCTGGAATTCACTTTCCTGCTTTTCCTATGTTTGGCGACGATAAAAGAAAATAATGAAAGGAAACTGAATTCCATCCACCTAAAATTAATAACGTGCTCGAAGGAAAGTGTTTTCCTTCTATTAGAAAAGGAAAACACTTTCCTTTCGGCGTGCGTAGCGCACGCCTTCACTTGCTACAGTGACAAGCGATATAATTCACTTGCCACAGTAGCCAGTGATATAATTTACTTGCTACTGTAGCAAGTGAATTATAATTCGCTTGCACTATAGCAAGTGATATAATTCACTTGCCACTGTGTCAAGTGAATTATAATTCGTTTGCCACTGTAGCAAGTGAATTATAATTTGCTTACACTGTAGCAGTTAATTAAAATGCAAAGCGGTGGGTTTTTGATTAAATCAAAGTTTAATTAATTCCTCAAACTCATTAATTCTTCAATTAAACTCTTGATTTCATTAATTAAAATAATCTAAATTTTAATTAAATCAATTCTCCAATTAAACCCTTGATTTAATTAATTAAACTAGTCAAGAGTTTAATTAAATCTTTAAACTTCCAATCATGTTGCCCTTAACCCAAATTTTAATTAATCCTTCATTTATTTTATTTTTATTTTTCATCATCTTTTTTTTTAAATAATAAAAATAAAAAGATCAAAAATTGGGTTATGACAATTGTAAGTGATTAAATATTTTATATTAAATATTTTTATATATATTAGATAAACTTGAAAAAAAATTTAATTCATTAATAAATTATTTTCCAGTTCATTTTCCATAACACAACCAAACACTGGAAAGTATTTTTCAGTTCATTTTCCATAACACTACCAAACATCGGAAAATACTTTTCTGGAATTCACTTTCCAGGAATTTACTTTCCCCGGAATTCACTTTCCAAAAGGAAACTACTTTCCTGCAAACAAACAGAAAAAAAAAAAAAAGATGGCTGTGTTTGATTGCAGGAAAGTGAATTCCTGGAATTCACTTTCCTGCTTTTCCAATGTTTGGCAAACAATAAGAAAAAAGTCAAAGGAAAGTAAATTCAGTCAATGGAAAATGAATTAGTGTTAACAAAGGAAAGTGTTTTCCTTTCTTAAATAAAGGAAAACACTTTCCGACAATGGCCAGAGGTGAAAAGCAGCCATTTTTTCATGCCTTTTATTAACTGTTAATTGCACTGTTCAATGAATAGTGCAATTAACATGAACAGTGTATTGCGTATACTGTTCACTAAAAAATAGTGAACAGTGCAGTTCTCTTGCACTGTTCACTTGCCTGTGGGATTTTTTTTTTAAAGTGTGCTATTTTTTTAATATTTAAAAAAAAAATAGTTTAAAGTGAATTTTATACCTTAATATTTTATCCAATTTTATTACATGCTAAAAATATTATTAAAACTATAGTTTTTGTCGGATGTATTTCGTACGTAATGGAATTATAAATAGTTTCATGGAATAGTAAAAACAATTTCATAAGCTTATTTCTCTATAATATGATATGATATATATAGTTATATTTTATAAAATAAGCTATGTATGAATATAGAATATAATAAAAAAAAAATTCATCATTATACATTTTAGATTTCATTTTTTTTTATTGTAAGTGATTAAATATTTTATATATATATTAGGTAAATTTGAAAAAAAAATTAATTCATTGATAAATTATTTTCCAGTTTATTTTCCATAATACAACCAAACACTGGAAAGTGTTTTCCAATTCATTTTCCATAACACTACCAAACATCGGAAAATACTTTTCTGGAATTCACTTTCCAGGAATTCACTTTCTCCGGAATTCACTTTCCAAAAAGAATTCATTTTCATGCAAACAAACGGAGTTACTGTGTGAATGAGTTTGCTTTGAAAAGAGAAGTTTAATATGTATAGACGGTTTTTGTTCTTTAACTATGTTGAAAAAAAATATATTAAGAATCATTGAAAAAAATTTTATTTAATTTTATTTTTAGTTTTTAGACTAATTAAATAGTATTTTAGGATTGAAAATGAGGTTGGTGAGGTTCCTATTTTTTTTAAGGTGTTTTTTTGGGATAAAATAAGTTGAGATTTTGATTTTGGTGGTCCAAAAACTTAAGATATTAATTTTTTGATCATTGAAAAATATTTCGATAAATGACAAGTTATTTGCCTATACGGACGACATGTTCATTCTATATCTTTTTTAAATACCAAATATGCCTAATCTTTTTCTTTTTAGGCCAAACGTGCGTGTCTGGCTTTTTTTAATGACCCTTCAAATTTTTTTAATTGTTTTGTTTTTTTCATTTTAGAATAAAAATCTCTTTTAAATAATAATGAATATATTTAATTTTTTTTTATCATAAATGTGTTCATACTTTTTAGCAATTGTTTTTATAAATCATAATGAATATTTTATCTTGTTGTATACCATTCTTGAAATGAAATATACATAAGTCAATTTTTATAGTATTTTTAAATTGTAAAACAATTCAGTGTAAAATTATATTTATAATATGATATTGTACCTTTAAAATTTTTTTAATTAATTTAATTTAGATACTGAACTTGTTATATAAATTATGCATTTTATATTTATTTTGATTCAAACAGGTAAACAATAAATTTACCAAAAAATGCAATACCTCAAATATTGGTGATATAAAATAAATTATAGCATAATTAATTATATATTTTTAGCACTTGATAAACAAAAAAAAAATTGCAAGAATAACAATCAACGTACCTCAAATATTGCCCAATGTTATATATATCCTGGAGGAACTGGGATTTAAGCTGAACAACTGAAGAGTTTTTGCTTCTTTTTCTTTTTTCTTTTTTCTTTTTTCTTTTTTTCCATTGAAGGGATTCTCTTCTAAAAAAATGACACTGAACACAGTTAGTATAAATAGAAAAACATAAACTATTTTTGGTGATATAAAATTTCCCATTAATTACATCTTACTTTTATTGGCATAGGTGGTATTATATATATAAGAAATTAATACTAAGAAAATAGAGAAACTAACCTTGCGCCACACCAACTTCTCACACTTCAATACATTCCCAATCCTGGAAGAGATTATTTTCATAGAATTAATTACTCCCTTAATTAGACGATCCAACATAGCTAATTAGTAGTCTGCTTTTATTTATTTTTTTTCATCATTATAAAACTCAACCCAGATTAGACTGAATTTAAAATAAAAATAAAAATCAACTTAATTTGATTTGGTTAAATCACAATTTTATTTTTTTAGATTCTTTCTTTAAAACTATGTTGTTTTAACTATTGTAATAAAAATAAAAATATCATCTTGATTGATGCATGTTAATCTGTTTTACTGGTGATTTGGGCTGGATATGATAACTTTAATATGTTGTTTTGACATATTAATGCACTTACCTTGAATATCCAAATATCTTAAACAACCAACAAATATAGCTTAGATTTATTTCCTATTATAAAACTATACCTCTACGAAAGGTTTAGTATATACTTGTAGTTCTTATTCTTCATATGGGCTACCTAAACCCTAATCAACCACTCTAAACGACTCCCTTTGTGTCTTTTACGGTGGCCAGCCATCTTTACATGTGCACTAGACAAAGACTACCATTTGTTCTTCATCTTCTTGTGTGTAACATGTAGTATATATTATTTATACAAACACCTCCTTTTCACTTCACACCAGAAGACACATCGTCGTCATATGTACGGTTTGTTGTTTTACTTGATTTCCTTCCTTATTTTTATTAATTAGTGCACTAGCTACGTGCGGCACGTAATGGTTTTTTTTTTTTTTTTTTTTTGTGAATAGGGTATGTGTTGATTGACCTAGTTTGTTGATTCTTTGATGTTATATTTCATGAACAAAAATTATACTTGTTTTGGTAGTAGTTAATGACTGTAATTGCTATTGTATTTATGTTATTTCTTGATATAATGCTAGGTTTACAAGGATGCAAAGTGAGAACAACAACAACAATAACAATCGCATGCTGGTTCATCCGGCATGCGCATCGTGCAAGCATCAACGAAAGAGATGCACGAAGGATTGTGCATTGGCACCGTATTTTCCAGCAGAGAAAACCAAAGAATTTCAAGTTGTTCATAAAGTTTTTGGTGTTAGCAATGTTGTTAAACTAGTGAAAGATGTAAGTGAAGAGAGGCGAAAAGAGACGGCGGAATCATTGGTTTGGGAGGCTCTTTGTAGGCAAAATGATCCGGTTTTAGGCTGTTATGGGAAGTTCAAGAGATTAAAGGAAGAACTTGACTTGTACAAAACTCAACATCCGTCGCTAAACCAAAACCAAAATGGACAGCAGCAAGGGGGCGTAGCGTATAACAAACAGTCTCCGGTGATGGTTTACGGGATAAATAATAGGGCGAACGGTATTGGAGGAGGAGGAGGATTAGCTAACAATAACATGGTAAGTTATGGCCATGATAATAATGAGAATTTGATTGCTGACTCAATCCAGCATAATTTTCATTGGGATTATGTGCAAAGTCTAGATAAATCAAAGCAAGAAAGAGACGTTAATTCTCTTCTTCTTCCATCACCACCGCCGTTGCCACATCACTATTCCATCAATGGATTTAATCAACAACAATACTATCTTCCAGGTAATTAATTTCCCTATATGCAAATTACATAGACACGTGCATCAGTGCATAACACGCGTTAATATGCACTCCCACATGCGTACACACACATATAAATTAATCTCATTTCTAGCACTTGTGAGATTAGTAGCCTTAGTTTGGTATTGTGATAGTTATTATTTTTTAAAATATTTTTCGTTTAAAAATAAAAATATATTAAAATAATACATTTTTAAAATTTATTTTTGACATCAGTATATCAAAACAATCTGAAAACACCAAAAAAATATTAATTTAAAGTAAAGAAAAAAAAATAAAAAAACAATTATTATTTTTTAAAAAAACATTTTTTAAAACACAAAAACAAGTAGACGCTAGATGCAAATGATCACCTTACGAAGGAATTCAAAAGCATTTGTTGAGTCTCTATTATGCTCAAGTTTTGGGCCTATTGCTTGTATGATTGCATTATGATTTTTTTTTTTCCTTGCAATAAATTGTTGGTCTACATTATTAATTCCTAATGGGATATTATATCACCTGTGTTTGCTGTTAGGCGAATTTGGTTCAATGGAAAGCACACTCTTCATGGGAGAAGAAAATGGACCATAGTTCCTTGGAGCTAATCTAGGGCAGAACAAAATGGATCCAAGGCATCACAGTTTAGCTCCTTCATTCTCCATCGTGACATAATTAGGCAGGTTTCCTGATTGTTCTGATCTGTATCTCAATCTTATATTTATTTTTATTTGAAGAGAAGAGTGAATATACATGTGTGAATGTATAAATTAGGAATTCGGAACAGTGCTGTTGTTTGAATATTTTAATTAATGTTTAAGAACATGGATTTGTTTTCATGGTTTCTTTATAATTCAAATACCAGCGGTACTGTGTAGAAAGTGTTTTCTTTGGAAGGAATGAAGAGATGGGTTTGAACTATATTCCATTTTATTAGTATTTTAAAATAATATTATTGTTAAAGTAATCAGCAAAAAAATATATATATGTCTCTGTTGTGTGTGTGAGTGTGTGTTAACACAGATGATAAGTTACCTCATAAACATTAATAAAGTAAAGTAATTAAACCTAATCATAGTTATAATTTCGTTCAAAACCCGGGTTATAAATTAAAAAATTTAATTCTAGTTTAACTCAGATTAAGTAAAAATAATTTTTTTTTAATTTTTTAAAAAAATAATTAAAAAAATATATTACTTTAATCTGATCAACCAAGCTACAAATCATAAATATTAATAAAAATAAAGTCATTAAATCCAATCCTAGTTATAACTTGGTTCAAAACTCATGTCATAAATTAAAAAATAATAATATAGGTTGACTTGAATGAGTTAAAATAATATCCTTTTACTTTTAAAAAAAAAATAATTAAAAATATATTCTTTTATTCTCATCAACCAAGCTACAAATTGGCCTCTTTCATTAATTATATCAACTCAACTCTTCCTTAGCATGAATTTCTTTGAAACCCAATATGAGCTAGGAGTTGGGTTAACTGGTCAACATGCGAGATAAACACATATTAGCAACCAACAAAGGTATTCCAACTTTAGATTATTCAATGAAACGAAAATGTAAAAACCAATTTTATGCTACCTCTCGAGCCACGGTTTTAAGACTAATCTCTTCATGATTAAACATAACTAGATAATTTATTTACGCTATGTTGTAAATTTGATTAATTTTTTAAGTTAATTTGTTTTTTTCAAGTATTGCTAACATTTTTTCACTAACAAAAGACAACCTGAAAAACTATATAAAAAAAAAAAAAAAAACCATAATTTGACAAAAATATATTGGATTAATCTAGGTCAACCCAGGCTAACATGTAAAATTCATAACCCGAGTTATAAGATCATGATAAACCCATAGAAAACAAATAACAAAAACATATTGAAGGTCAATCTTTAATCAACTTAATGTAGAAAAAATAAAATTAAAAAAAAATAATTAAAAAAAAAACATGAGTCAACTCGAGTTAATATGTTAAACCTGGATAATGAGACTAAGATAACTCAATATTAAAAAAAAAAATTAAAAAAAAAAATTTAAATCATGAAGTCAACTCGAGTTAACTTGTCAAACCTGGATCATGAGACTGAGATAACCTAACAAAAAAATAAATTAAAATAAATTATAAAGCTTAATTCTCAATCAATCCAATATTGAATAATAAAATTAAAAAAAAAAAAAAAAAGGACTAGCCAATTCGATTTTAGTCATCAAACCTTTGACTCGAGTTATGAGACCGTGATAACCTCATAAAAAAAAATTATAAAAATCAATTCTCAATCAACTCAAATGATGAAAAAATGAAATTACAAAAAAAAATCCAATTAAAAAAAAAAAAAAACAGAAAAAAAAACTTCGAGTTAACTGGGTTAACTCCTAAAATTTATGACTCGGGTTATAAGATTGATAATTGTATAAAAAGCAAATCGAAATAAACTATAAAATTTAATCCCTAATAAATATAATATTAAATGATAAAATTAAAAAAATTATAAAATTATAGAAAAAAAAATTATTGCTTAATGAATAGTTTCCCTCCTCAATTATTGTTAATTGATATTTATATATAAGATTTTTTATTTTTATTTTTTACTTTCCTAATACAAGGAGGATGATCTCATTTCATTTTGAGCTCCTTGCATTGACCAAAAGTTCAAGAATATCATAGTTATTGATTTCGGATTGGAACCTAGTGGCTTTTGAATTTGCGAAAAAGAAAAAAATAATCTATAATTGTTTTAGAAATTTTTACATGAATATGATCTGTTAAACTAAACAAATGGCAAGGTAAAAACATGTTCATACAAAAATAAACAGAAAATAGCTTTTTATTTTATTTTTGATAAATTTAAACAAATTTAGAGATGGAAAAGGAAACTATTTTTATTTTTACTATTGAAATCTCAATAAATCTTTAAATAAATAAATACTAATTAGGTCTTGAACAAAAAATAAATAAAATGACAAAGAAAACATGGAAGCTTGACTTAAAAGAAAGCCACAAGTTCAAAGCCCAAGTCTACAAGACTACAACCAGAGAAAGGACAACTAACAATTTTCTATGAAACATGGTGGGTTGTGTAGTGTAATGCAACCCGAATTGAACTTCAAATTCTCCCAAGAATCATGGAGATAACTCCCCAATGTACTAATTTCAACAATTTGATTCCTTTTATCATCTCCCTGCATTTCCTTGGATCCTCTGTTCAGTCACTTTCACCTCTACTGGGCATCCACCCTTTAGGTTCCTCCCCCGGCTCCCCCTCTCTTTCTGTGTATATATGCCTATCCTTTCGCGTTTCTCATCAAAACCCAATCTTCAATTTTCTTGTTGTTGTTAATTTCATGTAAAGTCTTGATTTTTATTGTTGTTTAGACTAAGTTTGATGTTTGTGGCTTGTGCAGATGAGAAGTACTTTGGTTCACAGGTGATAAAGTGCAAGGATGGTTCAAAGTCATTCAGTAGAGACCGTCTTAATGATAATTTCTGTGATTGTCTTGATGGGACTGATGAGCCTGGTAATAGATTACTACTCTATATTCCATTTGTCCAATTTTGTTAAGAAGACTTGATTTGGCATGGGGCTTGACTTACTGACTCATAATTGATATGTGAGAATTTGAAAATATGATTTGATTTTGTCAGTATGGTAGTGTGACATATGACTGTAGAATGATAAAGTTTGATCCTTCAGCAGATGGGTCGAGACCTTGATATTGCATATTTTACTTTGGGAATTCAAGAAGCGATTCTTAAAAACTTGACACAACTCCACTAAATTCGTTTCTGGCACTGAATGCGTCATTGTTGATGGAAACTATGACATAATGAAGTTGAAGCTGCAGTGATGTGGGAAAGATGTGTCCTTGATAAACATTTTCGACAATAGATTGAGCTAGTGATTTGGGAATATGTGATTTCCCAATTGATAACTCTGAATTCCTATCGTTCAAAACCAGAGGGGCATCAAGTCATTCTTTAAGTAGATTCATGATGGTTTACCTTGCATATGAATTGTAACTTTTGTGTTTGCAACCACTGGACTGAAGTCTTTCCTTAGAAGTTCCTTTATAAGCAAGGAGCATTCAGTCATGTTTTTGTTCGCATTTCGTCATTTCTTGTGGTTATTTTAATAATGTGTGCTCTTTCATGTTGGGCAGTGAAGTTTGGGACTTTGCTCAGGGCAATATCTTTGTTATTTCAACTTTATAGATGATTATATAGATTTTCCCAGTTGAATGAGTGATTCTTCCATCTTTATCATTCACGAGCCACCAAGTTTTGTTTAATGATTAGGGGTTGGTATTCCATGCCATTTACTTCTCACTGAGATGTTTCGGTTGTGACTTTGATTTGTACCGCAGGAACTTCAGCCTGTCCAAGCGGAAAATTTTATTGCAGGAATGCAGGAAGTACACCCAAGTTTATTTTTTCATCCCGTGTAAATGATCAAATTTGTGGTAAGAAAAGTAGTGGAACTGCTTTCTTTGGTTTCCGTTCCCAGTCTAAGTATTTAGTTAAGGCTTCTGGGCTAGATTTTTTCACCACACGCTAAAGATTTAAGCATCTTGCATTGATTTGTGATTGTCTAGTTACCACTTTGTGAGGCATTCTAGCGAATCACTTCTTTTGATGGTCTACTTGCCTTGTCAATACACTAGGCATGATTATGATTGCCAGTTTCTGCAATTGTATGACTTGTTAGCTAGAATCGCATCATATTTTCATGGTCTATTAAAGGATTAACTAGAGTTATGGAATAGTGATGGCGTGACTCTCATGGTGGAGGAACTGTTCTCAGATTCCTTTTCTTTTTTGTTCTCCTCTTGCTAACAATTGGTTTTGGCTCAAATGGCCTGGCTTGCATTCAAGTTATCAAGATAAGAGTAGCACTGCTAAGTTCATCTCTACCCATTAATATATGCCACATGAAGGTTACCTTTCCATCTATTTAAATGGAACTTAGATTTGTTCTCATGTCTAAGAATATCAAATTAATAATCTGTAGATTGCTGTGATGGAAGTGATGAATATGGTAGCGGCATCAATTGCCCCAACACCTGCGTCATGGGTGGAGATTTGGAGTACAAAGCTGGAAATTATATCTCACATATTGATATGAAAGAATCGAAAAGGGGACTTATTTTGGAGGAATTATTCCAGAAGGCTAGAGGTATTTTCAGCAATGAGACACTTAAAATCATACCAAGGTGTAGTGAGAATAATGTAACAAATGAGCTTGTACTTGTTCTTACCAGGATTGAAGGTGATAATCATCCTACAGGTGGTTATCCTAGCCTGTGTAGTGATTTACAGAATATATTATCATCGGATCAAGTTCAAAAGAAGACGCTACCGTTGAAGAAAACCACCACCATGCCTCACAAACTATCTCCGGTAAAGTTCCCTATCATGCACTTTTTGTTCTGTTCTGCTTGGTAACTCAAAATTCTGAATTTCCATATCATGTTTTATGCATTTGTTTTTGTTTCCATATCACCAATTGCAGGTTCCATAGATTTGTTCAAGTCGTTATTGCAAGGCCAGCCTTTGCCCATGGGCATTTTTTTCTTTATACGAGTACAGTCATCAGTCGAGCTTGAGAAGATTTGAACATGATATGGAGGTTGATGTGTAAATTATACTAAAGTGTACAAGAGCCTATGGTACTGAAGAAGTAACTGGGTGTGTCAAGCAATCTATTGAGTTTTATGTACTTTAAAATGGACAAGTTAATAGGTCAGCCAACACATAGCAACACGATACAGCTTACTGTGATTGAGAGAATATTACACCTGGAAAATAATTGCTTCAGAGTTGTGTTCTTACCTATACAAGATATTTCTTTTAGCAGCGCATATTTCTAGTTCTGGTTACTATGCTTTCTCATGCCTCTGTTGTTACTCCCTGAACGTTTCATCGGTTAATGAATGGACTTGAGCATCAATGCAGAGGCATGCCGGATTTGGTTGCCCCGACTTTCCCATTTTTCACTTTTATCGGCAATGAATTACCACTGATTTCTGAAGATACTATTTCGCTGCTATGCTACAATTTCAATAGTTTCTGAACCCTAGATGAGGCATGGAATCGTGGTCCGCTGGATGGCTGGTGTAGTTTGCTCAGCAAGAACGAAACCCACAGAAGAAAACAAACAAAAAAAATCTGTACAGGATGGTCCCTGTGAGCTAATAATAGTGAGCCAAAGATATCATCCTCGCCTTCATACATCAGGAGTCTGCGAACAAAATAAATCTGGTATAATATTATATGACTCAAAACAATGTTGGCATATTTGTTTTAAAAAATGTTTACATTACACTAAAAGCGGGCCTCGAGTACCGCAGTTCCAAATATAGAACACTAATATAGACAGGACACCTGTGTAAAATTCAAAACTGAGTAATGCTGTTTTTTTCCTCTCTGGTTTATCCTATATATTCGCAAACCCTAGGAACTGTTCCCTAACAGGCTACATCACCAAAAATGGTTCGAGTTCAATGAACTTTACAGGTACAATATTCTTTCCTCTAGCAGCTGACAGCGACAATCAGTTTGATTCCAATTTGATTTGGATCATACATAAATGGACCATCATTTTGATGTCTCACTGGAGGGTTCCCCTGTCTCACTGCCATGAACCAGCTGTCAAATGAAGTGAGTCAGATACAGTGCGAAACAAACAAATAGAGGAAAACATTGCAGTGAAAAGAACACTAACGAGAATTGACATACCAACGAGCCAACTCGCTCATATGCTTCCATTACTTTAGGATCTTCCTCGTCTTCGTACCCAACTTGTAATATACGTGGTCCATTCACAGACCAAAAGGCTCTTAGACCTGCCTCCTGCAAAAACCAAAATCTCTGATTCAAAAGAAATAAAAAAGGATACACATTTTAGTACACTCATGTTGTAATTTTAACAGGACACTCGGGAGGGGGGGGGGGGTGTTACATTACTTGGATGGTGGTGCCTAAAAGTTACTAAACCTCAGCGACAAGTCTTGGTAATTTACCCGACAAAGATATCAACTTAAAAGCAAACAGAAAATCAAGTCATAAAAGACTTGTCTACTTGTGTTGCCAGGAAACTAACTATCTCTGGGAAAAAAATATTTGGCATATTAGCATCCAAAAGAAGAGATGATTTAAGATGGATAGCTAATAGAAAAATCAATATCAACAGGGATTCAAAACTGTCAACTAGGTTTGCATGTGTGCATATGATGCAGAGAATATAAATAAACTGTTGTAATGCAACTTATAGCTATTTAATTATGGGCGTGTGCTTAAACATAATTTCAAACTGAATGGGCAATAGCTTAAAACAGTAATGAAATTGTTTCAGAGCTCAAAATGGAGGCTTGGAAGGATGGCCCATGGTTGAAAGGGGAAGTTTCTGATTAGTTGCTGTCAAATGTTTGTTGGCTAAATGACCCAAAACAGTAACGAACTTTTTTATTTATTTGAGTAACTCGACCTATTTTTTTGTAAAAAATAGACCGTTTCATTAATTTTGACCACAGGTAATGGTCTAGAAACAAGACGTGTCGTGAAAACACATGATTTGAAATAATAATAATAATAATAACAGAGGGCCAGAAACCTGGACGGAGGGGCCTTTTTTTACCAAAAAGTAGTCAAGGTAGTACTCTAATAAACAAAACAAAAAAAAAGTTTAGGGGCTAAGTTTACTTTGACACAAAGTTTAGGGTAGTTTTACGTCATCCAGCCATGTTTGTTCCTAGGTAAATAAAAATTTTAATTCAGAGCTGGTGTGGATCACATGAAGTTGCTGCTCCGGATGCCTTATATCCCAGGTTATGATAAGAGAGTGAAGAATCTTGCAGGTTGCGTGCTTCAACTAGCAACTATGTTCTGGGTCTCCTTGCACACTCTCCCTACACAACGGTTGAAACATGAAAAAAAGTAAAATTCATTACCTTCTTTTTTCAATTTCTCCCATTCTATCCTATAGTTGAAACATGAAATAAAACTTAATTACTTATGAAAAAGCATACATCTCACAACACACATTAGTGTTTAATTGAAGTATATGACTCCTTAAAATGAGGGATAAACGGTATACGAGTTCAAGAGAGAGGTAACATTGGTACCTTTTTACCAGCAACAGGAAGAAGTAGAGCTGGCCAAAGAAACTCAGATATCAAAAGCAAATTCTGAAGTTGATTCTCAGCTTCAAAACAACAGTTGCGGAGTGTTCCAAAAACCTGTAAGCAAATATAATGCAGTTTAACTCTATTTATCTTGGTGGCGTTTGGCTGTTTAAGGTCAGCCTGAACTAGGAAGGTAACAGGTAGGGTACCAAATCTATTGGAACTTGAATTTAAGGGCTTTAAGTATTAACAATCTCAAACCTATCCTGAGCCATTTAGAATTTTTCTTACGTCCTAAACACAGTAATAGGAACAGCAACAGAGAACCACAATAAAAAAGGATGACTGCAAGTATGGAACAATTTTCTAGCAATCTTATGTCTTAAAGGAAATGATTGGTTAACACATCTAGATGTGGAAGTTCTTGAACAAAAGAAAATATTTATAAATGCAAAAAGAAGAAAAGGTTGATATATATCTAAAGAAAATGAGGGTCTAAGTGGTGGCGTTTCTCCTAAACATGGGTCCTACAGAGCACATGAATTCGCAGACATATAATATCATGTCAATTCAACAAATTCCTAGAAAATTGTGGTCCGAAAAAAATTAAAGTTTGGGCAATTCATCACCAATAGAGGCACAAAGCAATGGAGGAATGGGACCAAAAAACATCCACATCTCATATATTGCTTGCAAAATTCATTCCCTGGATTTCTCTTGTATAAACAGCCACTAGTTATGAAAGAACAAAACCAAACAAAACCTAATTGTTGAAGAGTACTCTAGAATAAATCTTTGTACTTAAGAGTTAATAATTTATGTATACCCCTTCCTTCCGTAATGGACCTGTTGAATCAAATTGTCGGAGAATCTGCTTCAGCAACCCTCTCTCAGAGTTTAGTAACATCTTCCTTCCAGCTTCTTTCTTCGAAATGTTCACAAGAATGGAACCAACATGATTAAACGGATCATGTGCCATACGCATGGCATTAAGTGCCCAAAAAAAAGGTAGCATACAAAAATATGCATAATATACAAGACATAAAGCCACATAGTAGATGGATAAGCTAAAGAAAAGACAAATTTCAAGGCTCCCAAAAGCGAAGCAAATGTTTGAAATTCAGGGTGGAATAACTTTTAACATGAGTTGGCTTTAACTCTCTCACAAAGGGAGCATTACAAAATAGCTCTTGTTAGTTTTTTTTTTTCTTTCCTTTTTAGCACTCTCAAGCTGCCTTCAAGTAATTTTCATGAAGCAAACAGGTGAGCTTCTGATACTCTCCATTTTTAAGTCTGATATGCATCAATTAGATGTACTACTAGAACTTAATTTGATAAGTCGGAAACATATGAATATATGATTTTAAATTTGGGTACATATTCTGAACCGTATAATAAATTTAAGTAGATATGAAGCAAAACAAATCTCTAGTTTCGTCAGAGGATCTACAAAATGATCTCACCAGCTTCATAACAAATAGGCCTTGCATCTTCTCATCCTCAATCTAACAAGCAAGTGACAATACAACCATTTCTTGTTACTATTTTTGATATGGTGAATCATGGGAAACAAAACCATTACACTCACTCCTCAAGAAAGTGTAATGTAGAAACATATCAACAACCATTAATTTTCAATATCAAGGAATATAATCTAAAATAAATCGCCTAAAATGTACCTGAAGCAAGGACACAATACCAGTATCCAATTGAGTAAGGTTAATTACTAGTAGCATTACCAGCAACCGAGTAACGCTACTATCTGGTTTATACAATACATCCATGGCTGTTTTAATCATCCCCATTTCAACCATCTTGGAAGCTAAATTCGAGTTGAGTGAAAGATTAATAAGAGCTTCTGCTGCAGGTTCAGAAACGTCCTGAAAAATATTAGATCAAATTCCATTAATCCAAAGCTTCTTCATTTCTAAGGCCAATAAACAAACCCAAACCTATGATAACCCTACTAATGCAAAACTTTGCAAGACTGCAGTCGCGCAATCATCCGCACAATTCCCACATGCAAGGCCAGCCATGCATTGTAGCGTGGGGATGAATGCAGTTTCCCTTTTGCGACTGCACGTAGCATCTTCCAACATGTAAAAGAATGTACCTAAGCGGAAAGTTGCAAAACATGCACCTAAACCACACAACTCAAGTAAGTCCTTAACCAAAAAACACTAAATTATTAACAGGAAAGTTGACATACAGGAAAATTAACAAATTATATAACTTTTGTGATTTACAAATGATAATTGATATTAACAACCTTTTTATCCTTAAGAAGCTGAGATAATGAAGGAAGCACAGTACTGGCATGCTTGGAAAGAGACAGTGACCCATCCTCGGATCCAGTTAAGTCTCGAACTATTTCAACAGCTGCCTTCTTCACCTAAAAACATCATTATTCCACTAATTAATTTACATTAAGAGAAAAAGAAAAGGAAAAGAAAAAACAACCCATGAAAGAAAGAAAAGAAAAGAGCAGAGTGAAACTTACAGGTGGGGAAGGAGAGGAAAGACACCAGTTCTTCAAGCTCCGTGGCCATGGCTGCTCTGCTGTTGTCTTTGGCAGCTCTGCTGGGGAGGGAGGCTGTAGAATCTAATATGAGATACTGGGTTGGGCTTTCTTTTGATTTGTAGCTAGTTTTCCATGGGCTTTGTCCCATGAGGGATTTTAATTATAGGGAAACTATAAATCAATTCTCAAACTACACATGGTTTCATTTAAGTGCTTAAAGTTAACAATTAAGCAATTTAGTCCTTAATTATTAGATTAGATTGTGGTAATGTTATTTACCCCTTCTTTTGATGAGTAGAGCATGATACCAACCCAGGACATATCACACTTTACCCATTATGAGATTTTTACTAATATTGTGTCAACAACAATTAAGAAATTTAGTTTTTATATTTTTTTTTCATGCCCGTATATTTTTATGCATAAAAATATGATAATTATCTATAAATTTAATTGATGTTCTTTTAGAATGATCAAAGTGAGTGAATGTTTTTTTTATAGTTATTCTCATGATTCAAATTCAAATATGAATAATAATGTTTTATTCAAAGTTTTACTTAAAAGAGTTACAACTCAAATTTACCTGATGATATTTCAAAATTCAAGATATGTAATTAAAATGTTGTTTAGTGTTTAAGATGGTGGTTAATCAATATATTCAAGTGTTTTGATTTTTTCTTCTTAATCTAAAGTACTCCAAACTTATAGTAAAAACTTGAATACTTTCAAAAAACAATCTCAATCAGGAGACTTAAAGACTATCCGATAATAAAATCAATATATTTATGGGAAATATAATAAATGATTTAAAAGAGCTTTAAATTCAAGGAATAAAGATATTTCTTCTTGAGTTTTAAGTTGATTAATGCTTTGAAATTTATATATCTCTATCTCAAGAGATGAAAAGTTATGAACCATTTACTTAGATGATTCAAGAGATATAAGAAACCTTGTACACATACACCTATAAGTATAGCGAAATTATTACCTTAATATAAAGAATTATTCTTGATGGAGAGATATGGTGGTTTATCATATCTTTAATACTTATATTGTAAAGAATTGTTTAGGATCAGGCATATATCCTTAAAACTTGAACATTTCCAAGTTTTTTAGATTCAACATATTCACTAGACACATGTTTTCTTGGATTTAGCTGATTATTAAATCCAAGTTCTTTGAATCTAGTATATTCGTCAAGTCCATGTTATCTTAGACTTAATTAATTATCAAGTTTAAGTTCTTTGAATCTGGTATATTTACCAGACCCATTTTATTTAAAATGATTGTTATAAATAAAAATCTTAACCAAAAATAACTCATTGCTACACCCACTATATGTTGGAAATTCACTAAGTTTTTCTTTTCATTAAGAAATGGTTTGTAGAATTCGTAGGTTTTGTTCTACGTCAGTGTCCATGGATATATGGAGTTCGATCTCATTATTGTTGTGGAGAAATGCTAAGGATGAACTGATAAAATCGAGATGAGGAAGTTTCACAAATGGTGTTGAATGTCATCTGAACATGTCTAGGTTTTGTTTGGCCAATTTCTGTGATTGAGTCCCATCTTTGATGGTGAAACCAGTTACAGCTATCTCTCATTTATATTTACTGCTGTAGGTTGATGGTTGCATTGAGCAGTCAGTGTCACTGTGTCCCCTACCATGTTCTTTTTGGGACATCACTACTCAATTGAGCCTGCCACCTGATAAGAAGTAAGAACCTGGCTTTGTAATTAGGTAGCTGTATGCATCAATTATGCATCCAGCCTTGTTTTTTTTTCTTTTTTGGTAGCATGTTGCTTGCTTATGCATTATGATAATCGTACGAAAGATATTCTTGAAAATTACATAGCATTGCCCATGAAAGGGAAGTAGTTGAAAAAACATGGAATCAATTACCAAAGAACATGGAGAAAGAAAAATCTTGCCCTAATATTTTATCCTCTTCTTTTTATGCTTCTTCCGTTATAATTTTGGGTGCTTAAGTTACTTGAAATGACGAAATGAATTCTTTTATATATTGAACATTTTTCTAGGTTCGACTCATGGGTGGATGATTTTTAAAAGTTAAATTATAAAAAATAAATTGTTAACTTGAGATTCTCAATCAATCGTATACTTATATGTGAGTTGAGAAATGCAAATAATAAGATTCGAGTTAGGAATATTGTATTCTTTTTCTAGTTGATCACTCAATCATTCTTAATCTTAAGAGCTAAATTATGAAGAGAAAAAAAAAACCCATTAACTCAAGATTCTTAATCGATCGTATATTTACATGTTGATTGAAAAATGCAAGTAATAGGATTTGAACTAATAATGTATTCTCCTCCTGGATGATTCCTTATCATTTAATTGTTGATGTCAAGTTTAGCTACTCTTGCTTGCTATGACCAGATGATGTTAACCATTTTGATCTTCTCAGATTCAATCTTATTCTTCTGACAACAAGATGCTGTTCAAGTAAAAAATTCTGCTGATAAGAATCCTGGAATTGTTTGAGGTATCAATCTAATATAGAAAAAACAGCGGAGAGATGAGAACAACACCACAGTTTCCAAGTGAAGAAGTGAAATATGGAGCATTGAAAGTGACAAAGGAGGGGTTGAGGACCGGAAAGACTTTGCTGCCTTTCCTCCACCCTCTTCCTTACGCATGGACTCCATTGATCGTTCGATATTCTTGCACAATTTTCCCATCTTCGTTTTTCCTTTTTTTTTTTTTGACAGTTGAAGAATCGAGCAGTTTCAGCCAAGTTCGTCCACATTTACTAGAAAGTTTATTTCTCACAGTATGGTTGTCAGGAGCAAACTCGCCTAGCATAGGAGCAAACTCGCCTAGCATAGGAGCCAACTCACGTAGCAGAGGAGCCAAACTCACCTAGCATAGGAGCAAACTCACTTAGCATAGGAGCCAAACTCGTCAAGGTTATGACGTTCATGATGAAAGGGCAAGTTGGAGTTGTTTAAAGCGTTCTGCTTTCCAGATCTGTTGTCTATCTGATGCAGAACTTGTGGCATCCTGACATCTGCATCTGTGAGACGTAAAGGGTATTAATTTTTGGTTTCATTGCAACTTGTAAGGCCAACTTAGACTTAATATATACTAGCTAGGTTATTTTCTGCATTTCTTCGCTGGAACCATTAAAATATAAATAATCTTTCCAATACTTGTAATTTTATTTCTTTTTTCTAGCATCTTTCAAATAAATTTTTATTCAACAACACAAGTAACCAAATTTATTATTTTTTTTTGAAACTTTTTTTCCACACTACAAACATAAAAATCATCATAATACCAAATAAACTAATAATTATAGTTTTAAAATCCGGCACGACAAGTCAACCAAAAACCCGACTGACTTAGGACAGAAATCGAACTGAGTTTAAAAAAAAATAAAAGAATTCAAAAACTCGGGTGACCCGGTAAATTGACACGGTTAACCTATCAAGACTCGATCAAAATTCGTTGACTATTTATTTTTTAATTAAAATAATATCATTTTAATTTATATATATAAAAAATTAGGATTGGTTCAATTAAAATTTGTGACCCTGATGTTAGACCGGATCAATCACTTGTGGATATGATGATTAAACTTGAATTAATAAAAACCAACATAAATTCTAGTTTGACATGGAAGGTGCCTAGAAGCTGTGGCTAGCCAAATTATTATTAATGTATGGAAATAGAATTAGGGACACAGTGCTCTACATGTGGGTATGGTTTGGGGAGAAAGCAAAGAAAGCTTTGAGCGTGCAAACAAATCACATGGTCTCCACGATCCCCTTTGCTAATAACTCTTCCACGATCCCCACCATTTCCCTACTCTTTATTAATAGCTACTGATTTCTTTATTTACTTTTTTGTTTGATATAGTTAATGACAGATCAGACCACCCCCCATGAATTTAGGTTTTGTTTAGCTTTAAATTATTTTAATTTTTAATTTTTTAAAATTATTTTGATGTATTTTAATGTATTTCTAAATAAAAATACTTTAAAAAATAATATAACTCATAAATAAATCCTTATACTCCACGAATGAAGGTTGCACCCAAGCAACGTATTAATTAATTAATGGATGACTCAACTTATAATATGATTCCAAGTTCTTTTAGCATCACCTTTTACTCGTAATAATCACTTGCTTTAATTTGTTATAATTAAGTTCCTACATCAACAATACATATGATTTTTAAAAAGAACAGAGAAAATTATTCCCAAAAAAATGATAAACCAAATGAAATCTGTGGGATGATCTCATAATCTAATAACCTCGATTATTTTTCAAATCAATCCTCAAATTGAATTTAACCCTATAATGATAGTTAAACCTAGTCTGGTTTCATGAATTGACTTAAAAAGGTTGGAACTTCAATCTAATTAGGTCATATAGGCCATGTTTTTAATTCAACCCGATCATAAAATAGCTTTCGTAAAACCTAGTTAACTTTACCGGATTTTTATAATCCAATTGACACTGTTAAATTTGTTGA
The DNA here is from genome assembly GCF_005239225.2 of Populus alba. Lineage (NCBI taxonomy): Eukaryota > Viridiplantae > Streptophyta > Magnoliopsida > Malpighiales > Salicaceae > Populus > Populus alba. Next base: position 19,042,236 of record NC_133302.1, on the reverse strand, counting down.
GGAACACCAAATAATTTTTTTAAAAAAAAACAAAATTATTATTTAAATAAAAGTGATTTACCTAATAACCAGTAACTCAAATCCTTTTCCCGTTAATCTTTGAGTCGAGTTTGGAAAATCATAAATTACATCAAATTCTGAAAATTGGTAAAATCAGACCTTTTACTTTACTTTGGACGTTATATTAACCCTAACCTTTTCAATTTTTGATCACACACGGTTACTTCATGCAATTATGTGTGTGAGATGGACAGAGTTGTACCGAGGGATTATTCGTCACCATGAAATGGATAGAGTCAATTAAAAATATTTTTTTATTTTTATCCAAATTCATATTATTTTATTTAAAAAAAAACTCAAAAATAATATTATTTCACGATAAACTCGGACGAATGCATCCATCTAGGGGACTTGAACCTGGTCTGAAAAGTATGATAAACAGTGATGCAGAGAAAGGGCATGGTATTGCTGGGTACATAGGAATGTCTATTTAGAAGATGATAGAGATAATGAGACTATTATAAGGCAAGGTACCCCCTAAAAGGACGGTCACTAAGGGCACGTGGTCACTGATTCCTCTATTTATTAAACAACTAGCGACCTTGCAGGATTGCCTTTCAGACAAGACCTCCTCACAGCTGTTGATAGCTGTCCAATATTTCCCCATGTGACCCCACTGCATGCCTCCCCTCCCCTCTCCAATTGATGGGAGAGAGAAAGGACATTTTCAAGATTGTTAAGAATTTTCCTTATAATATTGTCAGTGGCAGCCATGAGATCAAAAGAAAGAAAGATTGCCCTTTTAATGATGATGGTGTTCATGTTCTTCTTCTTGATGTTCTTGTGTCTTTCTTCCCTCCCTCTTCTTGCACTCTCTCCAACATCACATTATCAATCCATTTTCTGATATTTACATTAACATATGTTATATAATGGTTTTGTAAGAGATTGTTTTATAAATTTCTGTTCTTGATTTCCTTGAATTATACCTTCTTCTTCTTCTTTTTTGTGTCATTTGGGATTGTTGCATTATTGCTGTTACATTATAGCATTTGGTAATGGCACAATTACCTCCAAAAATACCGAACGTGACACCGAGTTGGCCCGATTTTTCTCATAAAAAATTACCAATAATTGGCATTATGGAGACATCGCCACCCCGTGATGCTAATATCATCACCGCCATTGTTACAAACCCTTCGTGGGTTGACGAATTTCTCGACTTCTCGTCGACGAGACGTGGGACACATAGGAGGTCGGTGAGTGACTCCATTGCATTCCGGGAAGAAGCACCAATGATGTTAGAGAAATGTCGTCCCACGGGTGCACCGGGATTAGGGTCGGGACATAACAGCAGCAGTGACTTTGACAAGTTTGACTATGAGCAGCTTATGTCCATGTTTAACGATGATATCTCCAATGCTGTGGCAGCTCCTAATTCTAGCTCCACACCTTCTTCGCCGTCTGATCACAACAGCATTAATGATGAGAAAGAAGCTATAGGAGTGGCGTCTAAGCATAAGCAGCAGCAGAAGGTGAGGAATGAGAATGATGAAGGGCAAAGTCCATCTGAATGGGAGACACCGGCTACTGTCTCAACCGCCACCGATCCTGCTGCTACTTCTAATGAACGGAAAATCGATCCCAAGAGAGTTAAGAGGTAAGCATCCACATAACACCATTTAAATTTTTTCATCTTCGAAGCATAACTTTTTTGTGGATAAATTAATTAAATTAGCAAAAGGTAAAATTCAAATGAGATTGGTTCTGATCCTTCTTCTGATTTGCAATTTTAACCTTTTTTCTTTTTTTTTCTTTTAATTTTTGTAGGTTCTATAGAAAGAATGTGAAGCCATAAATGTTGTTTCATTAATTTATGTGGATATCAGTTAGTTTAGGTATCGTTAACATGAAAAGAAGAAGTCAAGATGGGATAGGAGAAATTAACTCAAGGATACTTAGCTTGAGAAAAAAATTTATTGATTCAACCACTCCATGGTCTTAGATTAGAAAAGGCAAAAATTAGTTTATATGAATGCTAAATTATAAAAAATTACACTGAATTTCGAGTTAAATTAAACTTAGTTTCTAATTTTTATTTTATTTTTTTAATCTGAGTGCTTTAAATTTTATTTTATTTTTGATAAAAAAAAAATAGGTATTTTTGTTTATTCTAATTACAAATGATATTTATAAACACAATATATATTGTGAAAATAAGTGATTTGAAAAAAATATAAAATTAATGGAGAGACGAAAACGTGGATATGTAGAGCCTAATTTTTTTTCTTTTTTTTTTTATTAAAAGATAGTTCATGGTACTCAAATAAATAAAAAAATATCTCAAGAGCTAAATTCAGTTTGACCAGAGTTCGGTATGATTTTAGGTAATTTAGCCCTTATATTTATATAATAGATAATAAATATGATTAATTTAGGACCTATACGCACGTACAATTGCAAATGCAACGAGAAAGAATCATATTCTAGTTACTAACTTAATTTGAGTGATCATATGGTTTTCATTATTAATTTTTTGTTTTTGCATTATTAGGATCTTGGCAAACAGACAATCTGCTCAAAGATCACGGGTGAGAAAGCTGCAGTACATATCTGAGCTTGAACGCTGTGTAACATCATTGCAAGTAAGTAATTTCCAATTAACCTTAACTAATTCTCTTACAAGCATCATAATTATGCTAATCTTGCATGGTTTGAAATGTAATAATAAGTTTTTAATTCTGTCTAATTTTGTGCTTAATGAAGGGAGAAGTTTCAGGGTTGTCACCAAGGGTTGCATATCTAGACCATCGAAGGTTGCTTCTAAATGTTGACAACAGTGCTCTTAAGCAAAGAATCGCTGCACTGGCTCAAGATAAGATTTTCAAAGATGGCGAGTTCATAAACCCGTAATCTCATCTTAATCACGATATATATAATACTTAGCACGAGCTTCAGTCCTAGATAAGTTATAGGGGTAGGGTTTCTTTAGCTATAATAATCCACTTCATGATTAAAGCAAAGACTGTTAATGCATGTTCTTTGTTAGCCCACAAATATTATTCAACTCCATTATTTAATACATAACACGTGAATTGATCCCATTTTGTTCTATATACTATTAAGGAGTCAGATTTTAACATATGATCAATCCTGGTTTTAAGTTTTTCTCAATTTTCTCTGAGGGGGAGGGGACCAAAATTCATGAACTGAGGTGGGAGCTGATATGATTGGTTTGGTCTTCATCTGCAATAGTTTTTCTTGCTTGCTGTGCTCAAATGTATTGAATGGTGAAATTTGGAATCAAGCTTAGTGATCACAGTGCTTGGTTAATATTGGATTTGTCTAACTAGCTGATTCGAACAAATGCAGCTCATCAAGAAGCATTGAAGAGGGAAATAGAGAGGCTAAGGCAAGTGTATCATCAACAGAACCTCAAGATGGAAAATACTTCACCACCATCACCATCATCAACCCCTTCCAATGGCCCCACAACTCCTTCAACCGATAAAGAACAGCAGCTATTTCAAGTTTAGGTCTATCCAGTGATTTTCTCAAGAAATGGTACAGTGAAAAGTAAATTCTCTTTATCATTGGACAGCAGGAAAGTGGTACAAAGTGACATATGATTTCATTATCATACTAGTTCTTACAAAATAATGAAGAAAATATTGGAACATCTTGAAGGATCCAAAAGTTATTCTCGGTTGCTTAATTAAGTGGGTTTGGAATATTTTGGTGTTCGAGAGCAAAGCTAGCTAGAGCTCGTTACTCACTTGACCATGCTTGGAAAATTCACTGGAAAAAATAAAGCCACAAAGATGTTGAAGAGCTGTGGCTAAAATTTTGGTGCTCTCTCTGTGCTGCTGCTAAGCTGTGCATTCACGTGCAATGTTCACGTCTTACAGGGCCCACTCAGGATTACATGATTGGATGGATAGCGGAGAAAATCATGTGCATCTGTGATATGAAAGAGCCCAAAACAAAAAGGAAAAAGAAGCTGCTGATTATTTTATTAAAAAAAAATAACATTTTCTTGCTTTAAATTAGGAGGAGGGCTGCTATGGCTGGTGATGATAATTCTTTTGCATACTTAACGGTCATCCTTAATGATTTATTTAATGTTGTCTACTCTTTTTATAAGTCATGTCAGGAAGGCAGAAGATGATGGTTTAAGGATATGTAAGGAAGGGTGACTGTCAGGGAAGTGGTGTTTTTGATACTTTGATGTCAGAATTTCTGTTTTTTTCTGTAATTTTTTTTGTCTAATTATTACTGAAAAACAGGAGAAAAAAAACAGATTTGCATATTTATTTCAATTGTACATAGTAAAATTTATAAAATTTGGGTTGTGTTGTATGTTCTTCGATGGATGGTTGATCAAGGATTTATTCCGAAGTTTACATCTACTTGTTAGCTTGTGTTAGTGTATTGAAACAAGTCAAACAAGTTTTTATTTATCACACTTCTGTTAGATCTGTTTCAGCTTCTCCAAATTCATTGTTAATCTTGCTGTGGGTTGTGTGACCACAAGATCATTAAGTTCACATCAATTTAGCAAACATGAAAAATAACGATCAGAATCCTGCAACAAAATGAGCAGGCAAAAGCATTTTCCATTCTCAACGAAGCATTTGTAATTGTTGGCTTCCATGCAGGAGCTCTTGAACTATAAATGCTTAGCAATGATTTTCCATCAATCTTCCCTCAAGCCATCAATAGCAGAAGTCTAGATCTTGAATCTGGGTACTTTTGCTACCCCTCCCCTGTTTGCAGCTGAGATTAAGCAATAGTTAGGTGTTGCTGTATCACAAAATGATCAGGACAGAAGATAGATGATTCAGATTAAATGTATCACAAAATGACTTGAGATGAATCCTTCTTGGAAATACTTTTTCAAGTTTTAATTGGCTTGTATATTTTAAATAAGTTTTCTATTATCTTCTCAATTGGGGTTTCCAGACTTTATATGTTAAGGGAGACCTTGTTCGCATATCTTTTTCTTTTATTACATTAGGAAATACATGCAAGTATTAGTGTTCTTTCCGTTGATGATAGAAAAACATGCCTAGAAAACCCTGTCTTCTGCCTTCATTTTCCATTTTCCAACCATAGGACCCTTGTTCATATGTAGCTAGATCTTGCTGCCTTTCTTATTGTTGTCCAGAATCAATCTGCTGTACCTGTGGCTGATGCTTCTGGTTCTGGTTCTCCAGCTCCAGTTGAAGATGTGATGCAGATGCTGTTTCCCTGGCTGGTAGTTCGGTTGTCGCTGCTGGTAGTTCCGCCGCCGCTGCTTCTTCCGGGGCTACTCTTGTTTCATTGAGAGGATAATAAATAAAAAGGAGCAAAAGAGAAATTGTGGTTGTCGATAATAAATTTCTCAAATATGCTACCACAAAGGAGCCTCCATCGCAGCCAACCTTTGCTGTTGTCGTGAATAGTGACCACTCTACCAAGAAATTTCAAGTTTAGACTCTGTAGCTTGTACTCCTAGCACTAATTTCCTTAGCACGGGCAACTATATGTGCTTTAGATTCATAGCTTACCAAATAATAGGAACCTGTTACTGTTTGCATTTAGCATATCAGTTGTCCATATTGTATTATTGAAGTTTCTTCTGATAGCTTTTCATTTAAGACTAAGCTGCTTTCTGACTATAATTAATGCTAGTGTTGAATTGATTCCCGTTATGTGGAGTCTTTATCTTATTAACTCTTGTTCAGAGTCCTCTTAATTGACTCGTGATGAGAAAGAAGCCCCAGAAAACCAATAGCACAATTCAAGCATTGATACAAAATGTTCAGACAAGCAACTCAGAATTAAAGCAGAATAGCTGGTTGAAATCTAGAACACATGCTAATCCAGAGTAGTTTCATCAGGGAAATAAATAAATTTGTAAAAAAAGCCCTGTAGTTTCTATTTTAATATACAAAAAAAAGAGTATAAAATCATTCAAATGTACAGTTATTGCCAGGCACCTCGATTTTCCATTTCAGATGCAAATAGAATTTGTTCATAAAACCTGCGATCATGCCGCCATGACCGTTGTAGTTCTAGTTCCTGTTGAGGCTCTTGTTCATCATTATTAAAGGGCCGGTGCTCTCTCCAGATTTGGCAAATAGAAGGAAGGTAAAAAAGAAAAAGAGCAATTGAGGATGTTCCTATAGTAACCAGAAATGGTCCAATGAAGGAATGTATGGAGATCTCCATGGCCACTCTCTCTTCTTCCCCGGCCGGCACGAGTTGTGCGATCTACAATACCACCTAAACTGAATTTGCGAGGTTTGTTTCCCATGGCAAAAGGATCAACAGTACTGTCTACTGTAGACATTCCATTCGACAAAGAAGATGATAGAAAGAGAATCAAGAGGACTCGCGGTTTTCCAGATGGAATCATTTTCTCATGATTTACTTATCAACATTGATACACACAGCAAGAACACTTAAATAATAAGAATAGTACAATTGATTTTTTCAATCCATCAGACTTGGATTTTCACGATTGCCATCTGGAGCTTGGCGGCAATTCTCACTTTTCTATTTCTTTTTTTTTAATAATTATATTTTTTATTTTAAATTAATATTTGTTTTAGTGTTAGATTATTTTAATGCGTTGATTTTAAAAATAAAAAAAAATATTATTTTAATATATTTTTAAATAAAATATATTTTAAAAATAAGGGTGTATTTTATAAAAATAATATTATGTTTTATTAATAAAAATAGCATGATAAGATCGACAAGCCAATATAATGATAGCTAGACATGACCCAATTTTCTATATATATATATATATATATATATATATTTTTTTTTTTTTTTTTTTTTTTGGTTATTATTTTTTAATTATTTTAGGCCCATTATTGAATTGATTTTTATTTTCAATTTCATCCACTAATTAAAAATATATATTTTAATTTTAATTTTGATTTTTATTCCTTTTATTTTGATTTTTATTTTTTTAGAATTCTTTTATGTAATTGATATTCTTTTCTCATTACTCATGCTTGGTTCATAAAAGATGCCGACTTTTACTCGTTCTAGATCTTGGAAGATTGGATTTGTTCATAACAGATTATTTTTTTCTCTCTCTTTGCGAGCGTTTTTACTAATAACTGAACAAAATTCCAGTGAAATAGGAGAAATTTTATGGTATTTTTAACTTGTACTTATCGTACAATACGATGTTTATTCAATAAGATAGATGAGAAAAGAGAGAGAAATAGAAAAAAATATTTGTTGAATAAATAAAAGTAATATTATCACATTTAGTGAGCTCGAATATGAAAAAAAAATTTATTTTGTGTTGACCTTTTTGTTTTATAGCATATCCACGTTGCACTGTAAGTTAAATATTATTTTTTTTCAAAATAAATTATATATAAGTTTTTTAACGCATTTCTATAGTTAAAAAAATTCTAAATGTAAATCAAAAAATTAACTCATACATGTAATTAAATAAATTAACTATATGCTTTTATAAATAAATAAATCATCAATGATAACTAAAAATAAAATTAAAAATATAAATATAAATCAAGATATTTTATCTCCTTACATCATTCCAGATCAGATTGAGTAAACAATGTCGGCTCCACAGTAGACAGCCAAAGCATTTTAGTTTTTTATCTAATAGTTACAGATTGAGTCCTGTAAAGTTTGGAGTGAAATAGCAGTCTTAGGAAAGCATAGATATGAACAAGGAGAGAAAAAAATCCCCACGGATGAAATCTTCTTCTGGGTATTAGTTTCTTTTTTCTAAATCCCACACCCCACCTAACAAGGTGAAAGGTACAAGCATTCCTTCCCTTGAAATTTATGTTGATCCAAATCAAGTTCCAAAATGCATTACTAGCAACTTCTCAATTCTTGGTCTCATCGATCATTAAATGAAATCTACAGGATTTCTAGACAAATAAATATGAGTTAGCAAAGAGGGGATTTAGGTCTTGGCACCGTGCAAAAAATAATGGATAAAGCATCAAAGAATCTTCAACGGCATGTTTACATGCAGAGTAGGAACCAAAATCAGGGATTCTTAGCATGTACAACTCAATGAACAGTGTTACCATCAGTTTGCAAATCAATCAAAGAAAAGCCATTAATTCGACATAAACTTGCAATGCCCGATTGTTTCTGCCCCGCAGTGAGAGCAGATGATGAAGGCTTGGAGGAATTAACCATTTCCCCCCTCTTTTACTCAGTCTGTAACTTCAATGCTTCACAACTTAGGGGCATTCTATCTGTTACTATGTTTCTAGGCTCTAACCCCAAAAGCTATGCTCTTACAGATACAATACCACAAGGACCATATGGATAACAAAACTACACTGAAGAAAAGGCTTGGAGGAATTAACCAGAAGAGCTACGTTTAGGGAGGGGGGAATTATCCCAAAGAGACCATTTTCCCACACCAGACTACTATTGTGTCACAAAGATTAATCCAATTGTAAATTGTTTATCGCGAACGATAAGCATTAACCGGAGGATGAAATTAACATATCAGTGATGATTTTTGCATCAACACACAGCACTACTCAAACGCATACAACATTTTGAAGTTAAAAGGAAAAGGTCAGCTACTTATGTGACATGAAGCCTCAATTCTGAACGTACTTAACAGAAATCTTTCATAACATATATCAGCACATATATTAGATTACCATATGTAACATGTCAAAACCTGGATCAGCTATCTTACATATAAGACATCTTCTTTACCTACAACATAACAAGGTCAAAACAGACCTGCAAGCCATCATCCTTCTGTTGGAACACATTCTTCCATTGGAGCACCTTCTACAACTGGAACAGATTCTTCAGCTGGAACAGATTCTTCAGCTGGAACAGTTTCTTCAGATGGAACAGATTCGTCAGCTGGAACAGATTCGTCAGCTTCGTCAGCTGGAACAGATTCGTCAGCTGGAACAGATTCTTTAGCTGGAATACAGTCCTCAGTGGCAACACATTCCGACATATCTAATGCCTTTCGCTCTCCAAACATTTCCTTCAGGAGGTTGAATTTCTTCTCAACAACCAGCAACTTGTCACCCAGTAACTTAACGGTGTCCTCATATCCTTCAAACTTAGGAATGCACTCTACTTCAAATTCCTTAACCATCTTCTCAATAAATAAACAGTTTAGCCTTTCTTCTTCCTCTTGCTTCAGGCGTTGCTTCTCCAATTCTGTGGTACTCAACACAAGACCTCCAGACCCAGTATCCTTGTAAATCGGTTCTTCAGGTAGTCGGCATTTTACTCTGTACTCAGCAAATGCCTTGTGCGTCTCCTTTAAAGCCTTTCTATAGCCCTCTAAGAGATTTCCCATCATATATAGTTCACGTTCAAGCCTATAAACCTCCAACTGGCTTTTCCGCTGCTCTTCCATCTTGGCCTTCTGCAATTGCTGAATGAAGTTATCACGCTGCTGCAACTCATCAAACAACACCTGTTGATTCATACTCATATGCTGACATGACTGTTCCTTCTGCTCCATCATCATCCTAGCTTTTCCCATCATATGCTGCATCTCCTCCTCAAACATATCAAAGTCCGAGTACGGCTTTGTATCCCAATGCCCATCACTTCTTATCCTTTTACTACCACTACCAAGTGAGTGATGAGGAATATCACTCTCAAGATGGTCAATCACCCTCTTGCTCCCGCCAACATTACCAAAAAGTGAAGAACCACCAGGAATTGTCTCTGTATTAACCCTAGAAACAAGAAACCCCCCTGATGATACATTATCATGAATTTGGACCCCTGAACTAAAAGGAACTTGAGCTGCTCCCATTGCCTCTAGAAGATTCTCAGAGCTTACACCCTCCAAAATACTACTTTTGGATGAAATATGAAAGCCAACATCATCATCATCCTCTTCTTCCTCCTCCTCCTCCTCCAACTCCTCCTCCTCTACCTCCTCCCCTGCCTCCTCCTCTGCCTCCTCTTCTTCTCCTTCCTCCCCTCCCTTTCCCTCTTCCTCTCCGTCCACCTCAACCTGCTGTTTCCTCTCTTCCTCACATTCCATTCCCCCAACTTGACTAAGACTACACGGCTGCAGAAAATGTCCATCCATGCTGATCTTTCTCCACTGACCCTGATCTTCTTCCTCTTTCCTCTGTTCAAAACCCATCACGTCCTCATCACCAACATTCTCCTTCCCCTCTCCCTCTTTCTCACCCTCTTCCTTCCCTGCATTATCCATCCCTCCAAGACTTAACTCAATTTTATGTTCCTCTAACACAGAGGATTCACCTCTAAAGTCATCATCTATCTTCACATCATCATCCATCTTCACATCATCATCCATCTTCACAACCTCCTCCGTCTTAAAACCTTCCTCCATCTTCAAACCCTCCTCCTCCTCGCCTTCCTTAGCATCAATCTCTATTTTAACACTCTCCTCCTTCAACAACTCCTCTCTCTGGCATTTTATCAAACATTGCAAATGCGAGGCATAATAACAATTCTCTAAACTAGGCACTGCATTCAACTCTTTCTCCACCATATACCAAACCATTCCAGCCCAATCCAACTTCTCAAAGTTCCCTTCTTTAATCAATTTAATCCAGTTCAATATATCTGGCGGCATCATCCAAGTATCCTCATGTAACAAAATCCAATTCGAAACCAACTCCTCTATAAACCCAATTGACTCCGCACTCTCCTTCACCTCAGATGCCCCATCTCCTACATTCCCCTTATCTTTCTTCACGGGCAACTTCAAAGCACGCCCTAAATCAGCCCGATTCACCATAATTTTAACCTCATTAACATAACTACCCCGCATCGCAGGGTTATAACCAGCAATCAATTGAGCAAGCAAATCAGCACGAAGAAGAGTATCAAATTGCAAGTGCACAAAATCCCACAAACCCAATTTTTTCAAAAGGGTTTCATGGGAAGCAAAGTCAAGGGCTTTGTTGGGCACAAAGGGGATTGGTTTTAGGGATTGGCTTAAAGTTTCAAGCTTTTTTTCTGACTTTTTAACCTGCACGCGTCGTTTTTTGTTAGCCTTTCTGCCTTTCCGGCCACCAACACCACGACGGGAGGCGGCGGTGGTGGCGGGAGAAAAAGTCGAGAGGTCTTCAAAGTCGTCGTGGTTTTGGTTTGTTGGGTCATCTTCTTGTGGGTTAGGGTTTGGGATTTCTAAGCTAAGGGTTTTGGGAAATTGGGCATCATCATCAGGTAAAATTTCTTGAATTTGATCTGGGTTAGGGATGCTAGGGTTTTGAGAGAGAGAGTTTGAGTGTGGGTTTGGATCTTGAGGGAGAGAAGGAGACGAGGCCATGGAAGAGGAGTGTGTTGTGCGACAGAACTGTTCGTTTTAGGACATAAACTAAATACATTATATTAAGGTTGAATCCTGTATGGGGTATTGTGACTATGTGTAACACATTTTGAAAGAATAGTACCTCTGCTATTACTTTTACGACATTGGTTGATTTGAATTTTGAAGTTGCCTCTCAAATATTTCAAGTTTAATTCAAGAAATAGATTTTACGATAATGTTTTCATTTTAATATTCAAGATATTTTTATGCTTTTTTTTTTTTACCTTTCAAAGCAAAAATTATTTTGATTTCACATCAGTTTTTTTAAATATATATTAAAATAATTTTTTAGATGGTTTTTGTCTTACATTAACACATCAGAAATATTAAAAAAATATTAGTTTAATATTTTTTCAAAACAAATATACTTTTAAAAAACTTCTAAAAACAAAAGTTACTGTACTTCTAAAAAATTCTTTATAAAATTCATATATGGATATACTTTTATCATATTCTTAAATGTGTTTGGCTAACACATATCATCATCAAACATATTATCATGAAAACACACTAGATTTAGAGTGTGTTTGGTATTGTGGTAGCTGTTGTGGTTGTGGTTTAAAAAAAAGTTGTTTTATAAAAAGTGCTTTTAGTTGAGTTTGGTTTGAGAAAATTGGTGTTTGGTTAAAACTGTGGTTGAAATTGAAGTTGAAAAAAAAGTAATTTTTAATGTGTTTGGTTAAGAATATTTTTAAAATTGAGGTTATAAAATAATTTTTAAACTATATATTAGTACTTATGATTTTTAATTTAAATATTGTGGATTTAACTATTGCTATTATATCATGAAATAAATCATACTTTATATAAATATAATTTTTATTATTCCATGAAACCATTTATAATTCCATTACATACGAGATTCATCCAACAAAAACTACAGTTTTCATAATATTTTTAGTATGTAATAAAATTAAATAAAATATTATCAGGTATAAAATTAACTCTAAACTAATTTTTAAAAAAATATATTAAAAAACTAAAAAAAAAAAAAAAAAACGCAGGCAGTGAACAGTGCAAGAGAATTGCACTGTTCACTATTTCTTGAGTGAACAGTGCAACTCCCAGCATTGTTCATGTCAACTATATACGAAAAATATTGTTCATGTAATTACATTGTTCATTGAACAGTGTAATTACATGAACAGTAGAAAAAAAACATGAATTAGCTGCTTCTCATTCCTCGCGTTAGAAACGCAGATTTTAAGTGGGGCCCATGAATAGTAAAATGCTTTTTTTTTTAACCAAACGGCTGCGCGCTGCGTTTTATTTAAAACGCAGCCGCAGCCGCATACCCAAACGGACCCTTAGTCAACTCCAAACCCAAAAGTTATTAAGTCTAGTAGACGCTACTAGCCTAGTACTTGACAGTACGTTAAGCCCAAACACGTTTAGATTTGACACGTGTTAGACCCAATAGGTTGTCAAGACATAACCTGAGTCTGGTGCATGCCAGACTCAACTAGGCCAATGGGGTGGGCCTGTTATGCGTTATTCGAGGGTGTCAAGTCTAAGGATTTTTCAAGAATTTAAAAAACAATATTTGAAAATATAAATTGGATAAGAAAAAACTAAAAAAAAAAAACCAACTCGATTCAACCCAAGATACTATGATAGGCATGTAACCGAGGGAATACAAGGTAGGCCAACCTAAACTAAATTTTAAAACTCATGGCCCATGCCATGAGTTCAAGATAACCAAATAAAACATAAATTAAAAAAAATTATAAAATTATTTTTTTAAAAAAAATATTGTTGAATGATAAAATCAAAAAAATAAAATAAGCCAAAACAAAAAAGTCGATCTATATTATCTTTTCAAATCTGCAACCTGGATCATTTGATTGAAAGCACCGTATATAAAAAAAATCATGAAAACACAATATTTAGCAAATCAAACTTTAAAAGATAAAATTTAAAAAAAATCAGTTATACAAAAAAAATAAAAAAAAATAACAATGAAAAGAATAAACGTAAAAATCAAATTAGAGGCTAGTGATTTTTTTTTTTGATTGAATGGAGAAATCAAAAATAATAAAAAATTAATAAAGAGAAAAAAAATCAAAGGTCTCAACTAAAAAAATAATATATACTATAAGTTTAAATTGAAAATTGAAAACCAATAATGATTGCACAAAAAAATTAAAAAAAATAAAAATAAAAAAATAAGAGCCAAGTAGAAAAAACTAATATATAGAAAATTTAAATCAAATAATGAAATTAAAAAAAATAAAATTTTATAAAAAACCAAAAATTAAAAAAAAAAAAAAAAGAATCAAACAAATCGAGGGTAACTCTAAAAAATTGAAGGAATAGATATAAAAATTGAGAAAAAAGAAAAAGAAAAAAGAAGTTACGGGTGCAACGCCGAAGGTTTATTTAGAACATGTGTCAACCAGTCACGTAAAAGCCACTGATAGGAATTGAAAGCCATCCTAGAAGCTGCTGTTTGGTCGCCAATCAACGCCTATACGTTGATGTGTGTAACATCAACCATTTTTTTTATATATTTTTTAACATTAAAGTATAAATTTACCGGTGATCCCACCTAAAAAAAAAAAAAATAACCCAAAGCTATAATGATGAAAATGACGCCTGACCAAAGCTAACAGTTTTTTTTTTACTTCAAGGGCATTTCATTAATTTAACTGTGTATTTAAAGTTGAGAAAGTAAAAATACCCTTATATGTAACACATTATATTTTTTTCAGAGTATTTTCATAATTTTATTGTTCAAATAATAATAATAAAAAATCCAATTACAACAATCATCTGTACAAAGTTTTTATGTCACACAACACAAGTATTTCATGGTGAATTTAAGTCTAAAATTATAGTAAATACAACTGATCAAATTTTTTTATTTCAAGGTCAAATCTTTTTATGTTGCAGCATATTTTTTAAATTGTTTTTTATATAAAAAATAAATTATTATTTTTTTGATATTTTTAGATGATTTTAATGTACTAATATTAAAAATAAAAAAAAAACTAAAAAATATTATTTTAATATATTTTAAATAAAAAATTATTTTTCATGCAACACCTTGCTAAAGACACAACATTTATTTGTTATTTCCTGTCATTTCTTCTTCCTTTTATTTTATTTATTTATTTTGAGAATCTTTATACTGAGACCAACTTTTACGTAATCATTATGTCCTTTTCATAAAGGAATAATATCTTAAAGCGTGGCTATAAAATTCAAAAGGAAAAGAACAAACTTCTTTTCTATCATCAGTCACCCTCTTTAGATGTGGTGGACAGTTGAGGAATCCTCGAGCTTTTTCGCCCAATCTTAAAAAAAAAAAAAAAGAAAAAAAACATGCAGCATTGTGAGTAAATTATAACTTAATCCTATAGTTTATTGAAATTAATTAATTAATTCTTATAGAAACATAAATAATTAAATAAACTCTTAGCTAGAGTTGACCATCTCAATCAATTCTTTTCCAACAAAAAAACGCTTCTTTCCTAGGTAATTTTCTTATTATATTATATTCCTCCCTTTTTATTTTTAGTATTTTTCAAATAGTAAAAATATAAAGCAAGACATTATAAAAAATTAATGAAATGGAAGGACTATGCTATAAATGAGTCTAACAACATAAAGATTAAAGATACATCCTTTAAAACCTTAAGGGTATCAACTAGTTAGATTTTAAGTTGGCTCCCTAATAATAACAAGTTCGAGTCTCATCTATTAGAAAATAATATAAATCATATTATGAGACCTTATCTAATAGCTTAAACTATTGGGGTGAGATGGTTCTTTGACATAGTATCAGAGCCTTAATAACTAAAGGGTCATAAGTTCGAGATAATTTAACAATTCCTATTTATTTGATAAAAACTAAGCACAATATAATGTGTGTCTGTGTAAGTTTCAAGCTCAAAGAGCTTTCACCTGAAATGATGTGTTAAAGAATAATATAAATTATATCTTGAAATTTTATTTAACAGCTTAAGTTATTAGATTGAGATAGTTCTTTGATACTCTCATGATTACTGAAGGTTTATATAGTCATTAACTTTAAGATCTATATGATTAATTGAAGTGTGCGCAAGTTGACCCAAACACCTATATTAATAATAATAAAAAAAGTTACATCGTTTAAAACATACAAGATTAAATTATTTAATTTCTTAAGCTATTGAGATTTATAGTAGTTTATTACAGCAGTGGTGGGACGTGGTAGAACTTTATCGTGGTGGCGGCTGGGGGCGATTTATAGCGGACATGAATCCTAAGCTCTGTTTGTTCAACCCAAACATGTCTGGAAAAAGTAGGGCAGATTTAGGCACAGCCCAAACTGCTATTGCTTGAACCCCAGAACAAGAAACGGAAAGACTGTGTGCAAAAGGCAAACAAAAGAGTTCTTGATGACCAAGAAATGTTTTGAACTCCTTTTGGGTCTTAAGTTCACTGTTCAAGGCTGTTGTGTTCTTGAGATTCAAATACGAATTATACCTTTTTTAAAAAAATTACTTTAAAGAGTAATATCTAAGCATTTAAAAGATAAAAAAAAAAAAAACAGTTTCAAATCATTTTCAACTAATAGTCTACGAGAAAACAAACATATTGCTCTCAGTAACAAGTTCATTGATTTCTTGTTATAATGTCAAAGATAATAATTATACTGTTACAATGAATATAATGAATTCTCCATGCCAATCTTTTCTCTCTGTTTTTTGAATTCTAGGTTTGGTTCTCAATAACTCAGCCACAGAGCTGTCAAGAAGAATTATGAGATTGAATTTTGGTCACTGATTTGCATGTGAATGACTGGATTCTGAGTTCTTGATGTCTCTTTGTTTTGCAGAATCTCCTGGTTTCTGGACTGTCCTGTTTTGCAGAATCTCCTGGTTTCTGGACTGTCCTGTTTTGCAGAATCTCCTGGTTTCTGGACTGTCCTGTGCTGCATTGTATGTGTACTGTTGGGTGCTTCCTGTTGCAAAACTTTCAAAAGACCAGCTGCTGGGATTTCTCGTTTCTCCTCTTGGCATCTACAGGGAACAAGTACTTTTTTTTTTTAATTTTTATATAGAAATTATCAATGCAAGTTGACGAGCATTGATGTACAGTCATGTCAAGATTACATCATCTGCTTCACAGCCATACCAGAGACTGCTCCTGTGCTGGTATTTATGACACCCACTGTTTATGAACAACTTTGTCATCGCATTTTCATCAAGTGGCCAAGAAGGTTGGATCATGTGGACTATTTCGAGTCATTGATCGCATGACAATATTGGCAGAGTCTGATATAGGCAATCGGATATTTGCAATATACTCAGGTTGGATCTTGACGACGATCAACCCTCTTCGTTCATTGTCCTTCTAAAGCAGTCACCTACAACCAATTTGGTCTCTCCCGGGACGGGAAGCTTATGACCTCGCCGGACCCTTGTCATGCAACCCCTTAACGACCATTGTTACTACCGGCACAACAAGGAGGTCTCAAAAGTGGCATGAGAACGAGGGCAGGTAAGAGGTAACCCATCTTCCTCCATGCACCACCATATTCCCCCAAGTTTAAAAAATTCAAAATCCCCTCATTCTTACATGTTTTGAAACAGTCATGTGAATAATTTATCAAATGATTATTTTTTAAAGTAATTTTTATTTAAAAATATATTAAAATAATATTTTTTTAAAAAATTATTTTTAACATTAACATATCAAAATAATTTAAAAAACATTAAAAAATTATTAATTTAAAATAAAAAATAAAAAATTTTAATTTTTTTTTTAAAATATTTTTAAAACACTACTTAAAATCTAAAATCTAGATTCGTTTTTTCAGACCACGAAGGGACCGAACACCTTCTAAACGGGCCAGAGTCATCTAAGCCACTTATGACCTCCACTTGACAGACCAACCAACCCCAGCAACACTCTAGAAAAAGACAAGAAGGCTCCACATCCTTAAGAACCAACGCTTGGTCCTCCTCCCCGTGCGCCACTGCCCTTCTAAAGAAGGAATCGTTGACAGAAAGGCCAGTGTCCTTACAGAAAAGAGATAGAGAGATCTCTCTTTAGATTATAGAGCGAGTAATTCTTGTACGACACACGCTGCTGGAATGTGAAAATTGTGGCTTTTCTTAACATTCAGGATACATTAATTTGATGTTATGTTCGTCCAATTCGTCCATGTTCTTCTTTTTTCAAAATAATACTTTAAAAAAAAATTATTTTTTTTATTATTTAATTTATTTTTTTAAATATTTTTTTAACGTTTTAATAAACCCATAACTTCACAAACCCACAATCTAGTCGGACTTACCTGTTTATTTCTGCGTTTCAAAAATAATTTTTAAAAAAAATTTAAAATTTTTTTTTATTTTTTTTTATTAACTTCAAATTAATATGTTTTTAGTATTTTCAAATCATTTTAATGTGTTAATGTCAAAAATAATTTTTAAAAAATAAAAAAATATCACTAATATGTATTTTAACATGAAAAATTATTTAAAAAATAAATAACCACACGCTACCAAAACAAGATACTAAACTCCATTGTCACTGAACTCCAAATAAACTAGGTGCACGCCCACCACCAAGCGACCCAAGTCCAGCGAATAAAGAAGCCCTAAACTAGCACCTTCAAAATATGAGTATTTATACCCATTGCTTGCTAAAAACCCATTTCTCCTTTGAAACATAATGAACGAACAACAATTACAAGCAAGAAATGAACTCACCATAACTAGATGTTTGAATTTCTCTTGAAGTAATGAATAAGAGATGGATTTACGAAGAATTAAAGAGATGATTGAAATATTTTCCACAAAAATGTTTGGACTTTCTCAAAGAATGAGTATTTATGGTTTTGCTTGGAATCAATTTCCTTTAACCAACAAATCGAAAAGATTAAAAAAATTAAGGTTTTTTCTTAAGCTTTAATTTGAGGTTTTTTCAAGGCTTTTGAAAAAACATAGCTAATTGTTCTTCTTTTTTTCAAAAAAAAAGAGAGATTCCCAATAGTGCAAGAAGAGAAAAATTCGATTAAAACACTAGATTTTAATTTCGGTTTAGATTGTTATGAAAAAAAAAAAAAATGATACTTGAAGAAAGAGAAATTGTATTTTGAGAAGAGAGAAATTTTTTTATCTGTCTTCTGTTTGAGTTTTTAATATATTATAAAAAGGAATTGTTAGGTATTTTTATTTAATTTAAAAATTTATTGATCTAAGATATAAATTATAATTTTTTAAAAAAGTGTAAAATCAATTAAATTATAACTAATTTTCCCTTAATTATAGATAATTGGATAGATAAGATAGTTATATAACGATTTCTTTGGCTACAAATATCTAAATGACTTTAGTATAATCCTTTGTTTGAAAGTAATTGAACTTATTAAACTTGTCCCGATCCAACTTGATAGGCTCATCAAATTAGACTCGTAAGTTGACCTAACCTTAGCCCGATAGGTTGAATTTTAAATTAAATTAAATGTTTGATTTATATATATAAAGATGGTGTTAACTTTTTTAAAAAAACTTGAAAATTTGGTTTGATTTTTAGTTATATATAAAAAAAATTGATCCGAGTTATGAACCTAACCTACTTTAATAACTTTGGTTTGGAAAATCCACATCTTATTAAAACAAACATTAAAAGGCCTGAAGAGAAATTATTGTTCCCCGTGCCATTCATAAGCTTCCCTGACAATTCACATTAATGACTCTGCCACATTGGATTTTTTTTTTTTTTTATCTCAAACTTTGTTTCTCATCAATTGCATCTATCTATGCCAAATTGATGACAAAGTGCTTCTATTTTATTAAAGAGGGATAAATTAAAAATAGAGGACCAATATAAAAAACACATAGGAAATTGGTAATCTTTTTAAAATTGACTAAAAAAATTTACTTGGATCCTTTTAAGTTTTCAACATATCCATTTTCCATTCATTTTAATTATCTCAAAGTTTCACTTTTGATCTAAAATTTCATTTCTTTTTTTTTTGATCATTTGGCTTATGATAGGAGAAAGAAAATCATTAGTTTATAGTTATAGAAAGAGAAAATATCGATTGACAACTTTTTTAATCACTACAATAGTCGATTGTTAGTATCCATGAGTTCCAATAAATGAGATGAATTTACCAATAAGGTGTATTATTTCATCTTTAAAATTGCTTGAAAATATCATATTTGGATTTTGAAAAGTTTTTGGGTATTTCAGGTTGATTTTTTAGATTTTTAAGTTATTTTAGTTTTTCAGGCTTTAGTTGAGTTTTTAAAAAAAATAGAGGAATAAACCTAGTTTATAAACTGGGGCCTAACTTGTTTTTTTTTTTTTAAAACAAAATGCTTAAAAATGGATTTCTTGGGTGTAAAACACTTAATTATGCCCTAACTTTTCTGATGAACTCTGAGCTCATCATGTGAATCGTATTATGAAACAGTATAAGTAGATCATGGTCTATCGTCACCTGTTCTACACTTACGTTTATGTATAATGTCTCAACTATTTTGAAATTTCTAAGTAGATATTATCTTGAAAAATTGAAGAAAACCTTTGTATCTCTTGAAACGCAATCCACAGCCTTTTCCTTTTTGTTATTATGGAGTTGTTCTTGGCAAGCTACTATTATACCATGCTATCTCCAAGCTTTGTAAGTTGGCGTACCTAAAGAGAGACCAACGTTGTTCTCTGCTAAGCTATCAGTGCCATAAAGCCGCTGGGGACCGAAAGCTTGATACTGGATCTTGTGCTAAAATTGTTTTACGAAACGATAGTCTGGGAATAGAAGAATACAGGTTTCTTTTAAAACTATGGTTAGTTCTGGCGTTGGAGAAGAAACTTATTGCCCGAGGAATGTCATAGAAGGAAGAGAGGAATCTGCATCTCTTATGGATGCACTTTTGGACATGGATGATGCCATTTTTGATACTCTTGACGAGCTCCTTGCTAAGACAGGAGTTTCTCCATCAGAGATTGATATTATTGTCGCTTCAGTCTCTCTGTTCTCCCCAGCTCCCTCTCTAACAGCTCGAGTAATAAACCGTTACAAGATGAGGAAGGACATCAAGGCATTCAATCTCTCTCGAATGGAGTGCAGTGCAAGTGTTGTGGTAGCGGTTGATTTAGTCAAGCAATTGTTCAAGACATACAGGAATTCATCTGCAATTGTTGTGAGCACAGAATCCATAGGTCCAAATTGGTATTCTGGAAAAGAGTCACCTCCTAAGGGTGCAGGAACTGGATTAGTCGGGATCCAAAAAAAAAAAAAAAAAAAAAAAAAAAATATATATATATATATATATATAAAACTAATTATTAATTAAAAATATATTAAAAATGATATTTTTAAATATTTTTTTTATATTAACAAGTTAAAATCATAAAAAATATTTTAAAAATATCAGTTTAATATTTTTTAGATAAAAATATTTTTATAAACAAAAGTTAATAATGTCTGAATTGTATGAGCTATGTTAGTTCTGATATAATTAAACTTATGGTCGTTTAATTATCAAAGTTATTATATTTTATTAAAAAATTATTTTAATTAACTTAAACGTTTAAGTAGAATTTTTATTTTTTAATATATATGGCTTTAGTAGGCTAATTTGTTTCTCCTTTTCAAGTTTCTTAGGGTAGGGAAAAAAAAGTTTCGTAGTGTACCCAAAATTCTTGCTAGCATTTGCGGATATCATATGATAGCAATAGATTATTCTAACATGAAAAACGATTTAAAAAAAAAGAACAAAAAAAAGATAAACGATTAACATATGATTGCAATATAAATAAAAAGTTGATGAGATCATGATAGAGATATCATATTAAGAAATTACTTAATTAAAGGAACCTAGTTAATTATAAAAGTCCTTGAATGAAACAATAAAAAACTTTGATGGAATATAATAAAAAATATTAACATTCATGTACTCGATTTTTACAAAATATAAGTTAAAGTAATACCATTAATTCAAGGGTGAATGAGGTGATCAAAAAAACAAAAAAATTGATACTTCAATTGAATTTTTTTTAAAAAAAATCAATATTCTAAAAAAATAAAATAAAGCTTATATATTTAATTGTGAAAAGGGTATAAAATTAGTATATTAATAGTTGATTATCCCCAAAGACAGCAGTCACCAGAGGCTTTTTGTAATAATATTAAAGATTCCAAGACACGAACACATCCATCATTTATCACTAAAGAAGTACCCTTCAACACTCGCTATCGCCATCCCTCCCTCCCTCCCTCCTCTCTCTCTCTGTCTGGTTCTTGGATCTCTCCTCGACCCTCCAACGGTAACATTTCCATCTTCCACTTGAATAAAAACCCTCCAAATCCCATCTCAAAACGGTTACTTTCCTTTCATTTCTTTTCTCTTCGAATTCCCACTTAAAAGCAGTTACTTTAATCCTCTCCTTTCATTTTCCTCTTTCAGTAATTCCCTCTTCGAAACAGTTACTATTTCCCTTTCATTTCCTCTCTACTCCCCTCTTTAAATATGCTCCAAAATCACCACCTTTAAATTATCCACTGAGAGTTCTGATTTTCTCTGCCCAGAAACATGTCTAAAATCTATTCTTCTTTTCTCTGTGTATTGCCACTTCTAGTGGCTTTGTCACTGCCAGAGTGTTTGAGGGCCCAGAAGGGTATAGCGCCAAGGGATCTATGGTGTGTAGCCAAGAACAACGCGGCTGATCAGGCACTGCAAGAATCTATTGATTGGGCATGCGGACCAGGCGGGGCTAATTGTGGACCAATACAACAAGGAGGGCCGTGCTATGATTCTAGTGATATTCAGAGAACAGCTTCTTGGGCTTTTAATGATTATTACTTAAAGAATGGATTGACTGATGATGCTTGTTACTTCAGCAACACTGCTGCTCTCACTTCTTTGAATCCGAGTAATTAGTTACTTTTTATCTTTTTTATTAAATAGAATTTTGGCTTTTGTTTCTTCTCTGGTTAATTTCTGCGGTTTTGGATATGTAACTTTGAATCTTGATTAATTTTTTGTTGCAGTTTTTACGTTTTTGTTATTCCATCGCTAATTCTTGATTAAACATGGGTTTACCAATGTGTTTTAGCGTGGAAATGTTGAATCTATTTAGTTGATTATTGTTTAATATGTTAATCATGTTAATCATTTGGATATGAGTTAATTATATGTTTTATTTTTCGGTTTCAGGTTTTGATAAATGCAAATTTCCTTCCAGGTAATGGACTAAAACTGGAAGCATGGTGTTTGATTTTGTTTTGTGAATACAGTTTTGTTTTAGCTTTTGGGAAAATAGAATCTATAAATGGCATTAATGGAGTCAAGTTCTCCTTTTATACACAAGACCAAGTTACTTGCTTTATGTGTAGGTTCTGTTTGTTTATATGGAAAGTATTCTATGGAACTGATTTTTTCTACTGAGATGATCAAATTGAATGACAGAAAATGTAATGTTTCTTGGGAAACCTCCTTTTAAACACAAGACTAAGATACTCGCTTTTGTTTAGGTTCTGTTTGTTTCTATGGAGCTGGATTTTGCTACTGAGATGATCAAATAGAAATCCAGAATATGTAATGTCTCTTGGGAAACAAGATTATATGCTGAGAAAAGTTTTAAACAACCCGTGTTGCTTGGCAGCATAATGGATTATTTCTGGCCAAAACTGTTGGACTGAAAATAACATGCACAATATTGCTTAACATTTTGCTACTTATTCAAATCTTTTTTATAAGAACAGACATTGATACATGTGGATTTTGTAATGCAGCTTATCGGTGAATAATGGAAGCGTTTCTTCGTCAACAGGAACAATACAGATGAGACCAGATAGTGCAGATTTGAGCAGCAGCAATAGGGTTGTTGGCACATGGTTTCTGCCTTTGGTCACCAGTTATTTGCTCGTTGCGTTTACATGGCTAGTTCAATGACATTAGTTTGCTGAGTTTGATTAAGCGAGAACTGAAATAGTTGGAGCAAAAACAAAGGCCTTTTTTGCTGGGAAGTTGAGGGCATTTAATATCCATCCTTCGCATAGTATTGGTTTTGTAGGTTCCAGGAATCATCTTCCACTACTGTTATTATCTCTGTATGTGAAGCTTTTCTTGTCAAGAAAATCAAGTAAATTGAAGTTCTTGCTTTTGAAGTCTACTAGATTTATGTCAAGGCTCAGTTATTTGCTCGTTGCATTTACATGGCTAATTCAATGACATTAGTTTGCTGAGTTTGATTAAGCGAGAACTGAAATAGTTGGAGCAAAAACAAAGGCTTTTTTTGCTGGGAAGTTGAGGACATTCAATATCCATCCTTAGCATAGTATTGGTTTTGTAGGTTCCAGGAATCATCTTCCACTACTGTTATAATCTCTGTATGTGAAGCTTTTCTTATCAAGAAAATCAAGTAAATTTTTGTAAGTTCTTGCTTTTGAAGTCTACTAGATTTATGTCAAGGCTCAGTTATTTGCTCGTTGCATTTACATGGCTAATTCAATGACATTAGTTTGCTGAGTTTGATTAAGCGAGAACTGAAATAGTTGGAGCAAAAACAAAGGCTTTTTTTGCTGGGAAGTTGAGGACATTCAATATCCATCCTTAGCATAGTATTGGTTTTGTAGGTTCCAGGAATCATCTTCCACTACTGTTATAATCTCTGTATGTGAAGCTTTTCTTATCAAGAAAATCAAGTAAATTTTTGTAAGTTCTTGCTTTTGAAGTCTAGTAGATTTATGTCAAGGCTCAGTTTTGGGATTCTCGGAGTGGCCGGCATAAAGCAAGTCTATCCTGCCTGCACCGCCTTCACATTTTACGAGTGGAAAATTTCTCCGAATCTTTTTGTGTATCTGATCTATTTTTGCTAATGTGTTCTGCTTTTGTCTTGATCTACTTTTTAAGCTGTCATCCAGCCATAGGAGGGTCCATGAACTAGTGTTTGCCAATTATTTTTTCGGTTGAGTGACAAGCACGAGACAAGCTTCCCGGCCCCATATGTCCGAGCTAAAGAACTAAAGAAGAGCAAACCCATAACTAGAATGAACTTAAAGTTTCTCAAGATTTGGAGAACCTTCGTTGTATAATAATGAAATGGTGATTCCCTTTGCATCATTTTCAACAATACAGCTGTTGGTGTGTATTTTCTTGAACAAGAGCTGTACTTCACACACATCATCACTTTACAATTTGGATTCGCCTTGGCAATCCCAAAAGTGCCAGAGCTCAAAATCCCAGAGGGCATTTTTAAGGTCATAAAAAATATAAAAAATAAAAGAAGTTTAAGAAACTTTATTTTTTCTTCTTCCTAATAGATTCCTCGAATTGATTCCTCGAATTTCGGAGGACACAAGACGCTTAAACTGCCGGAGACTGACCGTAGAGCCGTGGGTGTACGGTCGACTGCACAGTTAACACAATGATCTGAAAAACAGTGAGGAGGCGTTGTTTAAACTTTGAAAGCTCACATGAGAATGGGCAGGTCTCCAAAGGCCATATTGCAAAAACCCTAACATTTAAACATATTAATTGGGCTCATGAATTATTACGCACTTTAGACAAAACCTGGGCCATGGCATCAACCAACCGAGCTATGATTAATAGGGAAGCAATTTAATCTCAACATGAAGAACACTAATTTAAACCGATCTAACTGAATGAGTTTTTTTTTTTAAAAAGTAATTATCTTATTTAATATATAATGATTAAATATAAATATTTTCAAACTCAATTTAAAATTTAATTCATATTATTTTTTTCTAAATTGTTTGAGAAATTATGGTCCATCTGTTGACCATGGAATGTATATAATGAAAAATGAAAAGAAAAAGAAAAAGAAAAAACAGCCAGTCAACTTGGGACCTAATCCCTATGGCTAGAACAGGGTTGAAATTTAAAAAAAAATAAAATAAATAAAAACCTAAATTGACTTGATGACTTGACAAGATTCAGTAAAAAATCTGGTTGAAGTTTGTTAACTATTTTTTTTTTTTTAAAAAGATGTTATTTTGCTTTATAAAAAGAATTTGAAATTGACTCGGTGATCTGTCAAAACTCATGACCCGATTCGTGGATAAGATCGATCATTGGACTAAGTTTAAAAATTATGCTGCCATGAGCCATCTTTAATGATTGGTATCAATACATCTTAAAGAAAAATATAAGATTAATCCTAGAACCTAACTAACCTATTATTCTCTAATTAATTTAATAATTAAACGTAAAGTAATATGTTAGGTCTATACCAATTTTAAATCCAAAGAATTCTAACTTGAGAAATTACGTTTAAGAGTAACATAGAATTATTTCTTAAACCTCACCTAATTACTTGAGAATTGAGGTTAAAAATATATGATAAAATTACAAGTTAAAATTACACCCCCTTATAATCAACATCAAAGTTTGAAATCAATCCAATAGCTTGTCTTTCCTTCATAAACCCTATGAGCGTCACTTGAGACATTGCTAGGACTATGGTATTTCTTCCTCTTCCCCGCTGCGACCCACGGGGTCTGCCCTCTGTCTAACGCCGAGGCTGTTGTATGTTCCCCTCCCTCTCGTCAACAACCAAAATGGCCGGACCCAGGAAACTTCCTTCACCGGCTTTGACAAAAGAGCGGAGCCACCTGACTTTCCTCATCTAGATTCACGAGGGAAGTCAAAAACTCCTAGGCCTTACATTCCACGATTCGTACAGTGCCGCCACCTAGACATTGACTTCTGGGACTTTGTGATCTAGTTTTGCCTTTTTTTCCATTTCCATGGAGTCCAGAATTTTCATTAAACAAGAGGGGATGGTTGCGCGTGGAGGTCCAAATTTCTTCAACCACCGCCACCGTTGATTTGCTAGCTAGGTTAAGAATTGAGAAAAATGATTATGAATGTTAAACAAGTCAAAGTAGGAGGGCTCGAGCTGTGATAGGTCCTCATGTTTACTCTGTTTAGGTTTTAATTAAACAACAAATTGCTACTTCGCCAGGATCATCCATAAATTAAAGTGCTAGCTGCTTTGAATTGACATATCTATATATAAATGAAATGAAGTTACAAATCGTCATTCATAGGCTTCCACGCCCACCTTAATTAAAGTCAGGTTTACACCTCAGAGTTTTGACAATTCGTTGTATCAATCGAATACTAGTGTGAAATTAAAAAAAGAAATGCCTCGAAAATTTGACAATTATTTCATCACAACTTATTGACCAAATGCCTTCAAAGAAGGGCAGTTGGATTAAGACATCTAATTTCTCTGTGTGGTTTAAACAATACTAATTTTAAAAAAAAAATAGTATTAACTTACTTAGATCGTTTTGGCCACTAACCCGTTAGATCTAAGTTGGGTTAAATTTAATCATTTAATAGGTGGTTTAATGGTAAGAATTTGAAATTAAAAGGTTTATTCCCCCTGTAATTTTAGATTCGAGCCATGTGGTTGCTAATATAATAGTCACTGGAGGCTTATATAGTCGTTAACTTCAGGGTTCGTGAGATTAATCATGGTACGTTCAAGCTAGCTCGGACACCTACGTTAATAAAAAAACAATGAATCAAAATTCTTTTGTTTTTAGAATTAACACCCTTTATACTAATAATTTGTTTTTGTATTTAAAATTGTGTTTTTAAAAATACATATATATTTTAAAAAAAAATCAAATTAATATATTTTTAATTTCAAACATTTCCCTAAAGATCCAGATCCACATGGGAGTGGATATAAAAGAGAACAGCTTCCATTTTTAATTAATCGTTTATTTTACCATCGGTGTGACTACAATTTCCGAACAAGAAATATGAAGAGATCAGCATTAATGCAGCATTGGGTTTAACTCCTTAATATATAGTATTTGTTTATGGTCATCAATATAAAAGAATCAAAATCTTGAGTCCATGGTGGCTGCTAAATATATTGTTCATTGAGACTTGAGAGGTTGGTTCACATGGCAGGCACCTAATCTACCTCTACATTATTACCTGCGCCCATTATCTTCTTAGGTTACCAAACATCAAGAGTCCACAACAGTAGACTGTATAAATAAATGTTTAATAATATGAACTCGTTTGTTATTGTGATAATGATTGTTTTTTAAATTATTTTTTATTTAAAGATATATTAAAATAATTTTTTAAAAATTTATTTTTGATATCACTACATCAAAATAATTAAAAAACACACAAATTTGAAGCAAAAAATAAAATAAAAAATTTAATTTTTTTAAAAAAAACACTTTTACAATGTAAAACAAATAATAAACTCGTATAAGACATTACTAGAAAATTTACCAATACAAATGGAAACATCGATGAAAAAACTTGTCAATATATTCTGATGACCTTTACCGACAAAATTTTATATCCCTGTATCCATCGATAAACACCGACAAAAAATTATTTCGGTATATATCAAAGGAATGACAGAGGGTCTTGCATTGTAATTCAAAAAGGTAAATCATACGGTGATGTAGCATTTTTACTGACAAAATGATCGATATAGTTTTTGATAGAATTATTCCGTCAATAA
Source organism: Populus alba (assembly GCF_005239225.2). Classification (NCBI taxonomy): domain Eukaryota; kingdom Viridiplantae; phylum Streptophyta; class Magnoliopsida; order Malpighiales; family Salicaceae; genus Populus; species Populus alba. The sequence goes on along the minus strand of NC_133302.1, from coordinate 19,014,425 downwards.
TGCTGTTGGTGATATTTAATTTATAACCTGGTGATTGACCCTCCTCCCCCTTCTATCATTTCTCATTCTTCCCTTTGCATTTTTTGTTGTTGCAACAAACAGCTACCCTCCTCCCATTCTTAACACAATTCAACCTCCCACAACAAATATGGTCACCACAATATTTAGTTTGTCAGCATCAGTGTTTTGATTCAAATTTTAATGAGGATTCTCCACTTTAAGTGAGTAAATACTCTCTCTCTCTCTCTCTCTCTCTCTTAACTCAATTTTAAAATGTTTTTTTTATATATTTTTTTGTATTATATGTATTTTGTTTAGGTATTTACTTGTTTGATAGTTTTTTCTCATACAAATTTGTTATATGAATTTAAGATTCGTAGAAGTTAGGGTTTGTTTTAGATTTTGTAAAATTATATTTGTTTGTAAACTGATGAAATTTATGTCGAATTTTTGACTTAGGTGTTTTGTGATGAAATATATAATGTCTTATTTAATCGGTCCATTTTATATTTTGTCAATTTTATTGCCGAGTTGAAATTTTCAATAAATATGTAGAAATTTAAATATAGGTAAATAATTGATAATCAATCAAGAGTACTATTAAAATAGATTAAATAAATTTGAGCTAAATCAATATTTTTACAAATTATTTAGTTAACGTAATTAATTAATATATGTTGTCATCATTATTTTTTATATAGGTTTGATATAAGTAATGGATTATCGTTCATAGATGTATAAGGATTTACCCTAAGAGTCGCGGAGGATAAGTTATTGTAATGGGGTTCAAGGTTTTATCAATTATGCACTATCTAATATGAGAAAAGTTTCTTGATCAAGATGTTGTAACGAGACATCTTTTCAAAAAAAAACTTATGGAGAAATATCTGTGTTGGTATGCACACGGAGAACCATATGATCCTCACAATACCATGATAGAAATGATGGTTAGGTCAACTTATAGTTCTAGTAACGTGCATTGAGTTGTAGATGACAATAGTAATCCTTATAAGAATATGGTTATGAATGCGATGAGAATGAATCATGGCCATGCCAGTCAATGTCCATTTATAGATGAAGAACCTTATGCAAACGCGACCATTTTTTTTAATCTTTTGAAAGATTCTAATGAACCATAATAAGATGGTTACACAAATCACACTAAATTATCGGTTGTTACATAGGTGCTACTAAGTTTGTTTTTTTTTTTTTAAATAGGAATTTGTTTAATTTTTTTATTCGTTGATAACCGAGCTTAACACTTTGTGGTATATTGGTTTTCAATCATTTTTTTCTTCAGTTATTATTTCCTTGAATTTGATGAATTTATTTTTTTACTTTTCAGGATACATATAACACCCATTTGAAGGAGAGACACGGGGACGATCCTTCAAACTATCTAAATATCGATCTAGATTTGTGTGATTAAAGGCAAGATTGTATGGTGAACTCAATAGAAATCAGGTGTATGAAATCTCTAACACTAAGACCGAGAACTTGCGGACGACTTTTAGTGCTTTGACCATTGAATGTTCGCAATCGATTTTGAGTATTCAAACTCTGAAGTTTGCAGTGATGTTAGACCAACAGGTACATGATCAGACAACCCATCTTAATGATAGATATGAACGACTCATTGTTGATTCTCTACTGATTGGTAATGGAGATGAGATCACATATGGGTAGTTCATGTGCACCTCTTAATTAGCCCCATGATCTCAATGACGACCAACCTCTTCCTCCTCCTTCGATCCAACATCGTCTCTATTTTATATTTATTATATTTGCATGTATAAATGTTTAAGTTTATAATAAATATTTGATTTTTATACTATTTATTTGGTTTTAATTATTTTTATATTTTTGTTTAACATATTTTTTAAAATATTACTAATGGGGTTACCAACGGGACAACTCCTTCGATATATTCAAGAGAGTTGGAAAAGAATTACTGTAAATGCCGCTACTATTGTTAACGCACCAACAAAATTATAGATGATATTTTATCACTGATATGTTATATTTACTGATAAATATACTAACACAATAAAGCATGTAAGTTTTTTTTGATGTATTTTTTTGTTTATAAATTTATCGGTATATTTATTACAGATGAACTTACTGAAAATTCATAAATTACTAATGATGATTTTTCTAATGGAATATTTCTTTTCTAAATTTATCGGTAACATACATGCCAACAAATTACTAATATAAATACCAACAAAAATCTCCGTCACTAAAACTATTAATTGTAGTAACGGGACATGGTTGTGTATCACTGTATCGTTTCTTGGCGTGCATGTCTAAATAATTTAACATTAATTAAATCAACAATACAGGACTTCTGAAACTCTTAACTCTTGGAATCTTTACTTTAATTTTAGTTATATTCTTTTATTTGTCAAAAACTACTAAACTCTTATTTTTAGCTTTCATTAATAATATTGCTCGATTATCATTTAAAAAAACAAAACTTCTGAAACATAAAAAAAGAAGTCACGGGTAACATTTCTGCACATATGCATGATCTTCACCTCATAAATCTAGTGATGGGAGCCAAGGAAATTAAATACATATGAAATTTGATATCATCATCTGTATTATGTACCGATTTTAATCAGAAAAAATCAAAAATTTCACCCAAACAATGTAAACCAGCTGGAATTGGATCTGGATATAAAATGAACGCATTCTATATATTACCTAAAATCATTGTCTCTCTAAATCTTGAAAACCCTCTTGATCTTGAACCTCAGGTTGGATTCTCCTTGATGATCGTTCACGACTAAGCATCCTTCGAAAGGAGCTCAACCGTGAACCGGAACCGGCGACTTTTGGAGATGGTTGATTTCCAGCAACAGATGATGATGTGCCCTCATCACATACCGATGTAGAATTCATAGGCTCCAACATTGGAGCTGTGTGTGCAGTACCACCAGCCGGACCTTCACGTGGCTCTGGCTGGATCATTGGCTCCGCCTCGGTCCGACAAATAGGACAGGTAGAATGGGAGCTTAACCATTTATCGATGCACTCAGCATGAAATTTGTGCTTACAATTCGGTAAAATCCTAGCCATTTCTTGATCCTCTAGCATGCTTAAGCAAACAGCACACTCTATCAAATCATCCTCAGCTTGGCCTTCAGTTTGCTGGTAAACAAATATGGGGAGGGAGGCTATGACGGTCGGATCCAGCCCCCTCCTGGGTGGCTCCCCGGAGTTGACATTAGCATTAGTTAGCCCTAGGCTATTCATGACAGCGCGGCGACGGGCTTGATGACGCCTTAGAGCACATCTTGCATAAATATGAAGAGCTATAACAAGCACAACAACAAAGGATAATGATAGAATTGCAGTGAGCATAATCTTGCTGTTTAAATCATAAGTATTTGTACTATGATTAAAGCCTGAGAGACCATTGTCACGTGAACTGGGTTGGAAGGGCCAAAAAGGAACTGGAGGAGGCAGCTGATTACCCCCCATGGCTAGCTCCTTGTGTCTTTGGTAGAATAGAGGGGAAGGGTTATGTGTGCGATTTTGTATTAGGAGAGCAATATTTTATGGTGATAATTTCATATTCATTGATTTTCTTTGTTGAATATTGCGTGGACAATTGGGTTTCCTTGGAAATTTCCTAAACATACAGAAGATATATGTACAAAGACAATTTCAAGGGATCCGACTTTGATTGTTGAATGTTGACTTCCAAGTTTTCTTCTTTCTTAATTTTTCTTGCTTTTGCCTTTTGGGCTATGAATTTTTTTTCTTGATTAATTATCTGAAGATTACGTGGAGATAATGATGTTTGGAAAAAATGGTAATATATAGATTAAATAAGGTCTTGAAGTGGTTAATTCAAGAGATAAATTGAAGGACTCAAAAGAAAAATTGATGAACAAATACTTTTTAATATTGTTGTAGATTAACATAGTTCTCAAGCAAAACGAGCCGGGTTGGGATCTATATGAATTCTTCAAACACTTCAAGTAGATATTATATTTTATCTAGTTTTTTAATTTTTTTTCTTAGGGTTAGGAAGTCTCTTGCTTTATCATTAGTTGGTGATGTTAAATCAATTATTCATCATTAACCAAAAAAAAAAAAACAGAGAGTGAAGGAGACAGAACATGAAGAAATCGACCTCAGAGGGACATATATAGGAATAAAATAAGTAATTGACAGAATTACTGGCCGACAAAGAAGAAGGCTTGTTGTGTGCACATGGATTTAGTTTTGTTAAGACTGATCTAAACACGTCTTATGAAATTAAATTTTGGATAAACCACTTAATCTGATTATTGTGGAGGGAGGAGAGATAAAGTTATCAAAATAGAGAGAGAGAGAGAAAGTATAAACAGTTAAATTTTGGATATGAAAAAACTAATTTTAATATTAATAAGTTTGTTTTAAATAAATGAGTTTAATAGGGGTGATTTTACTTTTTAACCATGTTATAAAAGTAGATCGAGCTTTGTAAAGGGTGTTCTTGATTTGGTTCAATATTTTCTTTATTTTTAATGATTTTAGGGTGTTTTGAAATTATAAATGAATTTATTGAGTTGTTTAGGAAGTTTTTTAAAGTATTTTTGGGTTTTTAAAATTCAAAAGTCAAACCCCAAATTTTAGGTAACTGGAGGTGAGTAGAAAAATAAATAAATAGAGGATGACATATTGCTTGTGTAAGTGAACGAGCTGTTGTTCCTTCTATTTTTTTTTTTTAATCTTTAATTTATGTCATCCATTTTTATTAAATCTTTAGCATGCAAGTCTGGCCTTTTGCATCGTTTTTTTAAAATATCCTATCTTATTTTTTTTTTTTAAAAGTTTGGTTTTACTCTTTTTAAATTGTAATTATTTTTTGAGGATTTAGAAAAAACCACAATATTATCACCTTCATATTTTGTGTTAAAAATGAAATGAAATTTAATTAATTGTTATTGTTTGATTAATTAATTCGTTCACAAGTAGCGTAAACGTTGGGATGCAACTAGGAGAATTTTTTAATAAGCATAGAGTCAACAAACACGACTTCATGCTTTGAATGATCATCCACGTAGCGTTTCTCATTCCTTGTAGAATAAAAGGCCGTTTCAGACGAGAACTAAAAGGAAAAGTCTTTTTTTTTTTTTTTTTTTTTAAATTTATTTATTCTCCAAGGTATTCTATGTTATTGGACAGCTAGGGTTAATCCTTCGAGGTTTCTATTGGATGTTAAGATACGAACACAAGAGCTTGAACTCAAGAATAAGCAGCTAATTAAAATACCTTTTACTTGTGCTCAAAAATACTTATTTAAGCAACTAAAATACCTTCGTTGGTATGGAAATTAGTACTCTTGTTTGATTAATGAAGATTATGGACTTCTGGTGTTCGGTCAATTATAGTAGCTAGCCCTCGAATATAGAAATAGCGACTATATATAAAGCTTCAACATTATATAATAAATACATTTTTAAAAACATATAAAAGCAAAGGTATACCGTGATGAGTGTGTGAGGGTGTTTTGGGTCATGTTTATTCTAACGTAGTCATGGGTTCATGCAACAGTAAACTTGACCCAAAACACAGTATATACTGGTAAGATATTTAATCTCGTAAGAAGAGATATTTATTCGATTGTATTTGCTAAATTTTATTATTAAAATAATTTTTTAATTCAATCAAATGATAATAAAAAAGGATTTACACATTAAATTGATTAAATAAAATAAAAGAGAAAAAATGTTATGTAAAACATCTAAAAGACACCGTAGAAACTGTGATAAATATATCAACAGCCTTAGAAAACCCAAAAAACTATTTCGAAACTTAAAATCAACCCGAAACCAAAAAAATTCTAGAGCTTAAATTTATTTTTAATCACTTTCATTGTGAAAAAAAAAAATCAACAATTATGAACTTTTGGAACTATTTAATAAAAGATCAGTTGTTTTGACATTAACGACATTTATCTCTCTTTATCACCGGAATCCAGTAACTTCTTCTCTTACTTCCCTCTCAAACCAAGAACTAAAAAATAACAAAAATAATGTTTAGTACCAAAATTGAATTAAAAAAAATATTGAGGTATCAAATATGTATACTTTTTAAAGTATGAAGGCTAAATTAAATTTTTTGTGTGAATTTTGAAACCATTATCTATTTATGGTATCTTTTCTGATTTGATCCACTATCTGTCAATTTTATCCTTAATCAATAAATTTAATTCAATTATTCTTGAATTTAACCCAAAAAAAAAAACAATTGCATAAGGAAATCCGATAATCAAATAAAAAAAACTTGAATAGTAGATGTATGATAAAATATAAAAGAATGAACAAGACATTATGCTACAGTGAAATGGTATATATATATATATATATATATCCAAGTAACATGCGGGTAAGGTTTATATTTTAGATAATTAATTAATTTTTTGGTTTTGAAAATCTGTTCTATTCCTCCTTTGAGGTGACCTGATGCCTGACACATGCAATTTTTTTAAAAAAAAATTCAAGGAAGTTTTTAATAATTAAATCAATGATTTTTTAAGATAAAATATAATAATATTATAGAAAAATGCTCTAATAATAAATATACAGTAAAAAATGAAGATTCCAAACTTTTGTTTAAAGAATTTATTGTCTATTTATAGTCCTACAAATCTTTTTATGGATAAGAGAGACTAAAGTGTAATATTATTTTGATAGTATTAAAGAGAGAAATATTTCTGACATATATATTAATATTGATAAAAAATTTCAATGACATAAATATTAATGAGAGAAAATATTCTTCACATATGTATTAATATGAATGAAAATATGATGAGTACTTTTTTGAAGTATTTTTTAAAAAAAAATTAATATCGATGATAATATAGTGGGTTCTTTAAAGATTTTTATACATCTAATAAACTGAAAGAAAAATAAAACTTAAAATATAAATATATCTAAATAAGAAGGGTCATTTTTTTTAGCTGAGTCTACTAAAAGTTTTCTGAGGGGTATTTTTTTTCCCTTGAATTGCGCATACATACATATATATATATATATATATATATATATATATATATATATATATATATATATATAATTTCTCCATGCAATTAATAACAACATGATCCATGATTCACGTTGTGTAACATGTTACATGTTGGTATAACACTTTATAAAATAATGAAAGCAATGGATTTAATATTTTGGGGAATGAACCAAATGATTAAGTTTGAAAGATTTATTATAAATGATTAGGAAATTGTAAGGAGTGATTAGCATTAAAACTTATTTTTTATTTTTGTTAACGTCGAGAAGTACAATACATATAATCCAGTGAGGAAATCCAGGACGCACATACAATACATATAGATGCAGTTTTGCAACATTCAAGAAGAAGCAAACATGAAAATAGTCGATCTAACTTCACTTGTTTACTTTTGAATCTAATTTATATAAGGTTTTATGTTGAACTAAGCAGAAATTGACTTCTTCAAACCTGTAAGTTTATCCTATTTAAAAATACAATAATAGTTGTTTTTTTAAAATATTTTTTATTTAAAAATATATTAAAATATATTTTTTTTTTTTTTTAAAAATTATTCTTAATATCAGCACGTTAAAATAATCTAAAAAGCATAAAAATAATAATAATGAAGTAATAATTTAAAAACACTTTTAAATCACAAAATATAACTTTAATAGCTAAACTAATAAACTATCATCTTATCAAAATTCATGTGAAATTTTTTTATTTATTTGTCTCATTTCAATTTTTTTTAAAATATGAAATCAACCTTGTAAAAAATCTTGTGAGACCTGATTTAATTTTATTTTATTTTTTAAAAAAAATTATTTTAAATTAGTTGGAATCAACATTTGACCCATCCAAATTTCAACTCTGATCTTGTAACAGGTCGTGTTATTACAGTAAGGTCTTGAATCTGTAATTACCTGGTGAAGTCGAAGAAATAGTAGGTCATTTTCATGGAAGCCATACGTCGTCGGTTCTGCTGGTACTGGGCTGGGCTGTAGCCTCATAAAACCTCCCTCAGCCTATGTTCTTGTCTTTTAGCTATAGGCCTCAATTGAAAAAGAAATTGTTGAGACTCAAATTTTTAATCCAATTCATAATTCAGACTGCTTCTCCACTCTCCAACGATGATCCAGCAGAATCATCTCCTCTCCCTACGCTTCTTCATTTTCTTATGATGCTTTTAATTTTTTATTCTTCTCAAGAGGTAATTAATTAGAGGTTGCTTGTAAATAGGGTGAGATTTTAATTTCTCTGAAAAACTGAAGTTGAAAAAAAAGAAGAAAATTGAAACTTTTGTTGAAATATGATATCTCTCTTTATCTAGAATCTGGAAAACTATTTTCAGATTTGTTTAGTTTGGAAAACAAATTTTAGAGGTTGTTCTTAGTTTTTCTTTACAATTTTTTCACTTTTTTAAATAAAAACATATGTACAATATAATAATTCTTTTTATATACATGCACTGTTTAGTACTGTAAGAGATTAAAATTAACTTTTATATATATATAATTTATCTTTTTTGGTTAACAATATAATTTTGTCATGATGATCTTTAATTTACATAGAGTAAAATTAATATTCTATAAATAGATTTTCATGAATATAAAATATTAATATGTCTGTTATAAATTATAATTTTGATTTTTTTAAATGAAAAATAATTACAATTAATCTTGATATATTTTTTATTTTTCTATAAATGAACACATTTTCTAATTCTTTTTGGAAAAATACAAATAGAAAAGAAAACAAAGCAGAAAAAAAAAAGAAAATATTTGGTTGGATTATTTTTCTATAAATGAACACATTTTCTAATCCAAGTGTTCGTTCTATTTTGTGGTTGGATTTTACTTTTTTCTGCTCATAAAACAGAAAAAAGCTGTCCCGATTGTTATTGAACCAAGCCCACTACAAAGTGAGACGATGGGCCGGGCGTAGCTCAACACCATTAGTTTCCTCCTCTTCCTGAGAGATATCGGGTTCAAAAATGTCCTTCGTAAAAAGAGAAGAAAAGAAAAGGAAGAACCTGTGCTAGCTAAGTTACTAAATAAGGAGTATTATAACATCTTGTGACTATGAGGGTTTTGAAAGGGAGATTATTAGTTGAGAAGATAACTGAATGACTTGTGCTGCTCGGTCCTGACTCGCTAATGGCTCATAAATAGATATGAGAGCCGGGAGGTGTTAAAGAATTAATTTAATAAAAACTTAAGTTATTAAATGAAATTTTAAAATATAATTTATATTAATTTTTTAATATATTCTCTAAAATGAAAGTTCTTTGAGCTTGAAACTTGTATAGGAATATATTACTTTGTATTTAATTTTTATCTAATAAATAAAAATAAATTTAAACTTGTAACCACTTGATCATAAAAGTTCTGATATCATGTCAAAAAATCAATTCAACCTAAAAATTTAAATTATTAAATAAAATTTTATGATATAATTTATATTATTTTTAATAAGCAGCATAAAATAAAAAAATAACAACTATCTTCCTATAATTTATTTTTTATTTTTTTATTTGAATAATTGATAGGTTTGGGGATACTGGATGAAACGTATTGCAACAATATAGTAAATAAATATTATTAAAAATTACTAACATCCCTTAAACAGTTGAACTTTTGTGCGGACATATCCTTTTAGGCTGTTTATGATCTAGATATATTCACCAATAATTACTATAAATTGTTCACATGTCTGAAGCAAAGAAAAGTAAAAAGAAAAAGAAAAGGATGAATAATTCGAATCTTGAATAATGACCAAACAACATGTACAGTGCATGCCTGGCTCTTTCAAGTATTCAAATGTCCTCATTTTGACCAGTCCTGAAGTGGTAACTTTCACCATGTATTTAGAGATGTGATACATTGCACTGAGAACAGCAGACCTAGCTGCAAGTCTAAGGACTGACGTGCCGTTATGGCTAGGCTATATTCTTATATTTGCTTTTTTACCCACGTGAACCGTTGCTCAACACAGGTATAACAGGCTAACCCACTCTTTAATTAAAACTATACTCTTCTACTGTACATTACAGGGTTTTCGTTTCTAGCATAGTAATATATGTGATTTTTTAAATTGAGAAATACACAGTTTAAAAAATCACAAATAATATATGTGATTCATGAGCGTCAAAATTTCATATCAGATTCTTTCAAATTATAAATTTGATAAATATAGCATTTAATATGGAGAGAATAGATAGAAGAAAAAAAAATCTTAAAGTCATACTGAAACTCTAATAATGATATTATTAGTATTGTTGAAAAAATCTTAAAAAAAATTCAATAACATTCAAAAAAAAAAGTTACTGATATTAACCAGAGCTATCAACACGAGCAATTCAAAAATATTAAAAACATCAAGGAAGGGTGATGACTTTTTATGACGGAAATGATACAAAATATTAAAAAAAGATCCAAAATTTTTCTTGGAGCAAAAGCAAGATATCTGGCTGGTTGTTGTAGCTTTTGTTTATTGAAATTTGGTTTGAAGAATGAGAGAAGGTAAAAAAAAAAAGAAAAAAAGAAGAGAGGTATATGTTATATGTTGAGAAGATGAGAAAGAGCTTTCAGGATGATATTATGATATTATTAATATTATTGGAAAGATCTTAATGAGATGAATCTAAAGATATCAAATATGGTTATAAATGGTGAACGGAGTGGGTTATATGAGTAGTTGGTAATTTCTTTCAATATCATTAGATTTGTCTCATCAAGATTTTTTCCAACAATATTAACAGTATCATCAACAAAGTTTTCATGTGACTTCATAATTTTTTTTTCTTTTTTTTTCTTTATCCTTTTTCTTCGATCTCCTTGTTAAATGTTATGTTTATCAAATTTACAATTTGAAATAGTGGACTTAACATTTGCTTGCTTATGTATTTTATACTATGTTTTGTTGTTGTTATTATTTTTTATTTTTATTATTATGCTAAAGTATAAAAACACTCTACATTAGAGGCTCGATACCATGCCATACCATTCTTGTTCATTTCTGTGCTTTTATATATATATATATATATATATATATATATATATATATATATATGGGACAGTGAACTTGGATATGAGTTTTCTAGAGCAGAATTCTAGAGGCAAAGATAGGCAGGGATTGAGAGGAGAGGAAATGAATTGGAACATGCAGAAACTCTTTGCATTATAGTCAAATATCCAAATTTAACCCTATGAAGTTTGAGAACTTTGCATGAGCCTTGGTTATTGGATAAAAATCTGACAAAAAAGAAAAATAGGGAAAAATTGTCGAAGCTCAAGTCCTCTTCAACAAGACATCCAGACAACATGACACACCATGACAAAACAGAATTACTTCCTGCATAAAACGGGGCAACAAAATAGACAAAACAGCTTTGACTCAGTCATGCAATGTCTCCCTACCTTTGAGAGAAGATAAAATATGGGAAGTACTAGTTATGAACTGTGGCATTCCTCTGTGCTGCAGGAAATGGAAAAGCAATCCATCCCCTAAAAGGGAAAAGGTGAAGGACAAATGAAAAATTATAGTAATCAAGTATGTGCTTACTGTGCTGTTCTCATGAGCAAGAAGATTATTATATTGTGGCTTTTCAGAAATAACATAAAACAGCAACAGTGATAATTCAAGAATCCAAGTCTAGCAGCAAATCAAGATTAGGTAACAGTCAACGTAGTATTAGAGTAGAGCCGAAAGAGCCCACTTAATAAATAAATAAGCTTAATATAAAATGCCTGGAGAATCTATCAAACATATTTGGAGAAAAAAATGTTGAATCCAACCAGATGTTTTCTTCTCATAGGCCAAAGCATTCAACTGAAATCACTGGAATCTCTGCTCCTTTCTTTTTCTGTTTGACCTCATTCTCCCTGATTGATTCCATAGTAGTAACCTGGAGAAGAAGGGTAGTAAGTAATTAGAAGAGTTCTTGAAGAAAAATTTCAAAATTTCACTAGTAAGGAAAGAATGATGATTTGTTTATGATGAAAGGAAACTCATTTCTTCAGCCAATGAAACAAAGTACCTTGAACATCATGAGCAGCAGCATGTTCAGCTCTATCTTCAATTCTGAGAATTTGGAGAAGAAGAGGATGGTCTATCTGGTACAACATTTTGCTCATCGCCGCCATGAATTCGGGCTGGAATGCTAAAACCTGACAGTCCATCAGATACAAACCTGCTGCCAAAAATCAAAGATTGATGAAATTCCTGTGTTCTATGATGGTCTGTGGATGCCATATGAAGATCATTCCATGAACGAATGGAATGCGGAAAACTGGACTGAAGGGGCCCCCTCTGGGAAAATGCTGAGGCTTGGGCTAGCATTGCTTGGTGTGGTGTCAAAGGTGGGGGGTTAAATGTAAATCCCCCAGCAACTCTATTCTCCGCATTTGTATCATTGCTCCAAGCCAACATTCTGTGAAAATTAGCATCAAACCCTACTGTAGCTGATCCTTCAAAAAGAGTCTGGTCATCAGTTGAAGGAGTATGGGTTGTGTCTGCCTGTGACTGCCCATGAAGTAGACCTTGATCTTGGAAAGAGTGAAGTGATAGGCCAAGATCTTCAGTGTGGTTTGTGGTTCTTGAAATTACAGTAGGATAGCTTTGGAAGTTCATTGATGAGTTCGTGGAGCTTGTTGGGAAGAAAGATTTCATGGCATCAGGATCTATAGTTGGTGCAAGGAAAGATGAATCATTGCTTGGATTATGATCAGTCAATTGCCTATGGAGCTGAAAAGTATAGCCAGATGATTCTGGTTCCTCTGCAATTGCCATTTCACTAGATCCAGCATTCTGGTTTGCCTCCAAGTTTGCATTAGCATTGTTAGCAGTTGGTTGCCATGGCGGTAGCTCAGCAAGCTTGTCAATTGAAGACTTTGCCTTCTTGATAAGCCAATCAACAGCTTTGCTGGGTCGATCATAGCCTAGCCGGTCTTGAACATCATAAAATTGTATTGCAGTATGAGCCGATAGCCTGACCCTGCGGTCCCTAGGACCTTTGGCTGTGTAAACCTTGCTGTGTCGATCCTTACGCCCTGTGGATCGAACAATGTGGCCACCTTGGACCTGAATAATTTCTCCTGCAGTGCTCTTCATTCCCATTCTTTGTCTATGTTTTGCATATTCCAATGATTCTGTGCTAGGTACTACTTCTGGTTGATTGGAATTTATAGCTTCTCCATATTGTTGTTGGTTTTGGAGAAGTTGAGGATGTTGGGAAAGGCTTTGTGTGCCTAAGCTTTTCTCTCCTGTTTCTTCTGGTCTTGGTTGTATGATTTGGAGGATAGGAGGATTCTGTGGATGCTGCTGATTTCTCTGGAAATCCAGATTCCTTATCTTCAGATTTTGCTCTCCTAAAAATCTTGATTTCTCAAAGGTTTTCTGGGACACTCAAAACTCCTTGCTTTGCTTCCTTTCAATCTTGATTCTTCTCTTGTTGTTGTTGCTTCCTCCTGCCACAGATCATAAAGCTGATACTCCTGCTATTGCTGCAGATCCCGAAAGCTCCTGCCATTGCACTCCTCAGATACCATGCCCCAAGAACACCACCAAATCCAAATTCCACACAACACAAGGAAAACAATCTACCCAAGAAACTTGATTTGGAGTTTTCTAGTAAATAAATCACCAACTCATCTATCTCTTTCTCTAGAGAGAGTAAGATGTCAGAGGAAAAATAGACTAGAATGGGGCGAGTTTCTCTCTAAGCAAGCTCAAGACTTTGCAAGCAAAACAAAACAAGATTAAGTAGAACATGGGCAAATACTCCCTAGAAAAGATGAAAATTGAAGTCCAAAGATACTGAAACTGAAAACTTGAAAGAATTGAGAGAAGTCACAAAATAAGTTTTGCCCTTTACCACAGATGGAAGGAAGAAGGTAGAGAGAACAATTAGGCAGCAGTAAATAGAAGAGCAAAATCCTAATTTGGCCTATGAGACCTAGTTTGATGCTTCTGAAAAGGGTGGCAGAGTTTGGTCAGAAAGGAGATTGAAGATATTTTGTCATCACAGCTCCACACAACACTAATGTAACAGTAACATCAAAAATCTATCTATCTAGTTACCTCTCCCTAAAACCCAACTCTCTCTCTCTCTCTCTCTCTGCTAGTTCCTACTTTTTTTTTTTAATGACTTGTTAATCAGAAATGTTGTGTATAATTAGGGCCATGAATTATAAAGAGATGACTCAATTACCCACCACTCCTACCCACAGCTTTACAAGCCTTGATAATGATATCTAACAGCTTTTTTGGTTTCTCACCTGTGTGTACTTTATAGTCCCACTATTAAATAAAGAGAGGACAAACATCTTCCCCCAAACACACTTTCCTTTACATCCTTTTCCACTCTTTGTAGTCTCTTAATCATAATCATAATTCCAAACAATTAGAGAAAAAAAAGAAAGAAAGAAGGAAAGAGCACAAGAGAAGGGTATTGAAATAGTATAAATTGACTGGGTTTTCTAGTGTAATGAAATCTTCTACAATCAAGGATGTAAACAAGACAAAAGGGATCGATTTTTCTAAGTAGTTTTCTTCACAAATTGTAGGTGGGGTCCTAGTTTATGGACTTGAAATGGTGCCATAAATATGTAGGCTCTGAAAATCACTAGTTGGCAAGCTTCTATGAGTGGTTGACATGCAAGGGAGTGAGGCTAAGTTCAGAATTAGTGACATAGGTAGATTGTGAGGCTATACTGTCTGAACATTTTCTAATACAAGTATTAATGATATCTTGAATATAAGGATGAACTTGTACAAGGGAATCAATTGATGATCTGTGTTGTTTGGCATCATTCTACAAAATGGTGATTCTTCTTTTTGCCTTTCTCCTTTTCCCCTTCCAAATGTGATGGTAACTATTGTCTCTCCAACTTGCCAAGTGTTAGAACAACTAGTAGAATCAAAAGAAAAGGGAAAAGAAGGGGATAAAAAATGTTTAGTCAGTAGCTTAATTCTTGCATCTTTAGACGATTGCCAATCATACACAAACATTCACTACTAGTTATGAACATTGAGACCCGTTTCATTAATTAATTTAAAAACTACTGATTTTATTGAGACCCGTTTCATTTAAAAACTACTGATTTTATTGATTTTATTCCTGTTAAGAAGAACGTGATATTCTTGTTAAATGATTAAGGCTTGTTTGTTTTTGCGTTTTCAAAAGTATTTTTAAAAATATTTGAAAATTTTTTATATTTTTATTAATTTTAAATTAATATATTTTTAATATTTTTAAATTATTTTGATATGATGATGTCAAAAATAATTTTTAAAAATAAAAAAAATATTATTAATAAATATTTTAACATAAAAAATTATTTAAAAAATACATTGCTAAGTAAACTCACATACATTGCTAAGTAAACTCACACTACCTTTCATATCAATGATAGAAAGCATTTGAGAACTTCTGATATGACAAAGCCGCAAGGAAGTGCTTTTCTTCAATTATTTAAATGATAATTAGCCGCCAATGGCATCAAATTACGACACCTGGGTTTTTTCTTTTCATGATGCTTTTTGTGTAAAGAAATTCACACATATTTTATGGGTATTATGTATTTTCTTATTAGAACACCTGAAATTTTCTTTTTATCGTTTTCTCAGGACATAAAAAATAGAACACACAAATGCTATACACATCAAAGCTATTAAAACCAGGCATTACACACAAATGCTTAGTTCACAGGTTAGGTGGATTGATTCACAAGTGGTTTGATATTTGAATTAATCTAAATCAATTAAAATAATATTGTTTTGAGTTTTTTTTTTTTAAAAAGAACTTAATATAATATTTTTTAAATTTAAAATTAAATTTTAATCGGTTGATTAGATCACATAT
This sequence comes from Populus alba, assembly GCF_005239225.2. Lineage (NCBI taxonomy): Eukaryota > Viridiplantae > Streptophyta > Magnoliopsida > Malpighiales > Salicaceae > Populus > Populus alba. The sequence continues at coordinate 18,998,554 of NC_133302.1, read as the reverse complement.
TAATTCACCTAATCGCCATGATTTAAATGGATTAAGTCACATGATTTTTTTCTTAAAACGAAGCCAGGTCAAGGTTAGTGAAACTAATTAACATTGGGCACAATAATGGATTCTCAGGCATATATATTGTAACTTTTTTTTTGCTTTAATGTTCATAATTTAGGAATGCTCAGTGTGCTCTGGTGGTCTTGTTACCTTTATGGTCACTGCAAGGGTCCTTTTTCTCCAAATCTTCCTACAACAATTTATATTCAAGTACGGAAAGGAAAATATATAAAAAATCTAAGGATATAATTAGTATCTGTTTTGCTATAGGAGTAATAAATTAAAAAGAAAAAAAATAGGAATGAAATATTGTTTTCATTAATTTCTTTCACTCTTCTAGGAAAAGGTGAGAACCTGTGCACTAGCTAGGAGCCTTTCCAAAAGGGTTAATGCGAATTGTTTTTGCAGCAAAGCTCGTAGATAAATGGTCAAATTCAATCACTCCATCAATCTAATATTGCAGTCGTGGAAAGCCCTAATTTAGTATTAAGTTTTCATGACTTCATCAAATAGCAATAAAAAAAGAAAATAAAATAAATAAAGTGATTTTATGGTATAATATATATAACTGAATAGACCTAACCCATATAAACTTGATCAATATTTTATGAGTAATGCTATATATATATATAATTAATTGGACTAGATATACCCATTATTATATTTTATATTATGATCATAATTATCCAATGATTCGCACTTTTTTTGAAGTTTTTTTCTTCTTAATATTAATTTTTTCTGACTTTTATTTCCAATTCTTGATCGTTACGTAGAATATTTCCCATAACTTTCAATATTTTGTTGAGTTTCTACCATAAAACCCAACAATTTATTCTAGTTAAATTGATTTGAACCCTTCGTCCCAATAAACCTTGAGTTCAAAAGCTTGCTTGACTGTCTTCACAAAAAACAATTATTGCAGTCAACTTTTAGATTGGGATTAAAGGTTGCACTTACTTGTTTAGTTTGATTTCAAAAGCAGTTCAAAATGGCTACTATCTTATATTATGTTTATTGGTTTAGCCTAAAATATTTTATTTTAAACATTATTAGGAAATTAGATAACATTGATAGAATACTTCATTAGTAATTACATTACATATGATTGTTGAAAAGTATCTCATTAAGGCTTTCTATTTCATCAATAATTCCATTGCCATTTAGTCTTTAGGTAGAATATTTCATCGACAATTCCATCAAAGATTGTAGTTTATTTATTTTTGTTATTATATTTTATAATTCATAACAACAACAATCACATTGCCTATAACCTTGAACAAACAATATGGAACCAATTATACTCATGTCCACAAAATAAAATGAAATATAACAACATAACAATAGCATGCTAAAAACAAGGTTACACATTAATTTTATTCATTCTCAACTAAAATTCAAATGGTACCTCTTAGTTGAATTCATTCACAAAGTTCATAATATTCTTCATCAAATAGATCTATTTAAGATATCAAGAACAAATACATGCTTGAAAAATGTTATCGACATAGAGACAACTAGAAGATGAGAACAAGTTTTGAAAGAAAAAAATGAGCATACCCACACGGTAAGCTGTATTTTAAGACCAATTGTGTCTTTTTTTGGGAGCAATATATCAAATAGTTGGTTAAAAAATAGTGTTAGAAAAGATGGCACAAAGTGATTAATACCTGATCGTGTAAGAGAGATTAAACTTTCATGTCAAGTTGACTAACTCTGCTAAACTAACCACAATAAAAGTGGTGAGTTTTGAATTGTCTGCTGAGTTTGTTAGAAGACATGATACCTTTAGAAGAATTGAATTGTGTGCTGTGTTTACCGAGCATAAAACCCATTAGAAATAATCTAAAATCAACTTTGCACTAATTTGATTAATCATGACATTTACATTTCAATGAAAAAAATATTAATTACCTATTAAATATTATTTAGTAATTACCAATTTGATTCTATAAAATGAATAATAATGTCTCATTATTATGAGTTAGAATACTTGATAATTTTTACAATAATTATTATGCATTCAAAACTATTTCAACACAATTATAAAGTTATATATGGAAAATATTACTTTTTATAATTATAAATGAAAAAAATGTTCATAAAAAAATAATGTTTTAAAATACTAAGTTTATAATGTATTAAGTCCTTGTAAAGCGGGGTGACAATCACAATTAATATTATAGATTTGGTATTGGAACTTGAAACTAATGCATATATTTAATAAAATAAATTAAGAATCACACACATTAATAAATTTTAAAAAATACTTAATGACACTAACTAAAATTGAGTTGGTTAAATGAGATAAAGATGCATGTCAAGATACATTGATTACAGCACACATAGACCTCCACAAAGTTATTTTTATTAATTATACTCCAATTAAATTGTTTTTTTTATGAGAAATAGCATGCAAGAATCTCATCTAGAAAAAATCAATTGATATCTAATGAAATAATATCTAAAATATAATTTCATTCATTCAATTATAATTAACTCTAATTAAATTTGATGGGAAAAAAATAATCACAAATAGCTATAAAAAAGAGTGGCTAATAATATATTAAAAAATCATCTAAAAAACCTATAGATAAATAGTCCAAAAAAATAATTGTATTGATTTTATTTAAATAAAGTTAAACAAAAGATAATAATGAAAAAATCTCTTTAAAAAAGTAGTCCAGGAGTATGGACATGATTGGTTGGCCCTAGACAAAAAAATCACAATCTTATTTGCAAAGGCAGGCCAAATAACACCTAATCAAAAAAAAAAATTTATCGAATGAAACTTATTGGCATAATTTGATTATTTTTTAGGTTGAAATTGATGTTAATTAATGATTTTTTTGTCCTTGATTTGATTTTGAAAATTATGTCTCATCTATCTAACTTAGAGACTAGAAATTAAGGGAAATGAATTGTTGGATAAAAATGAATTTTCAAAATCTAAAGAGATTGGAAATATTTCAATTGGAAAGTATGAGGAACAAACTTGACATTTTCACACTAACTTTGAAAGCGCCACTATTTTCCTTGTTTTTTTTTTTTTTTTTTTTTCATCCCTTGTCTTTCAATGTTAATTTTTTTTTAATAAATTAGAAGCAATTGGCTACCAATTTTATAAGCTTGAGGATCAAATCAAAGAGAAAAAAAAGATTGATAAAAAAAAAAAAAAAACTAATGCTCCAATCCACATTGAATTGAATTACGAGAGAGTCCAAGTGTTTTAGCTATGAACCGCAGGACTTAGTTTCTTCTAAGATAACAATAATTAGAGCGCGGGTGAAAGGTGTTGTAACTTGTAAGTTGAATTCTTCTCTTCTCTTACAAAACGTACTAAAAAACACATAGGGTTTCCTCCCTTCTAAGCTGCCACAGGAGATAATTGAATTCACTCTTAACGTCAAAAACTTGATAGGGTTAAGTAAGTAGGACAGCTTTGGTAATAGCATTACTGCTGCTGTGGACTGCAACATCCGTCGCTCTCCCTGATGAAAAGACAAAGTCAGAAGATATTTTGAGGCATGCGAGGAAGGAAGGGGCTACGTTTGTTGCAGTCCTGGATAAGGACAATGGCAGAGAGAGAGAGAGGGAGAGGGACAGAGAGGAGGAGAGGGAGGGAGGGAGAGAGGAGGAGAGGGAGGGAGGAGGAGGAGGAGGGATGACAGGTTTGATTTGTCAGCTCCTTTAATGTTTTCATCTGTGAAAAACGTGAAAGCCACAAATCAAGGCTCGTGATCCAAGATAATCATTTATTTGTCCTGCTCTCTAAGTATTCTGCAAGTATAGATTTGTGAGGCTATTTTTGGTTTTTATTATATTTTAAAAAAATTATTTGCAAAAAAACATAGTTAAAAAGATAAAATAAATCACAAATAATCATTTAAAAATATTTATTTATTTTTCTAATAATATTAGTAGTGTTGTACTAAGTTTTAGTATATCTCTGAATTCTTGTTCTTTTTTTATTATTATTGAATATTGCTATTCTCACCAGGAAAAAGTTGTAAAAATTATATTTTTCAATCGTGATATATGCTTTGAGAGAGAGAGAGAGAGTGAATGACATTGCAATATTAATGGATGATTAATCTTAGACCTTGCAAGAACAGCCCAAGTTGTTATTGTTTATATATATATATATATATATATATATATATATATATATATATTGCATTTATATTTGACAGCTTGAAGCTGTATTTGGTCATTTTATTGAATTGCATGCATTGTAATTGTAAGGTCACCCAAAATAGCTAGCTATCTCTCTCCCTCTTTTCTTTAACATTGTTGTGTGTGTTTTATGACTGTTCAAGGCACCCCAATCTCTAAAGCTAGTATATGTTTGTTTGTCTTAAATTGAATTGTTTTTAAAAAGTGAAATAAGAGAAAATGGGTTTCTTTTTTTATGTTTGTCTATATTTACCATGTTTGATCATGGAATAATAGAGATAGCTGAAAATAACATTAATTTTAAGTTATTACTTTTTTTAAAAATAGTAAATTTTTTTAAATATATGCTCATCATTTTTTTATCATGTTATCGCATAATTGATGAACTTTTCAAATCCAACATGAAGATATATATATTTGTTTTTGGAAAACTCATGAAATATATATTTTTTGGACCGCAAGACCATGTACGTACGTAGCTCATAGACATTTACATTCTTTATCCCTAGGACGAGGCTAGGAGTCCCCTTTGGAGACAAGTTGGCTTTCTGAGATCCTTCTTTTTTTCTGAAATTTCAGAGTGCTTTTATGAAATGACCATTAATGCTCGTTATTTCAGAGTGCTTTCATGAAATGACCATTAATGCTCGTTATTTCAGAGGAAGACTAGTACGAACTAAATACTTGATCCGTCGTAACAAAAGATAATAATGATTTTCCCAAGAGATGGTGGCTCAGTGGTTCTCGAGACAGCTTTTCTTTTTTGAATTTCGATTTGAGTTGCAGTAGAAATGAGTTTGTTTCCTTCTTTTTTTCTTGGATCCTTTCTATGTGATATATTTGTTATCCTCGCGGTATCTTACTTGTTCACTGGACTTGCAGAATGTTCAATGGACCGTGGGATTAGTCGTGATGCGCGCAAGTTAGCTCGGACACCCACATTAATAATAATAAAAAAAAAATAAAAATGATTTTGCAATTTGTTCGTGGTCTACTTAGTTCAGACTTCACAATTTGGAAATGGTTTTTGCGAGTATATAATTAAATACATCAGAAATTCAGAACTGCTATAGAGTTTATAGTTTGAAGCATTAATTGTGTTCTTTTCCATCCTTCTTAAAACTACTGATAACTTGAAATTTTTGTTAGAACTAGTTTATTTACTGTTCTCTCGTTTGAATTAATTTCTTTAGTATAAAAAAATAATATCTAAATTGTCAAAAACATTTCAACATTATTATAAAATTCAGTATATTAATTTAAACTTTAAAAATCAACTGAATTTTTGCTTAGCCAAGTTTTAAGTTTTCTTCATGGGAGTAGGTGAAAAAAAACAAATTAATACTAAAAGATAAAATTAAATAAAAATATCATATTAAATAATGGAATTAAAAAAAATTAAAAAAGATAAAAAAAAAACTCAAAAAAATTAAAAATCTCATATTAAAAGATAAAATTAAATAAAAAAAATCACAAGACCAAAAAAATAGGGGCAAAAAAAAACTGGTACAGGAATTTACAAATTTAGATTGGTACATAATGTTTTTGGTTCTTTTCCTATGAGTCCCTCATCAATATAATTTCCCCTGCAGATATTGCACTAGAGGCTCAGAGATTGTGTATAATTTCCATGTAAAAGAGAGAGGAAGGTTTGCGATGGAATCCATTTTCTTGAGGTAAGGTCATCAAATTGACAAGTATTGCCTTGTCTTCACCGTGTATCCACGTACTTTTGTGTGCAAGTTGAACAAAGACACACAAATTCACACCTCTAGTTCAGTCACTGTTGCATTTGTCCTGTATATATGAATTTAGGGATTGAAAAGAGAGAGTGCGTGATTCATAATTTATTTATTTTACGTGTTTTCCCTATCGACCCCCCTCCTTGTTGCCCTATTTCTAGGGTTAACATATTTGTAGTGACATGGTCAATGATTTTATCTTGATGTAGAGGTCAAAACATGAACAAAACCATGGTTTGCAGGTCTTGCAATTTAACGCTAAATGCTTTATACAAGATCATTGCAAAAATTCTGTACATATACGGCTGAAGGAAGTCAAGAAGGAGGTCAGTGTGATGTCTCTTTCATTTCAGGAAGAGAGGTTCTAGACAATGCCCTTTGGGCTAATTAGCATGTGCACAACATGTAAAGGTTGATTTTGTTGTGTGATGAAATTAGGTTTGATTTTGTATGCCTATGAAGTGTTTAATGAAATCTCAATTGTGAAAGTTTTAGTTTTTTTGTTTATGGTAAATTTATAATATTAGTTTGATGGCAAAATAATAAACATTATTTTTCTTAGAGTATCGACAAGCTAAATTTTCATTTATACTCCTGACTTAAAACCATTCTCTATATAGAAAAATTATTTAGAGTTCACATCAATATTATCTTCATCTAAAACTTATATTTTCTTGAAATATTATATGTCAAAACATTGACGAGTTATAATTTATTCAACTCAATAATTAAAATAGTTAAACACAAATATCTATATTTATACTTGGACTATAAGGATCAGATATGATCATAGACAAAAATATAATTTTTAGCTTCATGCACATTCCTAGAAAAAAATTGTAAATTATTAGAATAATTGACTAACAAGAATATAATATGGTAAAGGATCTAGATGGATCAAATCTATCTCTACACAAGCTAAGATACATGTTCTATGGTTCTATTAAAAACTAAGAATACATATTATTTTTCAAGTTTTATATATATCATAATTTTATCAATTGCATCATGTGAATGATATTATCTTATATGCTTCGTTGTTACTAATATTACCCACGCTTAGATAAAAGATTTCATAAAAATTTTATTTTACATTCTGAATATATATAATTGGATAATTGAGTTTAGATTTTATTCACAGTTTAAGTTTTGGAGACCTTTTCAAATCTCCACACCATCTCATAATATACCTGCAGGATTTGCCGGTTGAATGGATTAACCGATCCACACACTTGATGTTTTGGAAATTTGTTTTCTTACGATAACAAAGTATGAAAATAGGGTGCATAATATGAAGCAAAATAATTGTTTGGGAAAAGGTTCAAGTTTTGGTTGATCCTCTTCATCAGGGATCAAGTTGAGAACAAAAGAAGTATTGAGCAATGGTGATCGATAATCGACAACTCACATGTTACGATCACCGGCCGTTGGGTTGCAGCAGCTGCTGCTGCTGTACAATATTAATAATTGATTGCGCATGGCTTCATGGCCAATCAAATAGGGACCCCATTAGTGAAAATTGACACTCCTCTAATTATTGTACACAAAAAATATCTGTTCCAATAACAAAAGGGAAAAGGACAACACTCTTTAGTTACGATCGTTGGTGTTGTTGCCATTGTAAGGAGCTTCGATTTCAGAACATGGGCAAAGGAATACTTAATCAGGAAAGGCATTTGCTATGCTCGCGCATATGAAGTCTAGTTGCTATCATATATGTTAAAGAATCATCTCAACCTAATAGTTTAAGCTGTTAGGTGAGGTTCCAGGATATGTGAAAGATTTGAAACTTACACAAGCTTGTGCTTAATTTTATCAAATAAATGGAGATGGTGAGATTTGAACTCGTGACCACCAGGTCATCAAAGCTTTGATATCATGTCAAAAAACCATATCAACTCAATAGCTTAAGCTGTTAGGTGAGATTTCAGGATATAATTTATATTATTCTTTAACAATATATATGCATGCACCGGGAGTCAAGGTTTTGAAGATAAAGGATTTTAAGCATCCATATTGCTATAATTCATTAGAAATGAAAAAAATACATTAATTTGACAGCAGAGTTGGAAGGAATTCGGGATTGCTATTGCGGCTGCGGTGTATAACCTCACCAAAAACATGATGATTTTCATGCTTGTGGTTATGACTTGTGGGCACCATGACAGTTCTGATCTCTACGTGGACAGTCTTTAAAGACACGTTTCTTGGGTTCCGATCTTGAAACGAGTTGAAAGGGATTTCGAGACTGATAAAGCCTCTCCTTAAGCTCTCATGAAGCAATACAAAAGTATGTTTTTTATGTGGTAATTTTGTTAAGAATTAGATTACAGAACGAGAGTTGATTAAGCTTCTATCTTGCCTTATCCATGCATAATCTCTTCTTAGTTTAGTTTTTGTTTGCAACCTAAAGTCTCTCAAAAAAATAGGATCAAATGGTCGCTGTATATATCATGTATTAGAGCACTCATCCTGTCCTTAACAATAATCGGGTTGGATGGACAATGGCCCGAACTCTAAAATTCTGTAAGAATTTTTGAAGCTGTGGGATCTGAGATCACACACAATTATGCTAATGGTAGGGCCAATACTTTGCACACTGGTGACTATGACCTGAGCAAGTGGAGGAAGAGGGGTTGTCTGCATCAATGCTCTCGACCATGAGATTGGTTGTGTTCTTTTGAGATAAAGCTTTCCAACATTCTCTTGTTCCTTTCAAAGATAACTAAAGTCTATTTTCTACACAAATCTTCTCGCGGGTAAAGCAAAAAAGTTGTGGCAAGTTTCCCATGTAAGAAGTTTAGGAATTCTCAAAATCACCCAACATAAGCTATCCAAGGAGGAAAAGTGCAGACTGCCTGGGCAACCAGGCATGTCTAAAGATCTCTGTTTAAAGCAAGCATATAAATCAAGATAACATAATTTTTTGAGGTGTCATACAGCACATGCATATGGATCATGGGCTCACCAAACTTTATGGGAAAGAAGATTATACCATTACACTTTGCAAACCCATGAACTGTAAAAAGAATATTGAATCTGCTTCACTTGCTAAGATTACTTTAGATAAAATGTTAGGTGGCCATGTTGATAGCTCAAAAGACTTCCAACCGTTCAGTTTTAAACATCTATATACATCAAACCCATCGCTCATCTTCAAGTTCTAAATATTCAGCCAATTCTAGATGCTCCATTGTTGTTTCATACAAAATGTTACTGATATCTTCAGGCTTAATTACCTGAACTCATCTTCTCAATCAATTCAGAAAGAAATCATGATTCTGAGACTATATATGTTCATTTATTAGTAATAATGACCTTCATAGCTGTAAAAAAGACCTAGCCGAGGTGAAAATTGCATGAAATAGCGAGTTTTTGTCCATAAACAAATGAGGTCACTGCTTAGCCAATCCACCTAATCTTTTTTATTAACGTGATCCTTTACGATAGTGAAAGTTGTGTGAGAATCCTGATCAAAGCAATCCCATGGGAAAGTCATCCCCTTTTTTAAATGCCAATGGCATGCCATTCTCTTTCTGTCTCTTTCTATCTTGAGCTGTATCCGTCACTGAGTCAAATAATGGATATGAGACAGGAAATTAATGAACTAGAATGCATGCTGGCTGGAGCTTTTAGTTCACGCAAGTTGCTCCATATCCTTACCTTGTGTTTCTCCCTCTCTTTTACGACTTCAGTTTCCCTTTTTCGGAATCGATTCTTACATTTCCCTCCACACAAGACTTGAGCAAAGCTGTGGGCTGATGGATCTTGGATTATAACTAAGAAAAGTTCGAGGTAACCTAAATATCCACCATAGCTCTCTCAAAATCTGAGTTAATCACATATAACATGTTCATGAAAATCCTAAATCCTAACCGGTTTGTCTTGAAAATGATGAATCTTTTAACTGGATTATGTTTCATGATTACTTACAATGGCAACTCTGTGGTTTTGGTCGGGTTTTTTAGCATTCTCCCAGTATATATGTGTCACATTTATAGGCCTCTGCCTATGGAATACTTGACTCGAGTGCATAATTGGTGGATTAAAAGGTATTAGTATTGAATTTTAACCTGGGTTTTTTTTTTAATAAAAATTTGAATATTTTTATTTTTTATTTTAAATTATTTTAATATGCTGATATTAAAAATAAATTTTAAAAATATTAAAAATATTATTTTAATATATTTTTAAATAATTAATTATTATTATAATCTCAAATAACACACTCAAAATCTATATCTTTAAAATGGGCTCAATGGGATCCAAGAGCCAATAGGAAAACAAAACTATCCTCCCAAAAGGCCGTTGTAATTGGGCTGAAATTTTGCATTTCCTTGGGTTCCTACGAGGCTGTTTTTTTTTTTTTTTTTTTTTTTCCAAGATCTGTTAGCTATGAACCCAAGATGATTCAATGGAGCTTAGATCCTCTTAAGGTTCTATAAATTTATTGGCTACGAACCAAGAAGATTTAATAGAGCTTAGATCCTTTTAGGGTTCTATAAATTTATTAGCAATGAACCCAAGAAGATTTAACAGAGCTTAGATCCTTTTAGGGTTCTATAAATTTATATCTATGAACCCACGGCGATCCACTAAGTATTGATTGAGCTTGGTTCCAAGCCCATGTTTTTTTTTTTTTTTAATTTACTCATTTTTAAATATGTTTTTATCAAATAAGTGTATCAATATTTTAATTTTTAAAAATATTTTTAAGAAATATAATTATTTTAAACGTTTGGATTTTTTTATTTCATCAGAATTAATATGAAAAAAATTTCTCAAATTAAAAATAAATTATTTTTTTATAAAATTTTTGTTTTTTTAATTTCTTCAAATTAATATGAAAAAAATAAAATTTTAATTATAAATAATAAATCATTTGATCAATTGAGTAACTTTTAACAATTAAAAATAAATTAATTAGAGTAAATCATTATGAATTGAATAAAATTAATTACCTACGAGTGATTTATATGAAAATATAAAAATTATTTTTTTATCGAATGAATATTTTTATTGAAACATTGATATAATAATTAAAACATGCATAGTATAGAGAAATGAAAATTGATCATGTTCTTAAAGAAATTGAATTTAATAATGACAAGGAGGGGATGAACCTAACCAAAAAAAAGTGTAAAATATGGTAAAATCATTATCTTATATTTTCAACCATGTTATATTAATTTTGTGCTGGTGCAACCATGGTTTAGTTAAAGAAATGATTTAATGATTGAGTAAATCATAATTAATTTATACTATTTTATTAGCAATGAATTATGTTTTTTTTATGATGATGAAAAATTGTTTTTGAACTTAATTTTGATAATGAGTGAAAAAAAAACCATTTTAAGTTAGTTAAAAATTAATGTTCATTGTAAATTAAAGTAAAGGCAATTATCTATAATTATTGTTTTAAACCTTGAAAGTTTGATCATAATGTATATTTATACTACACTTAATTTAAAATTTATTTTTAACATCAACACATTAAAAAAAATAAAAACATTAAAAGAAAAAAAATTCAAATTTTCTTAGTAGAAAAATGGGACAATGTTGCAATTGTTATATAAAAATATCATTTTCGTAGTCTATGTATAATGGTTTTCCACAAAAAATAAATAAAGATAAGAACAAAAAAATGGTTTAAATAAGTATTGTAGAGTAATAAATATTAAAAGTGTAAAGAATAAAAAATGATAAAAAATGTAAAAAAAAAAAAAAAAAATAAAAAATATATATATATAGAATAAGAAACTTTTGGACCTTAAAGATTTTATGTCACAATATTATTTGCATGCTTATAGCAAATCAAAAGGAAGAGATGTTAGATTCTTTTTTAATATGGGCTAATATAGTTAATAAATGGTTTGATTTTGTGGAAATGGATTAAATTAACAAAACTAAAACAAGTTTGAAAATTGGGTTTTAATTATTTTGTTTAATCTTTTATTTTATTTTATGTTTTAATTTTAATTTTAAAATTTTTAATTGTTGTTTTTAAATATTTTTTATAATAAATTTTTTTCAATTATACCTCACATCTAATTATTATGTGCTTGCTCAATTGAATGCCATAACCCCGAATAAATAAAATGAGAGGAAGAACCAGCCATATACGATTTCCTAAACTCTTTAATTTTTTTAAATTTTTTTTTGTGTATTCTACTAGTTTTTCATTTCATACTTGGATTTTGACAAGAGATTCATGTAACCGTTGTCAATGCTTAAAATAGATACAGAATTGAATAGAATACACCATGTCTGCCAAGCTTGGATTATTAAGCGTAGAGCATAACTGAGGAGGAATGTCTGCCATCAGAATTTTAATTTTCCCTTTGGATATATTAATTCTTAATATAAAAAACATGTGATGAATGGGTTTTGATTTCCGTAAGCACCACTTTATTAGTGGCTCATGATTATATATATAACATAATATAAGAGATATTTTACATTTGATAAAAAATATAGATAATAAATGCAAAAAATACATATATTTTTATTCATTTAACACTATGCTTTTTAATGTGTTTTTTGCTTATTTGATTTCATTGAAAGTTATTTTTATGAGTTTGTCATGCTTATGAGATTTTTTGTGAATTAATTGCTAAAATTTTTGAATTTCTGTGTTTTATATTTCAAACTTTAAATATGAACGTGAACTGAATAAAAATTAAAGCATACATATCAAGCCTTTCTAAGAAGTTCAATAAGCAAAAATATGAATTTGTTTGGATTTTTAATCAAACTAATAAAATCAGGCAAATTCCTACTTACAACATAATTCTTTATATTCACAATACAAATTCAAACATGAATATATTGAGTTATGGATATTGAAATCAAGCGAATCAAGAGTTTAAAATCATCTATATATATAAGACTACAACTTTATAAAGGATTGCAGGTTAGATAAAATCGTTTTGAAGGCAAAAATCCAAATAAAAGTTGAAGAACGAGATTAGTCTCCTGATCTGATGAACAAACTACTACAGCTGAGAGTTTCATATAGAAATGGTAGGCCTTAAGACCCAAGAAAAATACAGATCAAGCCTCTAACATGCCATGAATAAAAAAATACAGCTGAGATGGTCGAATATTGTAAGAAATTAAGTCAGAAACAAAGTCTAAATTGCAGTATATTTGGAATTACAATAGAGTTGTGATAGTAACAGAGTTTATTTTCAACATAAATTTTGAGGAATTTAACCAACTTTAAGGACTAAATAAACAAGGAATGAATGAAGTAATATTAAGGACTCCTCATTAGGAGAGGAATCCTAATGAAAGACAATAGCTGAGGGAGGTAATAAAGGAAACAAATCACGAAAGAAACAACTCCTCTTCTTCCCTGCAGCTTTCTTTGTTTTTTTGTTAATTTTCCAACATCTATGAACTAAACTTTGATTTTCAGTTCAAGGAAAGTAGACATCATCTCCATTATTAAATTGTGAGAAGTAATGTTATTATTGTAATTTTTTTTATATTCAAGTACTTATTTATTCTTATTTCAAAATTATGCTATTGATTTCTGTTCATACTTATTGAATTATTTTGAGATAGTATATATGTGCTTTCTAATTTCTTTCAATCCGTAATTATTGTTAGAGACTAGAATAAAAAGCAAATAAGTTAACTTGATTGTTGCAACAATCACTTTAATTTATTAAGGAGGAATAAACTTTGCTCCTAAGAGTACTGTTGAATGAATTAAAATTGCTTTTTAATATTAAATTCGCTTAATGTAATGACTTGATTAGAAAAGTTTATTTAATTAATTTACTCATAATCTCTTTGATTCTCCTTAACTTTAAGAGAGATCGAATTTATTTGCTTGAATTGAAATGATATTTATTTTACTTCGATGATCAGCAGATTTATAGGAATAGATGTCTAAATCACTGAATTAAGTTAACGACATATCAATTTGTTATTTTTATTTTCTGAATTTTATTTTTTTATTCTAATCCCCTTTTTTTTTCAGTTTATTATAAAAAGATTAAACGAAATATCCCTTAAGTTCAACTTGGTTTTCATAATTATATTACAAATTTATTTTATTTGTAATAATAAATCAAAATTATATTTTAGAGCTTTCGACAGATAGACAAATAAAATCATCATCGATCTTATAATTTTTTTGAGATCATAAAATTAACTGCAACTCGCTAAGGATCCTCACCAAAAAGTAATCTGGTTTTGTCGGAGAGATGATTTTGCTGCTAAGAACAATGTGACATGCAATATGAGATGGTGGACGTCCATGGCGAAGCATGTACATGGTGAAGGCGAACTCATTGCAAGTATATATATGATCAAATAATCGGCAAAGAACAAGATGGTGGGAATAAATGGGCAAACATCACCTATTTAGACAATAATTTGTCCAAACAGTTGTTTTTCTAGAATTTAAGAATACAATTATTTGTCATAGCCTATAGTACTTAAAAAAAAAAAAAAAATTCAAACATCCAACAATCAATTAAGCATTTTTACTTATTTTTTAATAGTTTATTTTAAGTAATTTGCTTTTGTTAGTTTAATTTAATAGAATAATATAAATCATATCTTAGAATATTCCCTAACAACTTAAAGTATTGGGTTGAGATAATTCTTTAACATGGTATAAGAGCCTTAATGACCCCTATTTATTTGATAAAAATTAAGCACAAAATAATATAAGTTTATGTAAGTTTCAAGTTTGAAGGGCTTTCACTTGAGATTGTGTGTTAGAGAATAATATAAATCATATCTTGAAATCTCATCTAACAGTTTAATCTATTGGGTTGAGATGACTCTTTGATAATTTATATTTTATTTTATTTTATTTTATAAATTCAATCTTATCTTCTAAGCTAGTGATTAAAACTACTAGATTATAGTCATTTAGTCTATTTAATTATTTAACACCAAATAAATTCAAATAAATTAACGGTCTCATCTTTTTTTTTTTCTTTATCCTTTGCATTGTAAGATATTTATAATACTCGAAAGAGTGCTTGAAATTTTTTTTTTAAATAATAATATTTTTAATTTAATGTTTTGTAAAAAACTTAAATAAACCAGAAAACCCATCTCATCCACAACCCAAACCTGCTGTGTAAACTCTTCAATAGTATCTTATAACTACAACTATTATGAATGTAACAAAATAAAATAAAATTGCCACTTGTTCTTTATTAGGTTTTTTTTAAATCGTCATTTTTTTATGGTAGAAGCCCGGGGGGGCAGAAGGAGGCCACTGCCACCCCCAGGCCCAAATAGTTCTAGATGCCCATTGTATTTTTTGTAACACTGTAATGTATTTAATTCCTCTATATGCCCATAGTGTCTTTTTTTTTTTTTTTTTTGTAACACTGTCATGTATTTCCACTGTATATCCATTGTTATGTAACTTCAATATATTTATTAAAATTAAATAAATAATTATACATTGATTTTCATTTCATCTTTCATTCATTAGTTATTACTGGTACGTATAAATAATTAATTTATATTTATAAAACTATTGTGAATGCCTGTGTGCGTGCATGTGGCTATAAAAAAAACACAATTGTTCCCGAGACCGAAAGGACACATTCTATGTATCATGGTGTTTGAATTATTAATGGAGGTCATGCTTATCGAGTAACATTGCATGCGTAAATCAAATTTATATTTAAAAACATAAAGTTCATCACAGGAAGCATATTATAATATCAAATATATTTAAAATAATTTCGAATTGTCATTGCTTGCAGACTTATCCTCACTAGTCACCAGCCTTCCTTGTAGCTTGTTGATTTGCGTTTAATACTCATAATAATCCAAGAGTCAACGGCACAAGGCTGGTTATCAGAAAATGCCCTATCCTCTATCTTGATTTTTACAGAGATGACGATAGGTAAAGGCTTTGTTTGAGAAGCTCATTTAATTACAGTAAATCTCTTGAATTATGGTATCATATGTTTTTATGAGCATGCACACACAGAATAATTATGACTACCAAGATTATTTGACAGTAGTTATAGTTATTTTTCAAATAATATTTTTATATTAAAATATATATTAATAATATTTTTTATTTTTTAAAAATTATTTTTAATATAAGCATATATAAGTGATTGTTTTTTCACCAAAATTCTCCTCTTAAACCTAAAATAAAACTCAACGAAGAAAATGCCAAATGTGGGACCTAATTAATAGTGATATATAAAAGATAACACATTACAAGCTTTGACATCATGGGGGAAAGTGCTAGGGACAACTTGTACACACATGGGTGCCCTTTCCAAATTCTATAGCCATTGCAAGGCCAAAAGCATTCATGACTAGACAACAACTCATGATGATCAAGGTTCTCAATACCTTAATCTCAACAGGCATTTTGGCAGTTTTGATAGAGAGAAACCTTTAATTTCATACAATATCAAATTAGATGCTCGTTTTGTACTTAATCGGACAAGCTCATATCTCATCAAGCATTGGCTTAAACTTGAATGAGAATTACTGGCATCATAGAACAAGACAAAGTCAGTTTGATCCTTTAGTGTTCCACTTTGTTTAAATATAGATTGAGATATAGAGGTTATGAGTATATATAAGGAGTTCTCCTGCTCGTTCGAATCAAACGACTAGCTAGAATTTATACTAGTCTCGGGAGCCAAAGAGGAGGAATATTGATATCATGGCCAATTTGAAGCTCTGGGTGTGCCTCGTTTTGCTGTTTCTTACGTTTTCTACGTCAGAAACCAGACATCTTGATCAGCAGCCTTACCTCGGGAGGAAGAACCCGGCAAGAATGGTGCAAGAACTGAATGAGAAATCAAAACAACTCTTCGAAGACGATTCAGATGTGACTGGAAGCCCTTACGAATCGAAACGAATCAGTCCTGGAGGGCCAGACCCCAAACATCATTAAACTCTCTACATATATGGTGCCATGGAAGCTCTTCCATGTTCCGTCAGAGCAAACGACCAAATGCAGAACTGAAGCGAGGCTAGCTTCTTGATGTTTAGTTTTGTTGGTGTGAATGTTAATGCCAAATGCATGGAATGTAATAAAAAATTATATATATAGGCATCCAGTTCAATGGTTTACTATTGAATTATTATCATGGATACGGATCAATAAATTTGTAATGAATTTTCTCTGTTTTTCCCCTTGATTATAATAAATTTTGCGTTCTCCTGGCAGTTTTGGCCAACCAAAACTAGTCTATCGAGTTCATATAAAAGATAGAATGTAGCTAACAATTATACTTAGATCTCATTCTTTGACCATGAGAACGACAACGCAAATTGAACCATTTACCGGTATGTAGCTAAGAATTTAGCATGTAGTTCAGTAAGTTTATTTTTTATAAAAGTATGAGACAGTTGGGATTTTAATTATTTACTTGGATTTACAAAATGTGTTTTTTAAAAGATAGAGTTTCCTCGAATTTTTAAAAAAAATTATAGTATCCCTTGTTGCTATGTGGGTGAAAAAGGTGCTTGAAAAATAATATAAATTTGACGACAAAGACACTTTCGTTAGCATGCATTAGAGCTTTTAGAACTATAAGAATATGAACTTTGATGTACAACAGAAGAATAAAAGATTTGCGCTCTACGAATATAAAATAGTTCTCAAGATTCGAATGTGCAAGATCGGCAGCCTTTTTTTGGGCCCTTGTATGATCATTAGTGGGTCGCATGTGATGTTGAAAATGCTTAATGACCTTAGAAGGTAGTCGATATTCCTCAGATCATGCTACCTAGGAGTTAGTAAAAAAACAGAAAAATTAATTAAATAAAAAAATAACTGAAAAAATTAAACCAAACTTAAACTGAAAAAACCAGAAAAAAATTGAGTAAAACCTAGAAAAACTGAGTCAAACCTGTTTGAACAGGTTTTTTCCCCAAAATAATCGAACCGAACCAAAACCGGTTGGTTTGAACAAATTTCGGTTCGGTTTTGGTTTCTTTAAAAAAAAAATGACTTTAGTTATTTTTTTGATAAAAATCAAACCAAATTGAAAATAATCACCTTGAGTGCTAACTAGCGCTCAAATTTTTGAAAATGACATTTGCTTTAATGCCACATGAATCCAAGTTTATGTGTGGAAAAAGTATCGTACATGAAAGGAATTCTAAGTTGATTTATCCTCTTTTATTCTATGGGTTCAAGGAAGATAATGTTAGAGAATAATATAAACTATATCTTAAAATTATATTTAAATACTTAAGTTTTTAGGTTAAGATGATTATTTGACATGGTATTAGAGACTTGACAACCAAATGATCACAAATTTGAATCTTACTATTCTCATTTATTTGATAAAAATTATGCACAAGGTAGTGTGAACTTGTACAAGTTTTAAGCCCAAAATATTTTCACTTAAAGGGGTGTGTTAGAGAATAATATAAATCATATTATGCCACCTTATCTAACAACTTAAGTTTTTAGGTTGAATTGATTATTTGACATGGTGGAATCAAAAGTTTTTAATGACCAAGCGGTTACAAGTTCAAATCTCGAAATTATCTTTATTTATTTGATAAAAAATTAAGCATAAGGTAAATGTGGGTATATGCAAGTTTCAAGTCCAAAATAAAAACTTTTATATTGAAGGGGATATATGATTAGAGAGGGATATACAGAGAATAGGGCTAAAGGGAGGGAATATATCTTTGGAACTTCAGTGCTGACTGGTTGAAAAAGTTTAAAAACTTTTAGATTTTTTTAATAGTTCACCCCTATTTAACATATGCTATTTTTTTTAATTTTATGAAATAGGCTTTTTATTATAATATTTTTTTAATTGTTAAGATTTACAAGAATTTTTTTAGTTTATAAATCATAAAGTTAGTTGTGAAAAATACCTCTAGCATCCTATAATTTAGTTGAAATTGCATACATTTAGCTATCAAGTTTTGAAAAATTACAATTTATAATTTAAATCAACAAAAAATTTTAAATTAGTTGAAAAGATTGAACTACCTTCATATATAATATATTACTAACTCAAACAAAAAAAACATAATATTTTTTCTCTTTTTCAAATACAATTTCTCTCTTTTCATAACATATGAACCTAAATCAAAATCAAAATATAATGTTTTTAGTCGATTTTTCTCTTCTTATGCTGTTAGAATCTCTCCCTTTTAATTTCTTGAAAAACCAATTAGTTATATGGTACCAAACACCCCTTTAATTTTTCAAAATGATTTGTGAGTTAATCAAATTTTCTATTCTTATTTACTGCAAAATAAAAAATGAAAAAAAGCCTTAAAAAAAAACAATATTGAACATTTAAAAACAAAATAACAAGTTGAGACTAGTTTATAATTTTCTAAATCGAAAGGATGAATAAATAAATTTGTAAAATACACAAGGTTTAAATTATATATATATTAACAAAGCTTTACCCTGCCAAATCTCAAGCCCAAACGAAATCCAATAAAATCATGGGCTAAAACCGAAACCACATAAAACTACAAAGCCACGTACACTTTCCAAATCTTTACCTACTTTATGAGCTTCCATAGAGATTTCCTCAAATACCAATATCGTCTCCTCCAACTTCTCCAATCTTGTTCAAAACTTCGTGCCCTTAACACAACAAAACCACTCCATGCACTCACCATTACTATCAGCCCAAACCCAGAGCAATCCACCTTTGTTTACAACAATATTATTTCTTTCTATGCATCATTCAACCAAGTACCATTGGCGCACAAAGTGTTCGACAATATGCCTCAAAGAAACAAAGTGTCTTACAATTCAATTATTAGCTGTTTTAGTAAATATGGTTATTTAGAGGAAGCTTGGAGAACGTTTTGTGAGATGATAGATTGTGGGTTCACGCCGAATAACTTTACCTTGTCTGGTTTGTTATCGTGTGCGTCGATGGATATCGGTCGTGGGATTATGTTGCAGGCACTGGCAATAAAGAACGGGTTGTTCTGTAGTGATGCTTTTGTGGGCACTGCTTTATTGGGTTTATTTGGAAGATGTGGGTGGTTAGATGAAGCATTCCATGTTTTTGAAGATATGCCTAATAAAAGCTTGGTGACATGGAATTCGATGATATCATTGTTGGGGCATCATGGTTTTGTGGAAGATTGTGTTGTTTTGTTTCGCAAGCTTGTTAGGAAAGAGGGTTCTTTGTCTAAATGTTCTTTTGAGGGTGTTTTATCGGGGTTGGTGTGTGAAGAAGATTTGGAATTTGGAGGACAAATACATGGTTTGGTCATTAAAAGCGGGTTTGATTGCGAAGTTTTAGTTTCGAATTCTCTTATCAATATGTATGCGAGATGTTCAAGCATGTCCCAAGTGGAGAAACTGTTTGAGGAAGTAGATGGTAGGGATGTAGTCACGTGGAACACAATAATTAGTGCCTTCTCAAAAAGTAAGAACCCTGGAAAAGCATTAGAAGTCTTTCTGAAAATGTCTGAGGATGGAATAATGCCTAACCAGACCACATTTGTAAGTGTCATTAACTCTTGCACCAGTTTGCTGGTCCCAATGTGTGGAGAATATGTCCATGGTAAAATAGTGAAAACTGCTCTTGAAACAGATGTTTATTTGGGTAGTGCCTTGGTTGATTATTATGCCAAATGTGGTAAACTGGATAATGCCCATTATTGCTTTCGCGAGATACATCAGAAGAATGTGGTCTCTTGGAATTCTTTGATCCTGGGTTATGCAAATAAATGCTCTTTTGCTTCTGTTTCTTTGTTGCTAGAAATGCTCAAGTTAGGCTTCCGACCTAATGAATTTTCATTTTCTGCTGTTCTTAAATCATCCTTGGTTTTAGAGCTAAAGCAGATTCATAGCTTGACTATAAGATTGGGCTATGATAATAATGAATATGTGTTGACCTCTCTTATTACCTCGTATGGCAGGAATGGTCTCATAACTGATGCTCTGATCTTTGTTAAAGCTTCTGAAACACTACTTGCTGTTGTTCCCGCTAACAGTATTGCTGGAATTTATAACAGATCAGGCCAATACTTTGAGACATTAAAGTTTCTTTCTCAGCTTGAAGAACCAGACACCGTGTCTTGGAACATTGTTATTGCAGCTTGTGCACGCAATGGAAATTACAATGAGGTTTTTGAACTTTTTAAACACATGCGTGTTGCTCAAATGCTTCCAGACAATTACACATATACAAGTCTTCTATGTGTGTGTAGTAAGGTCTGTAACCTTGCTCTGGGAAGTTCTATTCATGGTCTCCTCATAAAGACTAATTTCAGGTATTTTGATATTGTTGTCCGCAATGTGTTAATAGACATGTATGGAAAGTGTGGCAACCTTGAAAGTTCAGTAAAGCTTTTTGACAGTATGACAGAGAGAAACCTAATTACATGGACAGCTCTAATTTCAGCCCTTGGAATTAATGGCTGTGCTCAGGAAGCATTAGAAAGGTTTAATGATATGGAATTTCTAGGTTCTAGACCTGATAAGGTTGCTTTTATTGCGGTGCTTACAGCATGCAGACATGGTGCTTTAGTCAGAGAAGGGATGCAGTTGTTTGGTAAAATGAATAATTACTATATTGAACCAGATATGGATCATTATCATTGTTTAGTGGACTTATTGGCTAGGAATGGACATCTTGAGGAAGCAGAGAAAGTGATTTCCTGCATGCCTTTCCCACCAGATGCCCAAATATGGCGTAGCTTTCTTGAAGGTTGCAAGAAACGTAGAAATACTGAGGATCATGCAGTGTGCATAAAGTAAAGGTCAGTTCTTGACATTAGTGCATGTAAACTTGAAATTATTTTCTCAAAGGTTCCTTTCGAGACATTGTGTAGCCTTTGCCTCCAGATAAAGAAAGAGAGTTCAGACACTCTGAATTTCCAAGGCCAATTAAATGTGCCAGGTGTGGAGGCCAAATTAACAGTTAGAGAATTACTGAAATGAGTTTTTTTACCTCTCTTCTCAGCTTATCTCAAGTGTCGCATAGGTCTATATTGGTCATGTAATTTTGTAAATTAACCAATCAGGAGTGTGCATCTTCATCCATGAAACTCCACCTTTAAACCTGCATTATCAGAGCCAAACATTGCCCTTAACCAGCAGAGATGCCAGTTTGAGCACTTTCTCCTCCTTCAGTTTGTGGCCTTGCATGGCCCACCCTAAGGCTTTCCTATGTTCAATGGTAAAGTCTGTCCCTTGCATGTCAAACTAGGATATTGTAAGATTCCTGCATTCTAAAGCAGTTCGTGATATTTAAAAATTAAGCTTGTTCGTGGCTTGTTGCTAGCGCCTGCCTAAACTAGATATATAAAATCACAAGAATCCTGACGTGTGTGCTGACCTTTCAAATCAAGATTTCCAATATATATTATCCACTCTAGAGGTCTATCGAATTCATGTGGGTGTGTGTAGGGGTGTTCAAAAAAACCGAGTAACCGAAAAAACCGAGAAAACCGGTGGAAAATTAACTGAGAAAACCGAACCGAGATGAAAAACCGATTAAACCGATTACTAAAACAAGAAATCTTTCCGGTTCGGTTCGGTTTCGGTTTTACCACTGAAACCAGTGAACCGAACCGGTTTACCCATAAAATAAAGTTATAAACAAACTAGTATAAATAGTACAGTAAATAAACCTAAACCTAAATGAGATTACAATTTATTTCTGAAGCCGCCGCCCACACCAACAAAAGTCTTATCTTCTTCTTCCTTTCCCCTTTAATTTTCATTTTCTCTGCCTCTTGCTCCCGCATCCGTCTCTTCTCTAGCTGATCGGTAAGTAAATAACTCACACCTCCACATCCATCTAGTATACTTGCAGCCGTAAACAAACCTGAATAAAATCTTCACTTGCAGCAGAAAGAGTGAAAGAGGTAAAGTTTACTGTTTATCAATACTTGGGTATCTTCTTCTTTTATATATATATATATATATATATATAAAAGAGAGCCATCTGCAAAAGTAGCCCTCCTTGACCCTCGAGAACTTGCTGTTTGAAACAGTCCTCTTAAGAAGCAATTGGGGACCGTGTCATGTAGATTTGACAGTTCAACTATCATCAATGCTCATCTCAATTAGAATAAATTTCTTTGAAGCTTTGGCACTAGCCCTGGTTTGCAATGGCCCTTGTTCTTGAATGCTTAAAATTAAGGCTAAAGGATTATGATTGGAAATGAAAATAGGGCCGCTTAGTGTATAATTATCGTACAAGA
This sequence comes from Populus alba, assembly GCF_005239225.2. Classification (NCBI taxonomy): domain Eukaryota; kingdom Viridiplantae; phylum Streptophyta; class Magnoliopsida; order Malpighiales; family Salicaceae; genus Populus; species Populus alba. The sequence continues at coordinate 18,975,425 of NC_133302.1, read as the reverse complement.
TTAAGCCAAATATTTTGTATTTCTTCTTTTTTGTTTGATCAACCCTCTGTTTCTACTTGGCCATCATCCACCAAATTTGAAGTTTTCTCTAGTGAAGAACTAGGCACTCAATCTTAGACCATGGAAACAGTGTAGGCCAATATTATTTCAATTTCAATGGAGTACGTGCTGTTTAATGTAAGGCTAAGCCAATTAAAAAAAACAAAAAAAAAAACCCATATATGATGGATTAGGTTTCCCGGTTTTTTCCTAAAAAAACCGGATTTAACCGAATCGGACTGGTTCGGTTTGAACCGGTTTTCGGTCCGGTTCGGTTAATTTTTTATAAAAATACTGTAATTCGGTTCGGTTGGTTTTTTAAGCTTAAATCGAACCGAACCGTGAACACCTCCTAGGTGTGTGTATGAATTAATTGTGTTTATTGCGCTCTCTGTTTTTTTTTTTTTTTTTTTCCTGGTGGTGCTATATTAATTGGTTCTCAAGAACTTCGGTGCCGCTAGGGGAAATCCGTAGTGTAAAGTTACACTATCTTACGTGCGCCTTTCGGGGTTTTTTTTTTTTTTTTATTGAATATGCATGTGGGGTAAAATTTATACAAAAATAAGAGGCAATTCATAGCTTGTGTTATGATATGGCGCCGCCAGTGCATGATAACTTTAATTTATTTGTTAATGATCAATAAAGACAATTATTATCAGTGCATCAAAACCTAGTATGGGTGCCCTATCATATCCACATCAAAACTTGACTGATGACGGGTTGTTGACTTTTTTTAGTTTATTTTTTTTCGAGTCTTGACAAATTAATAAAAGTTTCTTTAACAAATGACGAAAGACAGTCTTTTTTTCTCTTTTTTTAAGCATCAATGTTGGATTTTTTTTATGTACAATTAAAATTACAAGTTTTATTTAAAAAAAAATCAAAATCAAGAACCAAATTGATAAAACTTTTATTTTTAGGTACAGATTGACATTCATTTTTTTTAATAAATAATTAAAATATAAATTATAATTATGCTAAAACTAATTGACAATAAAAAAAATAAATTAAAAAAAACACACATGGCAAATGTAACTTTGCATAAAAAAATACGGTAAGATTGATGTTGTTTTTCTTTAAGCATAACTAACTTTTTATATGAATCTCTAGAAATAATGTATATTTTAGAATTTCTAATTTTATTAAATTATTAGGTGATGAATTCTAATTTTTAATTTTAATTTCTTTAATTTTGGAGATTCTTGATATTACAGGATGCATTGCCTACGTCTATATTCTAGATCAAAAGAAGAAAAAAAGCTTGAAAGAAAAAAGAGAAAAAAACACAACATTCGTTTTCCCTTTAGACAGTGGCAAACGCAACAACATTTTTTACTGCAACATACAACAACAACTAAGTAGTAGCTATCATTAAAACACACCAAAAATCAATAGCAACGCAGTAACACCAGTTTTTCATGGGAGCAACAACGTGAAACAACAACAATAACACCATGACAGCAGCGTCAACACCGACAACAAGTTTTTGCGCAGCAGAAGTATAACGCACATACAACGACAACAATTTAACATGAAAAGAAAAAACAAGTCAACGAGAGCAGCAAGTACAACAACTAAATTCCAAAAACATCATTATATTCAACAATTATTCACAGCGGCAGCGGCGAATAGACTTCTAAACACAGCAGAAACGCAGCCGGAAGAGCAAAAAATGAGCATATCCATAACACTACAACTTAGCATACTTTAATGGAAAAAAGAGAGTTTGAAGTTAGCAAAATTGCAACTGCAATAGGAACCTTCCAAGGAAGGAAAAAAACCTCCAAAAACATAGTAGAAATTAGCCTCAAATCGAAATAAAAAAGAGTTTCAATCATGGCTTCCGGTAACTTAGTTCAACTAGTTATTCCGTGCTTTAATGATCATTGGAACATGTTAATGAATTTTTTTTTAAAATCAAAATAGTATTGACAAGTCATCTCTTAATAAATAATTAAACTATCATATGCATCAACAATAACAGATGTGTAAAAGAAAAAGATAGAAAAGCAATGATTGAAAGATTTCAAATTAAAAAATTATCTTTTTCAATTTTTTGACTCATCAATTTTGAAAACCATTCCTTGTAAGGAAACCTCCAAGTATATTTAAGATTCGATTAAAAAAAATAACAAAAAACAACTAAAGTAAAGAGGTATCAACTTCAAGTATTTCAATTGGAATTTGAATTGTTTAGGATGAATAAAAGAGAGTCAGTGTCAAATACTATGTTTTACAAAAGATGATAATCATTAAGGAAATGTTAATCCATAGTGATAATCATTGAAAAAATATTCGATCGTTGACACTAAAATTTAATTTTGTTGTAAGCTCAATAAAGGAATCTAAGACTATTAATGAATTTTTCATTGATAATTAAATTGCTAAGTTCCTTACTAATTCATAAGAAAAAGTGGAATTGTCAAGACAAAAAGGAGTAAACTTTACAATTATCATCTAATAATTATTTTTCTACCTCATAAAGAGGTGGTCGAGGAAGATAATAGAGTATAAGAAACAATAATGATAGATTTTCATATTAGAATTTGAAGGGTGTTTTTGAGTATTGGAGTTTAAGGTGACTCGGAGAACAAAGACACATTAGTTGTTATCATTCAACAACAACATTCTTACATAGCAACTATTCCCCATCTCCTACACAATGACAGACATAAAATCAATAGCTAAACACAACAAACAACTTAACTATAAATACACACAACAACTTAAAATAAACATAATATCAGACTTTTTTGGGCTAAATAGACATACAAACAACAACAAAAATAAATAACTATTTTTTTTATGTAGTAACAAACTTCCATACATAAAAAACCTCTATGGAAAGGGTACTTATAATTGCAAAAGACCAAGACAGCAATTGCAACACTATTTTAAGGCAGTAAAGAAATTAATTTCAATCATTTGTGTATGTTATTAAATGATAGGTTCAGGGCTGGTGTTAAGAAAGAGGACTTTGTAATTACCAGTATCTATTCTTTGTACATACTACTTAAAACAACTTTTTCTCTCTGAATCAACCTTAGTAAATGGACATAAAAGATCTTAGATGAGGAATTGTGGGAGTTTTTTAAGAGAAAAATAAAGATCTCGAGTTTTGAATGATAGTCATTTATGAACTAGAAAAACATGTTATTCATGATGTTGGAAGAAAATTAATTTGGTAGAAGTTTATGAACAACATGCAATAAGTAAAACTAAAAACAAGAAAAAGATTTGAGAGGAAGATAATTTCATTGAGTGTTTTTTTTTTTTTGTATGTTCCTCTCTACAGTTATATTAATTATATTTTTAATTACAGGTCTATTTATAGGTCTCAAATCTTAAGCAAACAAAAAATTAAACAACTTAACAAAAATTCTAATCTAAACATGAAATATATTCTATTAATTTAATTGATTGATAATTTACTGAATTGGTCGATTAATTTATTTAATTTAACTAGTTGTTTATTATAACCGGTGAATCAATTTAACTAATTTTTAATAAATTTAATTTGCTTTCAACTATCATCGCCTCTTTTGAAAGATTGTCATTTATGAACTAGCGAAAGAAAAATTTCCCGTAAATGGATAAGATTGAAAAAACAAGAAAGAGAATGTGGGTTGGCCGACGGGGAGTACCTATAGAGATACTCGTAAAAAGAGGATAGATTCAAGTTATTCACTTGAGCACTTGGCACATAAGGTTAATCATTTGACGTGGATAAGATTTAATATATAAAAATGTATTTTACGATTGCCCTCTGCCTAGTTTTGTCCTAAAATGGATTTTGTCCAGATTCTCCACATTCTGTCATAAAAAATATTATCGTTGAAATGATAATTCGGATAATGGAAATGCTGTCCCCTCGCCATTTGAACACGTACCCTGAAAAATATGTTAGAGTCAAATTCATATGTGGCGAATCGATCGACACAGGAAACTACAGTAACTACAAAACAAATATGCTTAAAAGGAATATGTCTCCACATTCAAGTGTTTGTGTAGGTCAAACTCTTCGGTGTAGAGATGAAATTGTGGATAATACTCCCACGTATGCTTATGGTCCACCACGTCCAAGATTGTCCATTAAGCTGTTTGAACTTTGAAGTGCTTCTGTTGGCTGGTTCTGATTTATCCGTTTTCAGTGGAAGAGGGAAGAAATGGGGAGTCTTTTTTTTTTTCTTTTTTTTTTTTGTTAGTGGTTTAAGGTGTCTCCAAGAGACATGACGTGGTGTCAAAGGACTTGAGATCTGCACAACAGGTCTCGAGTTTGAGTCAAGACGTGTATTTTTTGTAAGAGGTTGGAACAACCAAGGTTTTACCCGTTCATCTAGACCCATAAAATATGTTTTTTGAAGGATAAGGTTTCTCGAATAAAAAAAAAAGGTTTAAGGTGATGGAATACCGACAAGAATTGCATAATCCTCTTATTTAAAGTGGAGAGAGCCTTCTGCTGAAAGGGTATGTGTCTTTTCGAGGATTTTCCATGATACATTAATAATAAAGTAAAACAAAACAAAATATAGGTATTTGTTTTTAATCTCCACTAGCATTCGCATTACCTTTCTTAATCCTATAAATAGAAGCATGTGGTTGGAGCTACAAGTCATCCTGTCTTCTGTAAGCCCTAGCTAGCTAGCTTCCCCTTTCATCTCTCCTTTTTTTTGACAAAGGATAGGGTTTGAATCCAATATCCTTTTTCTCTAAACTGCCAGTACATTAAATGGCTAACATTCCAACAGCAACTAGAGTTTTGGTTGTATTATTGGTTGTGTTCATGATGCTCATGAGGTTTGAGGCGGCACCAATCCACACACTACAGGAGTTCGACAAACGCCTTCTTTTAAGTAAAGTACTGAATGCCAAATCTAGAATGGAGTTTCATGGACGACGGATGTCCATCTCGGAATCACCTACTGATAGAGTGTCTCCTGCAGGACCAAATCATGAACATCACTCCCATCCCCCGGGAAAACCTTAACAAAACAGCGCTATACAGAAGCTATCACGTTTTGGTTGCAGATATATGTTTTCTGTTCTATATATATATATACACTGAAAATAAGAAAGAGAATAAGTGGTGCTTTCTAGTTGCACCCCTAGACTGCTATGTATGATCCAGCAACCAAGAACTTGCACGAGTTGTGAAAGCTTCTATTAGGGCTCGAATGGATAGGAAAAGAAACATGTAATGCTGAAAGTTACGTCCTTTAATATGTACTTTGCCTGTGATGATGTTGTCATTTATATCTTTTTTCACAGAAATGAAGTAGTATCATATCTGCTCTAGCACGACGCTCATATTCTCTTGTGTGGTTTGTGCTGCTGCATGCACCCTGTGGAGTGGCACCCCCACCAAGATTACATGGGTTTTTTTTAATCCTCACTCTAGCATCACAAATTTCTAATAGCTTGAGATGATGAGAGAACACGAATTTTAGTCCTTCAGTTGGGTGGAATTCATCTTATTTTTTTTTTTGAAAGATGTGTATATTATATAAGCGTCAAAGTCTGACGGGAATATAACAAAAGCTACGCAATATCTTAATATGGCATAAAGTCATATTAAGGATAAAGCGCAACTTAAGATAAACCAAAGCAAAGAAAACCATACAAAATCCATCCAAATGAGCTGAAACTAAACATTCCTCAACAAAACAAAACAGAAAATACTCAAAGACATAATGGGAGAAGAAACAATAGCAAGCCCATAGAAAAATGGTGGATTCAAAGCCAGGCAACAAATTCACTTGATCTCCGCACTCCTTGCTTAGCCAAACCATCTGCCATGCAATTACTTTCACGAAAGATATGAGAGAAGGTGATTGAAACAAAATATGCTTTCAGTCTATTAACATAGGAGAACAAATTATGATGCTTCCAGTGACGACTGAGAGGATTATTCATCCAGCGAATAGCATTGACAGAGTCAGATTCGATGATGAGGTGTTGATGGTGTAAATGACAATTAGATGCTGATAGATCAATGGCTTTCACAATAGCCCTTAACTCAGCAATATTAGAGTCTAAAATACCAACTGGAATAGAGAACATACCGAGCACATGGCCATGATGATTTCGCAGCACACCACCTATTCCAGAGGGGCCTGGCTTACCAAGAGAAGAGCCGTCCACATTCCATTTGAGCCTATTAATCATAGGAGGAGACCATATATTTTTAATCCTGAAAGAGTGAGCATTGGACCACCGAAGCAAGCCATCTGCCGATCTGATCAGATCTGAAGGGGAGTATGGAAAATCTGAATGGATAGCTTTTAGCCAAAGACATAGACGGGTGATAATAAGAAAAAAAAATTGAGTCATAATCAGGTGTCTTCTGTTGGAAAATGAGATCATTTCGAAGGAGCCAAAGAGACCATGCCACTGAGAAGAACAACATCAACCATGCCTTCCTTTGAAAATTACCATGCACCATGGAAGACCATTGAGACCACATATCTGAGAAGCTCTTTGGGCAACACCAAACTAAACCCCACCATTTAATGATTTTGGACCAAATGAGCCAATGCTTATGGCAGTGAAGCAGAATATGGTCCACCGATTCTGCTTCAACAAGGCAAATAGGGCAATTTGATTCCGAGCTACTCAAGATACCTCTTCGAACCAACATACATCGGGTGTTGAGTCTGTTAATGATAGCCATCCAGCAAAAGATCTCTACCTTAGGAGGGACAATACCTTTCCAAAATCCAGCAAATGAGAAGGCATTGTTTGTGGAAGGCTTTGGACTCAACAATCCGCAGAGAGATTTCACTGAAAATCTTCCTGAATTATTGTCCTTCCAAATTAGTCTATCCTCTCCATCTTTGTCCATGAGTACTATTGATAGGATTGCATATAGTTGATCAAGCAAGCCAATGTTGCGCCCCCGTAGTGGACGTATCCATGAAAAAAACCAAATCCACTCATACCCTTCCCACATTCCCATCTTAGCAATGGTGGCATCTTTGTCATTGGATAATTGGAAAAGTGTAGGGAAGTGATCTGCTAAACAGTGATTATTAAGCCAGCAATCAAGCCAAAACAAAGTTTTCTTGCCATTTCCGATAAGGACCAAAGATTGCTCATTCACAATATCCTGCAACTTATTATTTCTCACACAATGATTGACAATCCGAGACCATGTAGTTGCAGTTCCTGGAATAGGAGCTTGCAGCAGCAGATTAGAGCAATTGGTGTTGTAGATGCTTTTGATCACACCCTTCCACATACTTGATTCCTCCAACCTAAACCTCCATAACCATTTAAAGAGCAGAGCTGTATTTTTGTCCCTTAAAGAACCAATCCCAAGACCACCCGCATGTTTTGGAAGAGTAACAGTTGCCCAGCTAACATTGCATATTTTGTGCCTTTCCGGATTTCCAGACCAGAGGAAGGATCGAAGTTTCTGATCAATTTTGGAGGCTACCGTAGTAGGCATGGGGAACATAGATAGGTAGTAGATGGGGAGATTGTTGAGCACAGATTTAATCAAGCACAAACGACCCCCAATAGATAAGAATCTGCCTTTCCACGAAGCCAACCGATAACTGATATTGCGCAAAATAGGGTTCCACATTGTAGCTCTGCCCAAGTTTCCACCGATGGGGAGCCCAAGATACATGAGAGGCAACTGATCCTGCTTGCATCTGAGAAGCTGAGCTGTGAAGGTACATGTATGAGCTGCTACACCCACACCCACAATACTGCTTTTATGAAAATTGACCTTCAGCCCTGAGACAAGTTCAAAGCATAATAGGATACGTTTAATGTTCTGCATGCTATGAAGAGAGTCTGAGCTGAACATAAGGGTGTCGTCCGCAAACTGTAGGTGAGATATGACAAGCCCTGAATTGTCAATGTTTATACCCGAAGTCAAACCCAAATCACAACCACGCTGCAACATACAACTCAAACCCTGGACTGCAATGTTGAAGAGAAACGAAGAGAGAGGGTCTCCTTGGCGTAGGCCTTTAGCTAAGCAGAACTCCTCCGTGGGAGACCCATTAACAAGCACAGACATTTTTGCCGTTGATATGCATTGCATTATCCACCCTCACCATCTACTACCGAAGCCCATACTAGCCATGATGAACAGCTATCTTATTTTCTTCAAGAACAGCTATGTTAATTATGATGAAAGGAAACCAAATTTCAGTTCTGAAAAATAAAGGAACCAGCTTATTGGTTAAGAATCGATAAACCAACTAAAATAAGTTGAATCGGTTGACTAGTTCAGTTGATATAATACAATTTCTTAACAGATTATGATTTTTTTGTATTAGCTTAATTTCTTGATTGTCTAGGACATTAGGCCTATAAAACAAAACTTATAATTCAGCATTATAAAGTAGTACAAAAAAACAGATAATAGTTAAGAGAGAAACACTTAATAAAAATACATCTTCCTCTCAATCTTCTTCTTGTTCTTGAGTTTTTTTACTTTGCATTGCTATTTTTTATCTTATACCATACCTATATATATATATATATTTTTTTTTTCCAACAAGTGGTATCAGAACTTATATTTGATTATTTAACATGGCTAATCCAAACTTTTCACTTCAATATCCTAGGTTGACAAAAGAAAACTATGAAACTTAGTGTATTTGAGTAAAAGCTTGGCTAGGTTCCAAAGATATATTGGAGATGGTTGAAAAGACTTTGAGGAGCCTATATATTGAGCAACGTTAACTTCAGCTCAAAATAAGGTCGTGCAAAAGGCATGGATGAAGGATCAATAAGTACTAACAATCATCCACCAATGTCTGTATGATGCCACTTTTAATGTAACAGCCTGTCTATACGACTCTATCAATGTAAAAAAAATTCCAACATATCCTCTTTATTTGAGGGTAATTTTTTTTTTTTCAAAAATTCAGCAGAGTTTCGTTTGCATTTAAGACATCTCAAGTTATCGACAACTATCAGTTTACTAAATCAACCCACCATTACAAGGTCCCATAATTCCGGACCTTATATCGAACCTCATAATTCCACACAATATATATATTATACGAGTAAGTTAAATATGAATATAGTCCAAACATCATATTATAAAATTTAAAAGAAAAGGAATACTAACATGCAAAGAAAATATTTACATTATAATAAGTGTCTCTAAATGTTTCAAAAGGGTTAATTACAAGATAATTAAAATACTAATTACTAAGCTGAGCTTTTATAATTACATCAAGGTTTACACAAAAGTATACTACATAACACGTTAATTCCCTTTTGTTTAAGTTAAATATTTACATAAGCTTCATAAAGTAGAGTCCTAAACTAATGATCTTCCTGGATGTTTGATGGACCTGTACATATATAAACATACCATTATGTTGATAAAGAATATATGTATGCTTATGTAATGAATATGAATGAAGTATTAACTTTCTATCGAATCCCTGAAAATTCTAACAAGGAACTTATATTTTGCTTGTAAATCTTTTAAACCCAATTTACACTCATTGGTATATTCTTAAATGAATAATCTTATTCACTTGCATACACTGGGTGACCTTGCAAAGTCTAATTTTGTAATTCACATCACGAATGCAATTAGCCGAAGCTAATCTTGTAATTCACATCCCGACAATCCCATCACGGATGTCATTAGCCGAAGCTAATCTTGTAATTCACATCTCGGCAATCCCATCATGAATGCCATTAGCTGAAGCTAATCTTATATTTATACTAGATTTTATTTATATTGAACACGACATTTACTATATTTGCACACATCAGACAAATTTTAAATTTTGTAAGTGCAAATAGGAGGAAAAATCATGCACCTACTTCGCCTGTCTCGCGACCTCCCTTAACAGAAGATCCAATCTTGGTTGCTCCTCCTGAATCACAAGGAAGTTTTTTTTTTGTTATGATTCCTTCAAGCTGATATTATAGAGAATTCATATTCATCCATTACTTATATGTTACTTTCTATGCATGTTCATTTCCTCATAATAACATACATACATATCCCATATATATTTTCTGAGTTAGTATCTCAATGTGTACGCGTTCATAAGACTCAATTCTTTTATATTCTTATTTATAGTATTCACGTGAAAGTCTATTGTTATTGTCCAATTTCCAATTGTCACTGTCTAACTTTGAACTATCACTGTCCAATTTTCAACTGTCACTGTCTAGTTTTGAACTATCACTGTCCAATTTTCAATTGTCACTGTCCAATTTCCAATTATCACTGTCTACTTTGAACTGTCACTGTTCAATTTTCAACTGTCACTGTCCAATTCCTAATTGTCACTGTCTACTTTGAACTGTCATTGTTCAATTTCCAACTGTCATTGTTCAATTTCCAACTGTCACTGTCCAATTTCCAATTGTCACTGTCTACTTTGAACTGTCACTGTCCAATTTCCAACTGTCATTGTCTAACACTCATCAGGTTTTTAACTATATCTAAGGTTCTAAAACTCCATTTTAAGTGAGATTTATCTTGTTAGAAAGCTAAGACATGAGGCTACCAATTCTCTGAGGGAGGAGAACCCAGTGCTGCCTCTAAGATGATCAAAATTGCTCATCAACAAATCAGTCCTGCTACCTTACATAATTAGTCACAACTTAGTTTTTTTGTTGGTAACCCATAACTGGAGTTCTACATCTCCAAATTGAGTAAGACCAGTTTCATTGGTTAGTTAACATTCAAATCTATAATTTTTATGAGGAATCCAATCCTAATTCCCTCATTTCTTTATTCAAAATCTCACCGAAAGTCAGGAGACAAGTCTGTCCAGAGTTGTCTCCCCCTCCCTTTCACACAATACTTTCATAAACTACATATCACACACATAAATTAACTTAATCTCAACAATAAATACTTTTTCCCTAATTTATGTCTAAGAACCCTAACCTATGATTCCATATCAAAGCATCATTTCTTTATCGAAAAGAATGATATATATATATATATATATATATATATATATTATCTTTTTTTCTTAAATCATGTTTAGAATACCTTACCCGGTACAAATTAAGATCTTGATCTTCAACCAGTTGAAGATTTTCAATTCCCTCCTTTCTTTTCTTCTTGTTCAATTTCTTGGTAATCCCTTGCTCTCAAGTGTTTATCCCATCTATAAGCTCTAAATCTTGGATGGGTTCTCGAAATGTTAGTGTTTCTCTCTTAATTTCTCAAGAATGGGTATAAAACTCCTTATTCTCTCTCCTTATGGTTCCTCTTGATTTTGTTTTTGGTAAGGAGAGAGTGTTTATACTCTATATTTTTTCTTATTTGCATTTAGGCCCCCCTTTTCCCTTAAGTGTATTATTATTATTTTCTTCAATTAAATCCAACCCTTAACAGTACCGAGTTCATTATAATATCTCGAATTATTTCACCTGAAAATTCATATTCAAAAATTTCTGAATTCCTATATATTTTATTTTTCTTAGGGTTTACATTTAATATAGTGGCCAATGCAACCATCACCAAGGAAACATAGGAACTTTTGCAATAATCGAACCAAGGAGCTGATAATGTGAGAAAGATATGTCTACAAAAACTACGTGGTGACTTTTAAAAGCTAATTATCCTTTAATCAGAGAATATTTTAAAATACTTTGCAAGAGTATTGGTTAGATATAATCAAATGAAAAGATATATAGAGAAGGTGGAAAAGACATGTGTGATAGATAAGATCCTACGCTCGCTACAAAAAAAGTTTCATTAGATGGTGGTCACAATAAAGGAGTCTTAAAATATGGATTTTTTTTCAATACAAAGTCTCATGAGAAAATTACAAGTCTATGAGGAAAGAGTCAATGAGAATCAAGAGGATGTGAGTGCACAAGAACTTTTTTCAAAGCAAGATGGTTATGAATATTCTCAATGGAGTACATGATATGGACAAAGAAAACAAAGAGGAGGAAGAGGCAAATTTAGAAGAGGAGATCATTGTAGCCTTAACAGGTCAACCAATCAACCTCATGAAGCAAAACGGTTGACCGGTTACACTAACAGTGGCAATCCAAAATCCAAGTTTGAAAAATCAAAAGTTAAATACTATAATTGTCAAAAGGTAGGTCAAAATGCTAGGTATTACTGGAGTCTAATCAAGAGAGTTGAAGAGAATGTCAATCTAGTAGTAAAAAAAAAGCAAGAAGCCACCCTATTAGTAGTCTAACACGATCACAAGATTGATGTCTTATCCAAAATACAGGAGTGTCAAAGTAATAAATAACCAGGCAATATCGGGGTAAAATCACAGGGTGGTAAACTATATAAAATTATAAACAACAAATTGGAAGGAGTTGAAGAGAACTTTTGAGATGTGATATTAATGTGAGTATTAATCAGATATAAAAGCAATTGTCAAGGTTAGAGGATCCATTAATAATATTAGAAATAAGTATAGTATAAACTCTTTTTATTAATCAATTAGAAACCACACATAAAAGAGGTTCCAATCAGATGATTTATCCTTAATAATTTGTTATAAATTTTTAACATTATCATATTAATTATCTTATTTTAGTAACACCATACTTTTAACTATTGTAAAAATTCATGATGTTAACTTATGTTAACAACAAATCAAGTTCTTTTCATAGCACATGTGTCGGTTATGCCATATAGTAGGTTATAAAAGTATCAAGTATTTGTTATACCAAGGGTTATACAACACAAATCTAGATTAATCATTTAACAAGTAAGGTATGAAGAATTAGTAAGATAAAAAGATAAGACAAGTTAATAACAAACTTTCTTGGATATAAACATTGAAGTCCATATTGAGTTTATATTATACTTATTCTAACATCATTAGTGAAACCTTTTCACCTTGACATAATAAACTTAGCTAAACATTATGAAGAAGAGAAACATAAATAAACCAGATAAGAACATACTTATAATGAAAAGCATAAATAATAGATTAATGAAAGCAAAACTTAAACATTACAAAAATACAAAGAAAGAAAGCAAGAATATGATTTTGATATGAAAACCAAGATGTCTAAATGTATGACAAATGCCTTCTTTTATAGGCTAAAATTCAAAACTATTGATTTGATGACTAATTATTGAGTGGGTAGCCACCTCTTGACTTGTTGACAACCATTATCCTTTTGTCTAAATAAAATATCATTACTAACATCAGAATTTGAACAGATAGTCTTTATGAAAGCTTTAGGGATTTGTCTCAGCTTTCTAAAAAAACAAGAACGAGCTCATTTGGACTTTTAGAACTCGAGATATGGGCTGAACATTGAACAGTGTCTGGGCTGAAGGATAAATTCCGAATTCTTTTTTATTTTTTTGTAAATTTTAATTTTTTCTATTTTTTTGTAATATTTTTTAAAATAAGCAATATCAACATCGACTCAACAAGGAAAATTAATGATTGTAAAAATAACATGTTAAAATTTTAATATGTTCAAAATATATTTGAAAATTTAAATTATTTTGAGATAACATTAAAAATGCTAAAAATAATGCAAATGTATAAAAAATATACTATTTTTGGGGGTTTTCATTGTTTTTTGTTGTTGCTTTTTTTGGTTTTTTTCTAAAAATTTAACAAAAACATCAGTCAAGAATTTGGTAACAACACTTCTTTAACAGAGTCTTGTGTAACTCTATTGTTTCTTTTAAATCAAATCGTTTGGATATTTATGACCAGAGAAATATCATTTGGATATATCCACTAATTAGACATTCATGCACGCCGAAAGTTTAAAAATGCCTGCATAAACTAGGTGTCGAAGCTTTTTCCCCTGGGCAATAGTGGTCGGAAAAGCATGTGCTGACCCATCAAATCAAGGGATGATTTCCTTGTCTTTAGTGCTGCTCGTGTGCGCATGAGTGGAAGACAGATCGAGAGATCAGTATTTAGAATCTTAATGCTTCAATGGTGATAAGAGGCCAGATAATTAAAATACTGTTGTATTCCATTACGGATAGCTGGCTTTTTCAGGTGATTGGTTTCTGAGTTTCTCTTTAATTCTCAAAGATTTCTATCCTGAAAGAAAACTATGTTTTGATTTTATAAATGTATTTGTCAACCCTCAAAAATTACCTTCACATGAAGATACCCAGTTTTGAGGAGATGGAAGAGCACGCCCCAAGGCATGAGGCAAACCAGTGGCTCGCTTCGGCTAAAACATTTTCAATTTATCAAACCTTTGCTTCAATAATTGAAAGTCGAAGCCTCACTTTTCACCATAAATTCTGCCCACTGAATATAATTTCTCGATAACATTGCATATATGACAAACAGTTAATTCTACTTTTTTTTTTATATTAACTTATTTGAAAATCAAAACTAAATATACTATTTTAAAGATATTAAGTTTTGTCAAAAAAAACCAATTCAACTCAATAACTTTAAATTATTAGGCGATGTTATATTATTTTCTAATACACCCATTCAAGTGAAAGTCTTTTGGACTTGAAACTTGCACTGACCCATACTACCTTGTGTTTAATTTTTATCACATAAACAGAGATGATGATTTTCGAACTCGTGACCGCTTGGTCATCAAGACTCTGATACTATGTCAAAGAACTATCTCAACTTAATAGCTTAAATTTTTAGGTAAGGTCCCAAGATATGATTTATATTATTCTCTAACACACTCTCTCAAGTGAAAGCTTTTTTGGGCTTGAAACTTTTACAGACTTACACTATCTTGTACTTAACTTTTATCAAATAAATAAGGATGATGAGATTCAAATCGTGATCGCTTGGTTATCAAAGCTCTGATATCATGTCAAAGAACCAATTCAACCTAATAATTTAAACTGTTAGGTGAGGTCTTATAATTTATATTATTCTCAGGTTCTCATATTTGTATTGCCAACAGGTTAACACAACTTGTGTAATTAAGTCATCCCCTACATTGTGCTCCTTTTTTTTCGTGGTCCTATATATGATAATTGATTTTCAAGAAATCACTAATAAAAAAGGTAATGTTTTTCCTTCTTCATCATCACATGAACCTCACTAGCTAGGGCAAATCCATGTAGAGTCACACTACCTTACATGAAGCCACGTACGCCTTTCAGATTATTGAATATGTATGCGGGGGTAAAGTTTATACAAAAATAAAAGGCAATTCATAGCTTGTATTCTAATTTGGCGCCGCCAGTGCATGATAACTTTAATTTATTTGTTAATGATCAATATAGATAAAGAATTGTCAGTGCATCAAAACCTAGTATGGCGATGCCCTATCATATAAGCTTTATGAAAGGAGGACTTGTCATTTTCCTGTCATTATGATTTAACTACCCAAGAATTATAAGCTATAGGGCTTGTAGCTATGACTTTTACGATGAGCACAAGAAAGATTAACACTAGAAAATTTGAAAGGCATTGGTGCTTTACGATCTAAAGGGGCAATGTCTATTTGCAGTTGCCAAATGATCATAAGGTTATTATAATTATTGGCCATACGTCTAAACTGCCAAAGAATCCACCGGCCTTGATATGGGATTTCCAATAGGTTTTTCAGAACATGGCTTGTTCCCCTCAGATTGTGTCGTGTCTCACTACAATTGGATTAAATTTTAGTGAAATTGTTTGGCAACAATATTTATTGATGAAAATAATGCAATGCTGCAAAAACTATATTGTAGTGGCACATGATTGTATATGGAGCGTGCAATTTTAATTATTTTTTAATCTAGTGACCATCAAAGTCTTATAAGGTTGCTAGTAAAAATTGGATTGGGAATTACAGGGTCAAAGTGATGCAACAATCTTTTGGATAGAATTTGTGATCTATGTGTATCTTCTTTCTCTCCTCTTTTATGAAAAAGTATATTACCTCCAAAAATTGAAGTATTCTCTTTCCTGTTATTGCATGGTAGAGTAAGCATCAAGGATTTCCTTGCAAAAAAGGATTTTATTGACAATCTTTCAGCAGGTTGTCCCTTTTGTAACTCAGAAAAAGAAACAAGTGAGCATCTTTTTTCTCCACTGTTATGAAACTTGGAATGTATAGAATCAATTCATTCTTTGGATAGGTTTGCAATGATGTATGCTAAAATTCTTGGAATCTCTTATGATGCACTGCAAAATCCAAATAGAGTTTCAACAAAGAAAAACCTTCTTTGCTTTGGTTCAAGGTATTTTGTGGGGGTATTGGTTGGCAAGAAATCTTTTAATTTCCATAACAAGCAACAAGGTTGGAACTCGATATTTCAACTAATCTTACATCGTCTAACTTTATGGTCAAAGTTTTCCTATAGGAGTTTTTCTTACATAGTTCTAAATTAGTTTCTCTCTTTTCTCTTAAACTCAATAACAAAAAACTAAACAAAACGAGTTTTTAAACCAAAGTCAAAATTAAAAAAATGAAACTAGTAATTTATTTTTCTTAGTATTATAGAATAGGAAATTAATATAGGATGTTGTAATCATTATAGTTACTCATGTATCTATCAGAATAGAAAAATAATATAGGATGTTATAATCATTACAGTTACTGTAGTGTTCTGCTGCCTCTATATAAATAGAAAGGTTGGCTAAGGCATAACCCAACACATTCCATTATTCTCAACTTGGTATCAGAGCTGCAAAACCCTAAAATAAATTAAACCTACTTTTCTCACAGCCTCCTTTCTTCAATGGAACAGCCACCACATACATCTTCAAATTCTGCAGCACCAGTAGTCTAACTTTCTTCTTCTCCGGCAGTGCAGCCCTCTTCTCTTGCAGTGCCTCCTCTATTGCGTCACCACCTGGATTCTCCTCTGCCATGGCTGGTGAATGCCTCCTCTTGCAGCCCACGTCTGCTGCCGCAAGCATTATCTCCCTTTTCTCACACTCATCAAGTCATCTCCTTCAAATTAACAAACACCAATTTTTTATATTAGCGTATGCAGATGCTGCCTTATCTCCTAGGCCAAGGAGTTTTTGGTTTTGTTGATGGCTCTAACACATGTTCTTGCACATGATGATATCGCTCTTAAGGTAAATCTGCTTTTTCAAACCTGGAAACAATAGGACCAACTCATTCTAATTGCTCTTCTTTCCTCTCTATCTATAGAAGTTTTACATCTTGTTGTTGGCTGTCAAAGTTCTTGTTCAGCTTGGGGCACTCTTGAGCGAGCTCTCGTTTCCACCTCCAACTTTCGTATTATGCAACTTCACAACTCTCTTTAGGATCTTCGATAGGGTGATGAATCAGTAACTCAATTTATGCAAAAAGCGAAGGCCTTATTTGATGAATTGGCCGTTGTTGGTCGGTTAGTTTCGCTTGAAAATTTTAATTTATATGTGTTTTGTGGTCTTCGGGGAGAGTTTAAAGACTTAATTACCTTTCTTATTACCAAGGCTGAACCTTTATCATATGCAGATCTTCACAACCATCTCCTCACACATGAATTTCTTCACAAATCTTCTGCTGCCATACATGCTCTTCTGCTGCCCACACCCAACATTCCATCTTTTGCTCTTGTTGTGCAGAGCTAGATTTTTGGCAATTCTGGCCGCAGCAGAGGCCACTTCAACGGTGGCTGGCGTCCCAACCAGTGCAACAACAGAGGCAACTGATTTGCTGGCTCCAGACTTGATCACTGCAGCTTCCAAAACTCCTCCTTCAGTGACAATAGGCAGGGCTTTTGGCAGCTTAATAGGGGGCAGAATTCACGCTGCCAACTGTGTCAGAATTTCGGCCATACAGCTCCCCATTGCCCTCAATTCTAGCAACGAGGTTATGGCCAACAACCTACTGCCATCTTGGTGCAACACAATCTCTCCTTAACCGGTTCTATTGATTGGTTTCTGGATACTGGTGTCAATCAACACGTCACACTTGATCTTGCCACCTTGATCGCTTCAGAACTGTATCTTCGTAATGATAATTTGCATGTTGGTGATGGTAAGGGCCTTCCTATATCTCATCTTGGTCATACAAAAATATATACACCACATCGTTCTTTCACCTTATCTAATGTTCTTCATGTTCCTGCAATCACGAAACCTCTGCTTTCTATTCAGAAATTTTATCTTGATAATAATGTTTATTTTGAATTTCACCCTTGTGTGTTTTATGTCAAGGATTTCAACACCCATGAAGTCCTTCTCTAAGGTCAGAGTAAAAATGGTCTCTATGCTCTGACCAAGTCTTCCGTCACGTCAGTTCCTCAAGCTTATTGGTCTCCCTGCACTTCTGCCTCTACCGATTTATGGCATTGTCGACTAGGTCATCCTACTTCACGTATTTTTCAATTGTTAATCTCGAAAAATAAGATCATTTGTAACAACAAACGCCTTAATTTTCAATGTCAAAGTTGTCATTTAAAAAAATTATCGCGTTTGTCTTTAGGACCTACGAGTCATAAAACTTCTGCTCCACTTGAATTAATCTTTAGTGATGTATGATATTATTCTCTCGTTGCCAAATCTGATGTTTACTCTGTTTTTCATCAATTTCAGACTCTTGTTGAATATCAATTTTCATTAAAAATAAAATCTGTTCAAACTGATTGGGGCGGTGAATACCGAAAACTATCCATATATTTTCAGGCGATTGGTATTCATCATTGTCTGATTTGTCCCCGTACTCATGAACAAAATGGAACAGTAGAGCGTTGTCATAGGCATATTGTGAAAACAGGTCTTACCTCTTTAGGGCAATGTAAAAACACCTTTTTTATTATGAAATTATGCTTTTGAAACCTCTATTTATCTTATAAATCGCATGCCTACTCTTGTTCTTGTCCATCGCTCTTCGTTTGATTTTTTTATTTCAATGGTCTCTTGATTATCATTTTTTGCGTATGTTTGGGTGTCTCTGTTTTCCTTTTCTGCGTCTATATAATAATCATAAATTGGATTTTCGTTCCTCTCCATATGTGTTTTTTGGATATAGTTCCTCGCATCTTGGTTATCGATGTCTTGACATTGCATCTCACTGTATTTATATTTCCTATCATGTTCGCTTCTATGAACATGTGTTTTCATTTGATAATTCTAAACAGATTGCAAAGGTCTCCACCACAACCCCCATCCCACCCGCTACTGTCACCCTCCCAAATTTGTTAAACCACCCACCACCACCCACTTTCACTAGCCATCCAAACATCCCACAACACTCTGCTCTACCACTCCAAACAGCCACCCGACCATAGCCTCCACCCATCCCCTGGCCATCATCCCATACTTGTTTATCTAACCCTTATGATGCAGGTTCAAATCGTCAATTGGTCTCCTCTCCTCATGGTCTTGGGGCACTTTCTAGTCGCTTCTTTGCTTCGACCTCCCTGGCCAGCACTCCTGCAGCTTTAGTCTCTACTTCCAGCCCCTCCTTTACTGACAGTCCTGTGCTTGAGGCTGCTTCTTTATCATCCTCTCCCGCTAGTCTGCAACTTATGGTTGATTTGTCTTTTTATCAGCTGCCACAGGTCTCCTTGCTACAACCGTCTTCCCCTGCGTCTCTACTAGCACACAACAGACATCCTATGACTCTTAGACCGCGGCAGCCGAAAACAGCTAATCTGATTGCTTTCACTGCCGCTACTTCTACCTCCACACGGATACTGTATTCTCCCTCTTCTAAGCCTTTTGCATTCTCTGATGCTGATCGGTATGCAGTTTGGCATAATGCAATATATGATGAGATCGCCGCTTTACGCAAAAATCACACTTGGTCTTTGGTTCCATTTCATCATTCGATGAACGTTGTTGGCAGGAGATGGGTATATCAGATCAAACATCGTGTTGATGGTAGTATTGAGCGCTATAAAGCGCGTCTTGTTACTAGAGGTTTTACCCAGTAGGAAGGTATTGATTATTCTGAAACCTTCATCTAGTTATTAAGCAGGCCACTGTCTGATTGGTTTTCTCTATCGCGGTTTCATGAAATTGGAAGATTCATCAACTTGATATTCATAATGCCTTCCTCAATAGTGTTCTTACTGAAGAGGTCTACATGAAACAGCCTCCAGGTTTTGTTAACTCTTCTCTTCCATCTCATGTGTGTAGATTGCACAAATCATTGTATGGTTTGAAACAGGCACCAAGAGCATGGTACACTCGTCTAAGTGATTTTTTGCTCTCCATCGATTTTCAAGCTTCCAAGGTTGACACCTCCCTATTTATTTTATCTGATGGTACTAATATCTTTTATCTCCTAGTGTATGTTGATGATATTCTGCTCACAGGTAGCAACTCTGCTATGCTCCATCACCTTATACAGTTACTCAGCTTTGAGTTCAAGCTTCATGACTTAGGTGTTGTTCACTACTTTCTGGGTATTGAAGTTCAGTCTACCGGTATGGGTTTAATGCTACGTCAACATAAATATATTCTTGACATCCTCACCCGAGCTGGTACGACTTCCTGTAAACCAGTTGATACTCTAGTCTCCCATTTGAAAGTCATTTTATTATCGGATCATTCATTCTCTAATCCTACATGATTTCGTCAAATCGTGGGTGCTCTTCAATATCTTACCTTCACTCGTCCAGATATATGCTTTGTTGTTAACAAAGTCTGTCAGTTTATGCATGCTCCTACATATTCTCATTGGGCAGCTGTCAAACGTATTTTATGCTATCTTAAAGGTATGGCATCTTATGGTTTCCATATCACTCGAGGCTCCTCTTTTGCTCTATATGGCTTTACATATGCAGATTGGGCTGGTAGTATTGATGATCACAAGTCTACAGGCGGCTATCTTGTCTTTTTTTGTCAGACATCGATTTCTTGGAAATCCGGCAAGCAATGCACTGTTGCCCGCTCCTCTATTGAGGTTGAGTATAAAGCCCTTACTGATGGTACCACTGAAGTTATTTGGCTTCAATACTTGTTAACAGATTTAGAGGTTCCCTCAGTCTCTACTCCTACCATTTGGTGTGATAATCTTGGTGCTACCTATCTCTCAGGAAATCCTATCTTCCATGCTCGTACTAAGCATGTTAAAGTGGATTATCACTTTATCCGTGACCGCGTTGCCAAGAAAGAAATTTAGATTCATTTTGTTCCCTCTCGGGATCAACTTGCCGATGTCTTTACTAAACCGCTTCCTGTTGCATCCTTTACTGCTTTTCGGTTCAAGCTTCGGGTTGATCCCCCATGCTCAACTTGAGGAGGCATATTATAGAATGTATATCATGAATATATTAGAATATAAAATTAATATAAGATGTTGTAATCCCTATAGTTACTTATGTATCTATCAGAATAGGAAATTAATATAGGATGTTGTAATCCCTACAGTTACTGCAGTGTTCTGCTGCCTCTATATAAATAGGAAGGTTGGTTAAGGCACAACCCAACACATTTCATTATTCTTAACTAATGGTTTGTCAAAAAATCTCAAAACCAAGAAAGTGTTTTTCAAAATGGTGAGTTTTTTTCTTATGTCTTTTTAATAAAGAAAAAAACATCAAAACAAAACAATTCCTTTTGTTTCTATTTTTCAAATTAAGGAAAATTGAAAAATGATAACGAATCTTAGGTTATAAAACTTAGTAAAATCAAAGGAGGAAAATTCCTTGCTCAAAAAGATGAGTGTAGGCAAAAGTCACTTCTCCATTTGGTAGATCGATTATATGTTTAGATTACCAGCTAGTATATATTATTTGTTATTTTCTTCACTTTAAAATCCAGCCAAGTGTACAAGCACAGATGACTAGACCTTCCCCTTATCATTTTCAGAAGAAGATGCTTTGCATAAAGACTATGGAATGGGACATAAACGTTAAGGTGAGATACATAATAAAAAAACATAAGGTTTTATTCTATGAAGTAGACGACAATCACGCTTTGGATGGACTTTGTCGGTCTCCACATTCTCTCCACTATACATTGTCCCTTGTCAATTTCTCAGGTCTTAGATTTTGTCCTATAAATATGAAATTATGTTCCATGGAAGCTACTACTTTCTTCTTTCGAAGCTCAAGCTATTACTGGCCAGTACTTAAACAAATCTAGCTTGTTACCCTTCTTCCCAAACTTGGTTATTCTCTTAACATATACTAGTATACATGGCTAGCAGAGTTGCTTCAACTTCAAGGGCAATGACACTTTTGTTAATGGTTTTATTCTCAGCAATCTTCTTGACTTCAGAGGCACGTATCCTCAAGGGGGGTCAAGCATTGCAAGGAAATGCTAATAATACCCGCCACCTCTTGCTCGAGTTAGGTTTTGATCGCTCCAAACTTGAGCATTATCGACGGTTGTCTACTCTTGGTGTTCCCACTGATAGAGTTACACCAGCAGGACCAGATCCTCATCATCATTAGTGACCAAGTTGTTTTAGGGAGCGCTGCCTTCCAAGATGGCCTTATATCTAATAAAGTTTGAGTTTGATCATTATTAAATATTATGGAGCTCATCAAGATATTGTGTTTTTTTTTTTTTTTTAATGATTCTACGACAGGCACTGCTTTTGGTTTATCGTACGGTATTAAGTCAATCACTTTGGTTCGAAGAAAGACAGGCTCTTTGATCCATTTTCTTTTTGTTTATGTTAAATGTATGAGCAGTGATGTGGAATTGGCTTTGTTAAAAGTACTTTAACGAGAGAAAGCCATGTTGCTTTCTTGAGTATCTTTCAATATATCAGTCATTTTGCTTTTATTGTAACGATCATCGACGATATGACGACCTGTGACTCTTTTTATATAGCTTCTTCTCTGAAAAAGTTGGTGCTTCTTTTCTTACAAGTCAGAAGACTTTATAAGATACAATAAGGGAGAAAAGATTAGACCACTCAAGATGAACGGAGATAATGTAATGGATTATCTCAATATCAAACACCTTTGATTGTTAACGGATCATTTAGGACAATATTCAAGTAATGGATTGATTTTGACATGGTTTCCGTAGTTGGGCTTAACGGTTTGCTAACCCAACATAGCAATATTGTTATCCCTAGCCTGACACAAGCCAAAACCGCCTCGACTTTTAGGAGAACAAACAGCTTCCCAGATTGGAAGATGAATGCCGTTGCCAGAATTCTGAGTCTATCGATCTCATCACAAACACTCGAAGGAAAGAATCCTTCTCTTACGCCATGTCCGCAGTAAAACTCATGTGAAATCTCCAACTCAGCTCCTCTTTATGCCGTCTATGAGTGCGAGGAGAAAGGAAGGCCTTAGTTTTATCATCATTAACAACCATACCTGAACATGCATAAAACTAAGTGATGGTATATACACTGGAAAAAAGTATAACATCATCTGCTTTTAGCAAATGAGAAATAGATAAACCCCCATGAGATACGGCAACAGGATTCCAGGGTCTAGATTCCACTTCGCCTTGATTAGCATGGCCAATTTCTCCATTCACAGCACAAATAAGTACGGAGACAAAAAGATCTCCCTGACGGAGACCTCGACGAGGAGTAAATGTAAATTTAAGAGAAAAAAAGGATTTGCCAACCCTGATGTACATGTTATTGAATCTGTCGCTGCTACTATATGCAAGATTATTTTCCTATATTGTGCTAAGCTAATTCTGGAATAAGAGTTACAATAAGAATACATATCTTTGAGAATATATATTTCCTAATACATTATGTAAACGTGAAATATTATTGATTCTTTCTTAACACTCCCCCTCAAATTACAATAAAAATTCTTACCAAGCATAGAATTCAAAAATCATAAGGAAAGATGATTTTAAACCAATTAGGGAAATAATAAAGTTTTTGTATAGTAACTTCTGACATGTATTAAGCTACCTTACCGAACTCTGATTGACTTGACATTTTACTTGCAACATCGAACAACACCTTTGAAATCATCTAGTAAATTTTCAGCTCCATTCAGTTATCAAATTTCGAGTTATGCTCAATATTGTAAAATTATATGGTAAAAAAAATTAAACCCAAAACAATTTTTTTAGCCAATTGGTTCCTTGGACTTGAAATGTACTTGATGAGCATCTCAGATGGATTCGTTGATGTCATGAACTGATACACAACATCAAAAAACTTATACAAATATCTAATTAAATAAATCGACAATTAGCTAAAAATCACTAATAATAACTAAAACCAAAAATCAAAAAATCAAGAAAACTTAGATTTGGTTCTTGAATGAACAGATGAAGTGATTATGTTGATACGAGACTATAATGGTCATTTTAGTAGGTGAAAAGTAGATAAATGTGAGTCCACCACAAAACTCAGTTTCTTCAAAATAATGAAGAATGGTGAATGAATTCTAAAAAATGCATTAAAGTTTGTGATAATATTTGGTTCCTTTTTCATAACAAATCCGATAATCTCCTTTAATTCAAACCCTATTGAATTGTACACAGGTAAAAACTAGTCAAAATCCAATCCAGGATGAAAAAGGCAGTCAGTTTTTAAGCAGTTCTCTATGTGGAGTGAAGTTTTGCATTTGTTGTAGCAATAAATTATTAGATATTTGTAAAGTAGTGCTATGCTTGGCTAGTGCTGTTGTCTAGTATTTAACTTGAAATGGTTCTTATTCTTGATCTTTCGTAGGCTTTCTATGCAATTGTGTTCTTCCTGCAAATCTAAATTCAACTAGAGTTCAGCGTCATAAAATTGAAGATAAGGCTTGTGAAGGAGAGAAGAAAAAATTGACAAGTGAGTCCAACAGATTTACACCTTCTAATTCTTCATTATCTTCGTCATCATCACCTGTAGTTCGCGGTAGAAGTAGAAGCAGAAGCAGGTGTGCTCTTCCACCATCTTCACCCTTGATTCTGTAAAGATAACAAAATTGAATGAAAGAATTTAGAGATTTAAGAAGAGAAATGAAAGAATGCAGAGAGAGAGAGAGAGAGCAGTTGATAGTTGCAAGGCACGAACATGAATGTATTCACTATATTTCTTAAGAACTGTCACACCCTCGCGGCGGAGCGGCGATCCTCGATTGATTTCAGGGTTTTTTTTTTGTGTAAAGGAGTCGTCACTTATAAGTATTTTGGTCACTAGGAACCTAATTGGATCTTTCAGAGAGATTCTAAGGTAAAGGATTAGTTGCGTAAAAGGAAGGTATTAGCACCCCTAATACGCCCTACCTAAGGTAAGCTGCTTGGTGTTTGGTTTGCTCTATAATTGCTATAGTGTTAGTGTTTTATATTCCCATCAGTTTTTCTAGGTTTGATTCAAACTAAATTTATTAGGATAAAAATCTAAGGAGATTTCATGTGCTTCGAAAGCTCATTTTTCCCTTAGTGTTTCAAGAGTTTGCAACTTTTAAATCGTAAGGAGGAGGGACAAAAATTTAGAAATCTAGGACACTTGAAAAAATATATATATTTTTAGTGTTTTATACTGTCACGGCTCGTAAATCGTGGAGTAAAAAAAATTAAAATGTCCTCGATTGAAGCTGAATTTATAACTAATCTACAGACATAAACTAGTTTCTTTCTCCAATATTTAACAGCTTTTCTAACTGTTTCTAACTGCCTAACAATATTAACTACTTTAACCGTCGACAGAATGTTAACCACTTCATCTTATATAATCTCTTAAACATGTGGCATGATTTTGATCGTTGACATCTTTATAGATTCTCCGTTCTTCATCTCTTTGATGATCTTAAAGAACTAAATTTTTTATTTCTTGAAATTGTTCAAAGAAAACGAGGGGAAGCAAAACCCTTAAATTATAGTTTATTTTTTTTTCTTTTTCATCATTCTTTTCTTGATTTTTTTGTGGTGCTAACATATTGTTGAAGGGATTATGCAGCGCAGAAATGCAAATGTGTATGCTTTCAACTTTTTTGGCAAGTGATGTTATGTCCTGCACTATTGCCCAAATCAACCTGTAGTATCGCCTGAGATATGAAATTAATGAAGAGATTTAATTTTCTTGGTGCACATTTTCATTTTGTTAATTCTTGTGTTTCACCTGGACTCATTTTTTTCATATAACTAGTGAATTATATATGAACATGCAAGTTCTGAGAAAATACTGTGGCTAGGGCTTCTTTTAGCTGAAAACATAACTGAGCAACTGGTCATCATGTAAGGTAATGTTTTTCCTTCTTCATCATCACATGAAACTCACTAGCTAGGGCAAATCCATGTAGAGTCACACTACCTTACATGAAGCCACGTACACCTTTCAGATTATTGAATATGCATGCGGGGGTAAAGTTTATACAAAAATAAAAGGCAATTCAAAGCTTGAATTCTAATTTGGCGCCGCCAGTGCATGATAAATTTAATTTATTTGTTAATGATCAATTATCAGTGCATGATAAAGAATTGTCAGTGCATCAAAACATAGGATGGCGATGACCCCCCCCCCCCTATCATAATAACTTTATGAATGGAGGACTTGTCATTTTCCCGTCATCATGATTTAACTACCCAAGAATTATAAGGTATAGAATTAGGGCTTGTAGCTTCGACTTTTACAACGAGTACAAGAAAGATTAGCACTAGAAAATTTGAAAGGCATTGATGCTTAACGATCTAAAAGGGGCAATGTCTATTTGCAGTTGCCAAATGATCATAAGGTTATTATAATTGGCCAAACGTCTAAACTGCCAAAGAATCCACCGGCCTTGATATAGGTTTTTCAAAACATGGCTTGTGTTAGAAAATAATATAAATCATATCCTGAAATTTCACCTAACAATTTAAACTTTTGGGTTGAGATCATTTTTTGACATGGTATCAGAGCTTTGATGACCTAGTGGTCACGAGTTTGAATTTTATTATCTTTATTTATTTGATAAAAATCAAGCACAAGATAATGTGGGCCTGTGCAAGTTTCAAGCACAAAGAGCTTTCACTTGAAGGGGTATATTAGAGAATAATATAAATTATATCCTGAAACCTCACCTAACAGCTTAAACTTTTGGGTTGAGATGGTTCTTTGACAGCTTGTCCCTTCTAATTGTGTTGTGTCTCACTACAAGTGGATTAAATTTTGGTTAAATTGTTTGGCAACAATATTTATTGATGACCATAATGCAATACTCCAAAAACTATATTGTAGTGGCACATGATTGTATATGGAGCTAGTGCATTTTTAATTATTTTTTAATCTAGTGACTATAAAAGTCTTATAAGGTTGCTAGTAAAAATTGGCGTAGATGTGAACAAAAAGAATTATTGTTGAATTACATCACTAACATGAAGACAAAAGGAGTTTGGCATATTGAGAGAAGTGGGAATTACGCGGTCAAAGCCATGCAACAATCTTTTGGATAGAATTCGTTATCTATGTGTATCTTCTTTCTATCCTCTTCTATAGAAAAGTATATCACCACCAAAAATTGAAGTATTCTCTTTCCTGTTATTGCATGGGAGAGTCATCAAGGATTTCCTTGCAAGAAGGATTTTATTGACAATCTTTCGGCAGGTTGTCCCTTTTTTAACTCAGAAAAAGAAACAATTGAGCTTCTTCTTTTTCTCCACTGTTATGAATCTTGAAAAGTATGTAACTCACTTCATTCTCTGATAAGTTTGCAATGGTGGATGCTCTAAAATTCTTGAATCTCTTATGATGCAGTGGAAAATCCACATAGAGGCAAGTTTCAACAAAAAAAAAAAATACCTTCTTTGCTTTGGCTCAAGGTATTTTATTTGGGCATTTGGTTGGCAAGAAATCTTTTAATTTTCATAATAAGCAACCAAATTGAAACTCAATATTTCAACTAATCTTACATCATCTAACGTTTTGGTTGAAGTTCTTTTATAGGAGTTTTTCTTACACAGATAAAAATTAGTTTCTCTTTTTTTTTTTTTTAAAGAACTGAAAAATAAACAAAATGAGTTTTCGAACTCTAGTCAAAATTCAAAAATAAATTTAGTAAATGTAATTTTTTAATTAAGTTTTTTTATATTGTGGTCATTTCTCTTTTAATCTTGTTTTTTCTACTACAATTTAAAACTTTATCTCATGAAATTAGATGATAAAAGGATTAAAAAAAGGTCAAAAAAAAATACATAGATTTTAGAGGCGTTTCAAAAAAAAGTGAAAAAAACTAAAAACATTATGAGATGAGTCATTATTTATATGACCAATAAAATATCTTTTAAATATTTTAGTTTATACTATAATATTTTTCTTATAAAACACATGTTTGTTCACTACAAGAAATGAAATGAATATTATAATCTTAATTGATCAAAGTAAGCAATGAAAGTCCCTTTTCTCAAAATTTATAGACGATTTTTGTTTTTGTTTTTCCTTGTTTTGCTTTATTTTTTTGGGGGTAATGATCTACTGATTAATGAAAATTTCCATAATTCAGAAATAATATGTTGTTTCGTATTTTTCTCAAAGTAAGCAATGAAAAAGTCCTCTTTCTCATAATTTGTTGATGATTTTATTATTTTTCCTTATTTTGTTTTCTTCTTCTTCTTCTTTTTAGGGTATGATCTATTAGTTAATGACAAATTTGATAATTCAGATATTAATATGTTGTTTCGTAATTTTTCTTTTTAAAAAAAAAAAACCCAATAATGAAAACAAAAACAAGTAATCTTAAAACACATAAAAAAACAATAATGCTTTGTCAAAAAATCTTAAAACCAAATAAGGTGTTTTTCAAATGGTGAGTTTTTTTCTTAGTCTTTTTAATAAAGAAAAAAACATCAAAACAAACAATTCCCTTTGTTTCTATTTTCAAATTAAGGAAAATTGAAAATGAAACCAAACGAATCTTAGGTTATAAGACTTAGTAAATCAAAGGAGGAAAATTCCTTGCTAAAAAAGATGAGTGTAGGCAAAAGTCACTTCTTCATTTGGTAGATCGATTATATTTTTAGATTACCAGCTAGTATATATTATTTGTTATTTTCTTCACTTTAAAATCCAGCCAAGTGTACAAGCACAGATGACTAGACCTTCCCCTTATCATTTTCAGAAGGAGATGCTTTGCATAAAGACTATGGAATGGGACATAAACGTTAAGGTGAGATACATAATAAAAAAAAAACATAAGGTTTTATTCTAATGAAGTAGACGACAATCACGCTTTGGATGGACTTTGTCGGTCTCCACATTCTCTCCACTATACGTTGTCCCTTGTCATTTTCTCAGGTCTTAGATTTTGTCCTATAAATATGAAATTATGTTCCATGGAAGCTACTACTTTCTTCTTTCGAAGCTCAAGCTATTACTGGCCAGTACTTAAACAAATCTAGCTTGTTACCCTTCTTCCCAAACTTGGTTATTCTCTTAACATATACTAGTATACATGGCTAGCAGAGTTGCTTCAACTTCAAGGGCAATGATACTTTTGTTAATGGTTTTATTCTCAGCAATCTTCTTGACTTCAGAGGCACGTATCCTCAAGGGGGGTCAAGCATTGCAAGGAAATGCTAATAATACCCGCCACCTCTTGCTCGATTTAGGTTTTGATCGCTCCAAACTTGAGCATTATCGACGGTTGTCTACTCTTGGTGTTCCCCCCGATAGAGTTACACCAGCAGGACCAGATCCTCATCATCATTATTGACGAAGTTGTTTTAGGGAGCGCTGCCTTCCAAGATGGCCTTATATCTTAATAAAGTTTGAGTTTGATCATAATTATAAATTATGGAGCTCATCAAGATATTGTGTGTTTGTTTTTTTTTTAATGATTCTACGACAGGCACTGCTTTTGGTTTATCGTACGGTATTAAGTCAATCACTTTGGTTCGGAGAAAGGCTCTTTGATCCATTTTCTTTCTGTTTATGTTAAATGTATGAGCAGTGATGTGGAATTGGCTTTGTTAAAAGTACTTTAACGAGAGAAAGCTATGTTGCTTTCTTGAGTATCTTTCAATATATCAGTCATTTTGCTTTTATTGTAACGATCATCGACGATATGACGACCTGTGACTCTTTTTATATAGCTTCTTCTATGAAAAAGTTGGTGCTTTTTTTCTTACAAGTCAGAAAAGATTAGACCACTCAAGATGAACGGAGATAATGTAATGGATTACCTCAATATCAAACACCTTTGATTGTTAATGGATCATTTAGGACAATATTCAAGTAATGGATTGATTTTGACATGGTTTCCGTAGTTGGGCTTAACGGTTTGCTAACCCAACATAGCAAAATCATAGTATGTCTGCTTCAAAGAGCGCCATTTCACTTGATCATATATAATCCTTGGCCAAATCAATTTTTATAGCAACGCTACCCAACTTCTTCTTAGATTTCCGAATGGCATGAAGCAGTTCCTGAGCAAAAGCACTATATTATCTGCAAGATATAAAGGCACCCTGAAGTGGGGTAATCAACAAATCCAGAAAAAGGGAAGAATGCGATTCACTCGGACTTGGTCAGAATCGCTTGTAGCTAACGTTACACAGACTTATAGGACGGAATTGCTTCATGCTCACTGGATTTGGTCGTTTGGAATGAAAACTAATAGCGTATCTGCTGGCTTGGAAAGACAACAACCAGATTCAAAAGCATCTTTTAACCATATGAAACAAAGAATCACCAATAAGATGCCAATGCTTCTAATAGAAAAGAAGGTTGGAAGCCATCAGGTCCTGGATGTTGGTGGGAGAAACCATTTATGGTGGCTTAGAAACACTAGAAGGGATAAAACAAGCTCTTTTATTTCAAAAACACAATCTTATATCTATTGAAAAAACTCTCAAATTCTCACCCTCTCTTCATCTCTAGTGTTTCTCTTTTTATTTTCCACACACAAATTCATGAACACACATACGGAAATCTGAATTTCCCGCCCTACTGCAATTCCATGCAATAAGATTTGGTAACGTTTAGCTATCTAATGCTTCATGATAGAAGAGATAAAGATTGTTGAAAGCTTAAATCACATTATCAAATTCTTGGATTGGTGAAAATAAGATTGTGACTTCAAATCATCTTCTCTTTCATTATAGACCAGTGTGAAAATTATGGATGAAATTATTGGATTGGTGGGCTGTTAAAGGTTGCATTTCATACTGTGTGGATGATTTTTTACATCAGTGGCCCAATCTAATGTTTGAAAAATTTCAACGTAAGGCTTGGTCTATGTTTTCTTGTTGTGTTAGTTGGAGTATATGGCTCATGAACAAGGTAATCTCCAATTATGGAATTGCGGTCTTCGAAGATAGTTTCTCCCTAATTCTTTATCGCCTCTTGAATTGGCTCAAGTCTGTAGATAAGTTCTTTATAGCTACTAGCACTACTTTAATTATGGGGTCTGAAGGTATTATAGATTAGTCTAACACCAAATCAAGATTTTAAACATGACATATCAGCTTCTTCAATCATATTGTTCTTTTTCAGTTATATATTTGTTGGCTTTCTTTTTCTTTCTTTTTGTGTTTGCTTTTGTTTTTGTGATTCTCTTTTCTTTTCTTTTCGTCCGTGTATCTTATTTTTGGATACCTTCTGACTAACCCTTTCAATATATCAATTTCTTCCAAAAAAACAAAACATTATCAAACACCAAACTTGAAATGCATTGAACCTCATTTATCACTTGATAAATTGCAATAAGTAAAAACAAGTCAGATTCCCTATTTAAATAATGTGTAGTAGCCATTTTTATATTCTTATATCGAATCCAAGAAAATTTGTCGTCTATAATCTCGTTGAAATTAAGGGAGAATCTATCGCCTTTTATCTCCTTGAATTTGAAGGAGAATCTGTTGCCAATACACCTCCTCTTCTTTGCCCATAAAGATTGATGTTAACCTCTCTTCCTTAATATCTTTAAAATCTTTGTTGATTTTGTACTCCTTGTAGCACATGGAATTCTTGCAAAAATATATAAGTAGTATGTTGTCATATATGTCTCCAAACAAAATAAGGAATTCTTACCAAGCGAGAATCCAAAAATCATAAGGAAAGATAATCTCAAACCAATTAGGAAAATAATAAAGTTTTTATATAGTAACTTCTGACATGCATCTTATCGAATTCTGATTGACTTGACATTTTACTCCAACATCGAACAACACCTTTGAAATCATCTTGTAAAATTTCAACTCCATTCAACGATTAGATTTGGAGTTATGCTCAATATTGTAAAATTAAACATGTAACCTAGATAATAAAGAAAAAGTAAATTTAGATTAACTTGCAAAACTTGTGTCCTAAAACAATAGACCGAGATAACTCGAAAGAAAAAATAATTAATAGAAACCACAAAGCTAATATATTTTTTAAATAATATCGAATGATGAAATCAAAAAAGAAAATGAGGCAAAAACAAAAATATATCAACTCGTATTAACTTTTTAAACTTATGACCTAAATTACTAGATCAGAAGCACCATAAATGGAAATACCACAAAGTTAAATCCCCGACAAATCAAATATTAAATGATACAATTAGAAGAAAAAAAATCAAATATATAAAAGGATCTAATATATATATATATATATATATATATAATTAAAAAGAGTAAGGGTGAAAATACAAATAAAGAAAATGAGAGGGCAGCCAAAAATTTTCAATTACATAGTTAAATTGAAAAGAAAAAAACTTTAATAAATGAAAAAATCAAAAGAATGAGGACCAAAATGAAAAATAAATACACCTCAAACTTTTGATTGAATGATGAAATTAAAAAATAAACAAAACTTTTATAAAATGACAAAAAAAAAGATTCGAAATCAAAAAAATAAGGAATGAAATTGAAATATTAAAAATAAAAAGGACCAACATATACTTTTTAGGGGAAGAGAAAAGAAAAAGAAAAATAATCATTAATGACAAACTGTTCATCTACTACTGACATGTGTTGCACCATGAAGTAAAGAACATAACGATGCTTCCAATAACATGACGAGAGGGTAGGTTTGGCTACAAAGAGGCCATCTATGCCTTGACATATGATGATTATATGCCAACAACTTTCTAAATAAATGTATATATATATATATATATATAAAACCTCTCCACAAATATGGAATCTACAAAAGGCATTTATGAAAAGATGAAAATGACCATGTCATGCCCTCATTTCTATTGATACCAAGAGCTATATATATATATATATATATAAAAGAATGAAAAACTCTTTTGGTCAATGATTTTAAATTCTTCATTTTATTATTCTAAAAAGTTGAAATGATGCATGGATCTCTAAACAATCCTTTAATAATTAATGAGTAGTTGAAAAGATTAAATTACCTCTGAATCTAAGGCATAAATTTTTAATTTTATGTGTAATTTTACTGTTCAAATTAAAATCAACCAAAACAAAAAATTTAATTTCATTATTGAAGTGAATAATATTTTATGAGTATATGCATACTGTTTTTTTTTTTTTATGTGTATAAGTGTTTTTGTTAGCAAGTTTTGATTTAAAAAATCATGATTCTAATTAAATATATATATATTCTCAAAATAAAAAGAAAAAATATGAATAGGAAAAGAGAGTTTTGATTAAAAAATGTAGTTATTTCTCCTTAATTTAAATAGTTAGACTTCTTATGAATATATATTTTAATTTCCTTAATTTTTTATTCCAAAAACCATATTGCTAATCAAAAAGATATATTTTTGTCATCAAAAAAGAAAATGTACAAAAAAGGGAATTTTGACTAAAAATGATTTTTTTTTCCCTTAAAAATTTATGTTGATAGATTTCTTACCAATATTTATTTTAATTACTACAATATCCAATAAAATAATTTAAAAAGTGATGTTGCGGGAAACCAGCTAGAGTTTGAAATTTGACCTCAATCATATATAGCATGTTAAAATCTCATAATTTTAACACATTGGATACTCTTTTCAAATAATCCTCAAACATAGAGGACTGATTTGTATATCATCTCTACAACGTTTTCCCGTTGTTTTCAGTTTGAGGAATTGAACAGAACACTCCCTTCATCTGTTGTTGACTTTGAACGGCATAGATGTTGCCACATCAGCCCAATTTTAACTACTCTAAACCTGCAACCCACTTCTGGCGCGTGCAAATCCCTGCCGACCACTAAAACCTCTTCCACTCCCACCCAAAACCAGAGGTTATATCTCACGCACTTCTCCCTACGTGAGCGAACCCTTCAAAATTCCAGAATCAAAACTCCGCGCCACTAACCTCTCAAATATTCCCACTCTCGCATCCACCCCACGCACACATCTTCCCCTATCTAATTGGAGCGTGCCTAGGACGTATTATATATCTAGTGGGTCTAAGTTTCTCGAAAGTTGCTAGGATACTTACACGAACACGACACTTAAATACACGAACGCACAGGCACCGTACACCTGTAAGATAAAGGATTAGTAAAGTAAGGTGACGAGTTCTAGAGAGAGAAACGTTTTTTAGAGAGAGAAAGTCTCGTGCTCATTTTTTTTGAAGTTTTAGAGAGAGAAAGGAAAGGCAAAAGGAATCGAAGATCTCCACAAAATTAGAGCTCGAAACCCTAACCTTCTCTTTCTTTCTCTCTCAAGAAATCTCTATCTTTTACACTGTGTGTGTTTGGCGATGTGTAGATACATGATTCTGTATGTATAGGTTTTTAGATCGTGAAAGATTCGATAAAGGTTCGTGCTTTACCCTAATTTCTTGTGGTTTCTACGCGTTTTTTTTCCCTAATTGTATTTCTATGTTTGTGTTTGGGTTGATTTGGGAGTGAAAGTAGGGTTTTTCTCTGGGGTTGTGGTTATACTGGAAACCCTAATTTTTGGGGGTTTAGGGGAATTTTGAGGAAATTAGGGTTTTGAAAACGGGATTGAGAGGAAATTACGGTTTTAAAGGGGAAAGTTAGGGTTTTGAGGTGGTACATGTATGGCTTCTGAGAGTGTAGTAGGAGAAGGAGGAAATGAAGGAGGAGAAGTTAGAAAGAAACAAAGGTATACAGAGAATAAGGTTTATACTCGAAAAGCCTTTAAGGGACCCAAAAAGAACAGCCTCATCAACACCGTTGCCACCACCACCACCACCACTGATAACAACAGTAACACAAATATAACCACTACTACCACAGAAGCCGCTGGCAAAAATAACATCAACACCACAACAACCACTGCAACTGCCACAACTGAAACTGCGACTGCTCTAACCACCGCCTCCGCTGTTGCAACTGAAACCGCAACCGCAACTAAAACTACCTCCACTGCAGCTACTGAAACTGCATCTGGGAATGAAACAAATGACAAGGAGAACTACGAAAAGGACTTGGTTGAAGTGCGAGAATCAGAACCTGTAGCAGTTGAAGACACAAATACTGCCCAGCAAGGGCAACAGCCTGTTTCTCACTCAATTGTAGTTTCAGATGATTCTACCAGACTAAATGGGCAGGAAGTTCAGGAGGTGGTGCCCAGTGTGAGAGAGCAAGTTGTGGAGAGGGAGCTGCATGTGGGGAATGGGGTGCTGCTGAAGGAAGGGATGGATAATAGGGTGAAGGTGGACTTGTTATCGCGGTCAAAGCAGGAGAAGAGGGAGCTCAGAAAGAAGTTGGAGAGTGAGCTTGAATTGGTGAGGAGTTTGGTGAAGAAAATTGAGGCGAAAGAATTGCAGCTCAGTGTTGGTAGGCTGAATCATTCGCGGGTGGTTCTGGTAAATGATGGGGTGGATAGAAGATTGAGGAGGGTTAATTCAGAAGTGGGATCAGTGGGTGTTCCCCGTGAGAGCACAACTCCTATTCTTACTCCTACTCCTAGGCAGTCTAGGCCTTTGAATCAGCTTAGTATATCTGTTCTGGAGAATAGCCAGGGCATGGGTGAGTTTGTGGAGAAAGAGAAGAGGACACCAAAAGCAAATCAGTTCTATAGAAATTCAGAGTTTTTGCTTGCGAAAGACAAGTTTCCACCAGCTGAGAGTAATAAGAAGTCGAAATTGAATGGGAAGAAGCAAGGGGCAGGGGAATCAGGGTTTGGGTTTGGGACAGGCACTAAGATATTCAAGAATTGCAGTGCTTTGCTTGACAGACTGATGAAGCATAAACATGGTTGGGTGTTTAATACACCTGTTGATGTGAAGGGTCTTGGTTTGCATGATTACTTTACCATCATCAAGCATCCCATGGACTTGGGCACTGTGAAGTCCAGGCTGACCAAGAATTGGTACAAGTCCCCGGAAGAGTTTGCAGAGGATGTGAGACTTACATTTCACAATGCTATGAAGTATAACCCGAAAGGACAAGATGTTCACGTAATGGCAGAGCAGTTATTGGATATATTTGAGACTAAGTGGGCTGTTATAAAGTCGGATTATGATCATGAGATGAGGTTTGCTTCCAGTTATGAGGTGGGCATTCCTACACCTACATCAAGAAAGGCTCCTCCATTTGTACCACCCCCTCTTGATATGTGGAGGATTTTGGATAGATCAGAATCAATGACATATCCTATTATTGATACCAGACCCAAACCCATTACCACTACACCTTCTGGTAGAACCCCTGTTCCAAAGAAGCCCAAGGCAAAGGATCCAAACAAGAGAGACATGACCTATGACGAGAAACAGAAGCTTAGTACAAACCTCCAGAGCCTACCTTCAGAGAAACTGGACAACATTGTACAGATAATAAAGAAGAGGAGTTCAGCACTCTCCCAACATGATGATGAAATTGAAGTGGATATTGACAGTGTTGATGTGGAGACTCTGTGGGAGCTGGATAGGTTCGTCACCAACTATAAGAAGAGTTTAAGCAAGAATAAGAGAAAAGCTGAGCTTGCCATTCAAGCTAGAGCAGATTCTCAGCTGAATGTGCAGCAGAAGGTAAAGCCTTTGACCAAATTTCTCAGCGTTAAGTGTACTTTTCTAAAAGGAATTTGTGGTTGCTAAATTTCTACTGATATTTGGTTGCAGATCTCAGCACCAGTTGTGGTGGAGGCACCAAAAGAAACAAAAGCAGGTAAAGTTTTCTGTTTATGAGTCTTAATTTCGTTTTGGTTACCCTATAGTTTAGTTGTATTGGTTATTTGAAACATTGTTTCTTCTGCTGGCAGATGAAAGGAATGTCTCCACTTTGTCACCTAATCACGTGGAGAAACTGGGAGACAATGGAAGTAGGTCTAGTAGTTCAAGCAGCTCCAGCAGTGATTCTGGATCTTCATCAAGTGGTACTGCTTCACATTTCTAATTTTGCAACTTCTGTCATTGTTATGTCTTATGGTCTGATGTTTGGTGAACTCATTTATTTTTCTTTAACTGCATGATTATTGCAGATTCTGACAGTGACAGCTCCTCAGCGTCTGGATCTGATGTAGGGAACTAATTGAGTACTCAAGTAGTTCAGGTGCTTGCATATTCTCCTGGGTTTGCATGAAATGTTTATGTGACTTTCATTTGCAGATAACTTGTGCACTTTCCTGTGTTTCTTCCTGTTTGTTGATTATAATATGGTATACTATGCTGCTCATCAATGTCACCTCATTGTCATATTAGTGCTTGTCTGCTGTCCGGACTGCAAGTGCTTCCCGCAATGTAGTAGCAATGGAAATACTAATAGCATGATCATTGTTGTTGAAAAGAATGTATGTTTGCTTAGGATTTGCAGGATGTTTAGGACAACACTCCTTATTTGTGATTTACTAGTGACAAAACGAAAACATAATTTTATGCATGTTAAAACGTGGTATCTGATTGCCCTTGTACAGTGCCTCTTATATAAGCAAGAATGTGATTGCTCTAGTCAGAGTGTTGTTTGGTGATTAACATTATATTGCTTAAGGTCCTGTCTAGTTATGTGGATGATGTTGGCTTGGTTATTGGTGGGTTGGTTCTGAATTCTGATAGTTAAATGTGGGTACCATTCACTGGTATGAATGCCTTATAGGCTGGGTATGGATTAGTGAGGGAAAAAGAATACGACTTAGGACTTCAGAGCTTGGGAGCAGAAAATGGGTTCAGAATCTACTCTAAGATTAGCTGGCTAATGTAATGACCTGGCATTAGAAATTGGTTTCTAAATGGTAGAAAGCCTGCACTGTATAAATTGGTGCACACCATGACAATTTGGGTCGGAGGAGATAGTTAATCATCAATGAATTTAAAATGTTTTATGTGATGGATTGTTGGTTGATTACAGCTATTATAACCTATTTTAAATGGTTTCTGATTCTTGTTTTATATATATATATATATATATATATATATATATATATATATATATCAGAGCATTTTAGGCTTGTTGATCATGTGCAAACCTTTTTTTTTGTTTTTTGAACTCCATTTCCGGTGTTAAAATTTATATTTTTCATCTTTCCCAGCCAGTGACATTTTCTTGGACCATCCTCTCTGTCTGAACCACCTATGCACCATTGCCATCTCTGAAAGTTAATTAATCACTATGTTGGTTCTGAAGTTGGATTATATTTATAGGGTCTTCCACTCAATCACTTCTTTTTTGTTTTCCTGTATGCACAACTAATTCCTAAATGATGATTTAATGGAAGAAGACATTTTCTAAAACGTTTAAAAAAGGGCAGTTTGTTTGTTATGGAGTTGGGAGGCCTTTTTTTGTGTTTGTGTTATTTGCACAATAAAGATGTTGAGATGAAATTACATGTTCTCAAAAACCTGTTCTCTTTGACCTTTACAACATGTGCACATGTTATTATAGGAAACTCATGTCGATTTTACCTGTACAATTAATTACCAGCCTCTATTGTTTTTTTCATTTTCTTAATGTGGTGATTTCTTTCACGGATAAAAGTTACCCTCCATGATTCTCGTGTATAGTATCCCATAAGTGCACCTGTTTTGTTCTCAACTGTACAGTATACTGGGTTGCATGCAATAATAGCTGTGATGTTAACTATGGTGCAGATTAGGTGCAGTCACAGCCACCAACAAGTCTATAGTTCAATTGTCTTAGGACTAGTTTCAAGGTCTGTCATGGGAACCTTGCTATACAATACAGCAAAGCATGACTGTCTTAAGAAACATGCTAAATTGTGGGATAGTTGGTGAAGCCTGGTTATTCTTAGAGTTGTTTTCCGGTTGTATTTTGACATCTGTTTTATTTTTTTCCTATTAAACTTGTGGAAGAAATGCTTATCTGTGCTTTCTGGATTAGTAAAAATGAAACTGTGATTTTAAAGGATGCTTGCATGCAGATAGGCATTGGTTTTTGTGGATTGTCTATTCTTGCATGGGCATGCAAATAAATGTTTTGTAAACAGTTGAAGCGTTGTCCTGCTGTTATGGTTTTACACAAGATTTTCCTCTCTATTCTGCATTAGCTAGCTGATGAGAAGTATTTCTTAGCTTGTGATTGGCAATGTCTACGTTTGTTAAATACTAGTGGTACTCCTTGCTCATATCACCTTTCCTTTTTCCGTGACAGATCTCAGAAGTTTAGGGTAGATGGCTATCTCCAAAGTTGGTGTACAATGCATTCTGGATTTCGATTCTCATTAGGAATCTGCATTTGGTGTACAGTGAAGTTCTCGAGGCAACGGATTGTCCTGCCAGTGCAAAGTGTAGTTTGTCTCTCTTGTGGGAACTGGTTTCTTCATGTGGCTAATCTGTCTGCTCTTGCATTTGTATAATACGCCCTAGAATGTGGTTATGATATAGATACAGTGGTTTGTTTTCCTCTAGCATGTGTACATGGCTAACTACTAGTCATTTTAGTTCTAGCTACCTTGCCGTTGATTTTGTGTTAGCAGATTCAGGATTCTTTGGTGCTATAGAATAGATAGTCTGTAATTCAAACTCGTGAAGTTATTATTGCTTCTTAAGAAATAATTTTTTCTGAAGATTGCTGGTTTGTGGTCTTGGCACTGATTATGGGGCTCCATATGAACACTCAAACTTATACAGTTATACCGCATACGAGTCGCAACAACAGCCATATCTATTTAGTTTTACATCTTGTATAATATTATTTCTTATGAATGTTATTGTTTCCTCACAATGTAAGGTGTAATCAATCATGTGCTGATGCAGGATTTAGAAAGGTAGTGATTATTTTTTAAAATTTTTTTTTTTTTTTTGAAATACTATTAAAAAATAAAAGATGCATCAGAAATAATTTTAAGCAAGGATCTCTGTTTGAGCTATAATCCTAAAAGAAAACTTGGTATTATCATTGTTGCAACATATAGCAGTCTCCTGGATCCATTGCATGTAAATGGGATATTTTATTTGTTGTTAAATGCCTTTAAAAAACTGAAAAAAGTGAAGGAAAAAAAAAAAAATTTGTGCTGATGTAGGTTTGGGTGTTTTGAGTGATGTAACGATTTTTTTTTTTAAGTATTTTTGTTTTAAAATAACTAAAAAAATATGAATTTTAAGTGATTTTAGACTATAAAATTTATTTGAAAGTGTAATTCCAATTATTTTTTAAAATATTTTTTATTTAAATATTTTTTTAAAAGTATTAAAATGATTTAAAAATATAAAAAAATATTAATTTAAAAAAAATAAAAAAAAAAAATTTTAAAAAAAAAAAATTTAAAATATAAAAATAAATATCATATCCTAATTAAAAGAAAACTTAAGTATTATCAATGTTGCAACATAATAACATATAGCAGTCCCTTGGATTTATTTGTTATAAAATGCCTTGAAAAAACTGAAAAGGTGAAGGGGGAAAAAAAAACCATGGGTAGGGCTAGCAATGTGCTGTTGAGCTTGAGCTGGATTTTTCTCCTTTCATCTCTAATTCAAAATATTTAAATTCATCACCACTATTCATCTATAATCTAGCTGCTTGGATTCGATTGGGTGAAGGGGTTTTTTTTCATTCGTTGAATACCCAACCTAATACAGATTTCTTCCTTTATTTTTTTAAATCATTTTTAAAAAATAAAATATAAATTTTAAAACCAAAATACATTTCTATTTATAAATTATAAAACTATAAAATAGAATTTAAATTTAAACATTAAAATCATATAAATCATTCATGAATTATAAAAAAAGAATTTATATATTATATTAAAATATAAAATTACAGTCACATAAAATAAAATAAAAATTCATTGTTATAAAATCTTAGGTTTACTTGAGAATATGGTGAAATTTATTTTTAAAAGTGTATTTTTTATATGGAAATGCATTAAATTATTAGTTTTTTTTAAAGATTATTTTTAATATCAACAAAAAATTATAAAAAAAATATAAAGAAAAAATAATAATTAAAGACTAAATAAATTAAATTTTTTTTTAATATAATTGAATCTCAATATCAAAAAACATTTTAATTTAGAAAACTAAGATCGCGTAAGCTTCTACTTTTAACTTTACGTGCCTTTTAAAAAATGCTTTTACCTCGATAAAACATTACATTGATTTATTTTTTATTTTTTATTTTATTTTGAAAAGTTAATATTAAAAATAAAAAATTATTTATAAGTAAAACTTATCTTTGAAAAACATCACCGATACCAGAGACGCACAAAAGCTGACAACAAATGCAGACCAGTCACCAGAAACTAGTTAAGGTAAATGCAAATTCATCCCCTCAAACTCATGCTCTCTCCAACTTTTGCAAGATGCTCATCCAATCTCAAACCTTATATCCTCAAAACCAAACCTTTATCTTCTTCTTCTTTAGATTTTTCACCATGGTCTGGTCTGCAACCATGGAGAGAAAGCCCATTGAACAAAAACAGGTTTTGGGGACCAAATGGCCCACAAACACCTCCCTCTTCAATTGACACCAATGGCACTTCGTTGTTGGACTCTGCTTCTTCTCTTGCAGAACTTGGTGCTCTTGTTCTCTCTACTAGCGACCCTCTCTCAAAATCCAAGCTTTCCCATTTGGCTTTCTCTAAGTGGCGCAATGAGAAGCTTCCTATTGGGATATATGACCCTCCTTCAAGACCTGCTAGGCCTCCTAAACCTGAATTGGTTTGTTTTCTTATTGGTTTTTTACACGTTATTCTTTAATGGGTGTCTCTAAAAGCTTGAATTGCTTATTGAAGTTTGGTTCTTTTGTGTTTGTTGTTATGTTTTGTGTTGTTCGTCGCCAAGGTGATTTATGGGTTTTTTTTTTTTTTTTGTGCATTATCAATGCCACTGCAATGGACATTTGGTCAAGTGTTTATGAGTTTGTGCTAGTATGGTTTATTTATCGCTTACTTGCAATTGTTCCATTGAACTATTTTCTAGTATCAGGAAGTGGAGATTTTTTATGGTGCCTCAGTGCAGGTATTGCTTTCACAGTATGTAGTTCATGTCAGAGTGGGATTTGTTGCTTTCAATTTCATTCAGAATTGGACATTTCAGGACCTCACTTTCGTTTATGCTATTTGTGGAATTTGTCCCTTTTACATTTTAGAAATGTCATTAGCTTGTTTTTCTCACAAAAGAAAATGCCATTACCTATGTATGTTCCTAAAGTAATTTGGGTAGGGAGTTGATGATTTAGTGATTTGAATATTATTGGTTGATTGAAATTGCTAACTAACTATTGTTTATAGGAAAATTAATTGCTTCAGTTGTTGAATTGGTCGTTGGATTCATGTGCTCATTTCCAGGTTTCCCCAAAGGAAATTCCAGCTCCTAAAGATTCAGGCATGCCTCTTAATGCTTACATGCTTCATAATCTTGCACATGTGGAGCTAAATGCAATTGATTTGGCGTGGGATACTGTTGTTCGATTTTCGCCTTTTAGCGAGATTTTGGAGGAAGGATTCTTTGCAGACTTTGCACATGTCGCTGATGATGAGAGTCGTCATTTTGCTTGGTGCTCTCAGAGACTTGACGAGCTGGGTTTCAGGTCAGTTGATTCATTGCTCTGAGTATTATCGCTTCTTTATTGTTGTACCAAGTAGCATTGATTTCCTTGTCATTAGATATGGAGATATGCCTGCTCATAATTTGCTTTGGAGGGAGTGTGAAAAATCATCCGATGATGTTGCTGCCCGTTTGGCTGTGATCCCTCTAGTTCAGGTAATGTTTTGCTCTGAATACAGTATCTAGACCTCATTGATCCAGTGGGTGTTAAAATATGCTTGCACAGTGATTTTATGGCTCTGCATATGCCATTTTTTCAATTTTCCTTTGGTTTCTCATTCAAGGTTTGCTATCCAAGAAGCTACTAACATGTTCATGACAAGCAAACATGCATACTGGCATATGAGTAGTAAGATAATATGTTCAATGAAATAAGAATATGAAATCTTTGTGTTTAGATGAATGGTAGAGATTTCTGCAGTCACCTCACTATATATTTCAATTTTCCATAAAATATATTTAGATATTTGTTGCCAGATAGGTAAGTTATAGAATTTTTACCCTCAGGCAAGTGGTATGTGTCTTGTGAAGTCCTTGTTATTTCTGCCTGCCATTTCAGTTCACTCAGCGAAGTTATGATGTGTGCAAGTGCTGATTAAAGGATGGTTCTTACTTTTCATATGCCCATAGAACTCTTAAACGTAATGAAACTTCAATCACAGATAGATTGTACATAACACATTTTTTCATTTCTATTTAAAGAGGAATTTTTTTTTTTCTTTGTTCTTCTAATGCCATGGATTTAGGAGGCTAGAGGACTTGATGCTGGGCCAAGGCTAGTGCAAAAACTAGTTGGCTTTGGAGACAATAAGACATCTAAAATAGTGGCTAGAATTGCTGATGAGGAAGTTGCTCATGTAGCCGTTGGGGTCTACTGGTTTGTCTCAGTCTGTCAGAAAATGGGTCGTGCCCCTTGCTCCACTTTTAAAGGTTTAGCAGACCTTTTAATGTTTAACCTTAGATAGTCACTTGTTCATATGTCTTTAGTTCCATATATGCCATGCAAGTATTTATTTGCAAATATTTTTGCCACGTTGAGTAGATTTGTTAAGGGAGTACAACGTGGAGTTGAAAGGGCCCTTTAATTATTCAGCTAGAGATGAAGCTGGGATTCCCCGTGACTGGTGAGAAAAAACTGTATCTCAGTTATTGTTTGCATGGAATTCAAAGTGTGATGTATTTTAATAGTTAATGTATGATCCATTGACCTATCTTCCTTGACAATCTAACAGAAAATCAATGTTCTTTTAACTCTGCACCCAAAGAAAAGCTGTTTTTAATTTGATTCTTGCATTACCTCTGCTGTGCAGGTACGACAAATCATCCACAAATAAACAAAACGAGGTTACAAAACCAGATACCACCGAGAAGCTTTCTGTGGTATGAGATTTAGTTTCTTTCTCTCCCTCCCCAGGAGAGTTAACATACATGTGTACAATGTAGTAGCAAATATACTAAGTGGTGGTTCACATTACAGGTTTACGAAAGACTTGCTTCTATCATTGCCATGGAGACTGAAAATGCAAGTTTGAACAAGCCAGCTGGATAACACCCACGGCGTAGGCAGCTTAGGTTGAAAATCCTAAAATTCTTAGCATATGGTTGGGTGACAAGTTGATTTGAAGTTTCATATACGACTCAGCCAGTAGCTATAGTGATATAGCTCAAAGACAGGTCACTCTGAATTAGTAGTTCAGAGTCATCTTGTCTTGCTTTTTGGAAGCTGGCAACTCCGGGTAACTGCCAATGCTGGCCCTTTCTGGAGCTTATTAGAAGTGCTCATTTCATCATATTGTCTGTCTTTCTATCATGTATATATGTGAATTTGTATAGATTAGAACTTCTGTAGTTTCTTTCTTGATCAGCTCTAAGAAAATAACTGTAACAATTGAAATCCCTCTTGATGACATTTGGATTGGGTGGCTGGGGAGCATAATAGGCTATGATATCAGTATTTCTGATTCTGCTGGATCCATGGATGATTTTTATATAATTATATAGAATAAGCTTTCTGAAAGCATCTTTCAGGTTTAGTTAACAAACACTAGTTGTTTTATTATTCATAAAGGATTTTATTTTGGAATCAAGCTGGGGAGACCAAACTAGAAGAGTACAAATGACTAGCCACAAGGCCTGCAACAGGGTGATTTGACTGTTGTTCCAATTATGTTTATATCATCATCAAAAGAAGGAAAAAAGGTGTTGAGAGTGGCTGGCCGAACATTGGGCATCTCGAAAGAAGTCATTAAACATTGTTTTTGTTGTTGGATCACATGCAATCCTCATTCGTTCGTGAAAGGGCTTCAGCTAGTGGGGGACACATTAAAATGGGGCTTATTTTGAAGATGAAAGGCATTAAAGCACTTCCACTGGGA
The DNA here is from genome assembly GCF_005239225.2 of Populus alba. Lineage (NCBI taxonomy): Eukaryota > Viridiplantae > Streptophyta > Magnoliopsida > Malpighiales > Salicaceae > Populus > Populus alba. The sequence goes on along the minus strand of NC_133302.1, from coordinate 18,930,466 downwards.
TGCCAACGGTATCCACGAGATAGGTTTTAATTAAATCTATATAAGGTATATATTCATTTGAATATTTATAGTCTATTTTTTTATTATTATTATCATTATTTATTATTAAAAAATATAATGTTATATATATATATATATATATATATAAAGAGTCAGGTTTTGTGTTTGATAATATTCATATCTTGTCTATTACTAACTTGGATTCATATCTATGAAGTTTGGATGAAATTATCATTCATATCTACAACATCTACAGCAGAGAAAATAAACTCAATTTTATTCCTAGAAATTTAAAGATATAATTGTTGATTGCAAAACTAAGAATTTACGGGGATGATGGAAAAATAATAAAAAAAACCAGGATTTCATAAACTCTAAAATTATAGATTAGTTATAAAAAAGAATTGATTTAATAAACTTTGAATGTAATAATTATATCTCAATAACATAAAAAAAAAAATTGTTTTAAATTGTATGTTATATTGATGACTAATAAAATTTGAATTAAATAAATATCTAAAATATAATTAGGAAAGAATTTGAAATAACAAGAAAAATAAGAAAAAAAATTTGAAATAGTAACATTCAAGCTCAGGCCTCAACAACCCCTCTTATCTTTTTCTGTTTTCCATATATTTTTCATTCTCTTACCCATACATTTTCTCTCACTCGCACGCTTTCTTGCCTCCCCCTCTTTTTCCTCACACGTATTCTTTCCCCTTCTCACTTTTTCTCACTACTTACTTAAAAATAAACCTCAATGTATTTTTGAGTTTTGCTAAGTTAGAATGTGACATCGTGTACCATTCACACACATAAAATTTTATATACAAAGCAAACATATCCTCTCTCACCAATGCTTACTCCGTGTCTGTTTGTTACCTCACATGACACCGACAATAATTACTCTCTCCACCAATGACCGTCAGACATTACAACCAATGGTGAACATTAACCTCTTCACTAATCAATTGCACTACAACTTCACTCACCCCAAGATAATTGCAACACCAATTTCCATGTCCTACAGGATATGTTGATATAATCAAGATTTATAAATACCTATATTCAGACTAGTTATAAGCCCAAGACACAACTATGAAAAGCCTATATCAAGTTTGAGGTATTTTCATAATCTTTTCAGTGGCGCCGTATATGATGACATTTTATTTCTCTCTTCATCAAAACTCTTTTCATGGTTGACAAAACTATAAAATATAGGAGAATAATTGATCTTTCCACTCCAATAACTTTCTCATATAGTGTTGATACTTAATTATGTTGTCATATTTATGCAACTGCATCTTTGCACCCCTTCTCATACACAATAGACTCACTACTAAAGGTATTGAGACAACTCTAGTTTCTAAAGAGACAATGTAGAATGACATGCAAGCAAGTAGACATGAAGAAACTTGCACTCCAACACTTAAAAGGAGCTACATCTATTAAGAAAAGTGTTCTTATAATACACATTTAAACGAGGATCTAACTATCTCCATCGATCCCTACATAAATCTAACTCATGCACTCCACCTAGAAAAGGAATAAGATATAAAGCAAGATCAACAACTTTATGAGTTTATGATAATAAACCTATTAAGTAGAAGAATCTTCACTTTATCATAGAATGTTACACATTCATCTCTCCAAAGATTACACATTTGCAAAGGCCAGCCTATATAATTATGATGGACTTTTAGACCTTAGAGAGCATATATAGAATGTGAAAAGCATTCCAAAGCTTGTCATATAAGAAGACAATGATGTTATGTGCAAGGTTCTTTCAACAATGTTTCATGAATTTGCTCTTGCATAGTACCATAGCTTAGAGCCTGGCTTAATCATCAACTTTCATCATCTAAATGCCAAAATTATTTTGCGTTTTAGTACAAGCATCCTAGCTAAAAAGAAAAGCACCACTAAGCTTGTTGTTATAACACAATGAGAAAATCGAGTACTAAAACATATCTCTAAAGGTTCAACAAGAAAATGTTCAACGTAAAAAGACTACTTGAACCCATTTCTATAAATTAAGGTGAAGTTTTTCCTAAAAGTTAAATCAAAAAATATTTATGCAATTACGTATCAAGCATTGTAAAATAATATCAATGATCAAGTAACTACTTAAAACAACATTGAAGCAAAGAGTATTAATATTTTTTGTAAATTTTGAAAAATTACTCGCCCTCTTTTTTATTTAAGGGTCGGTTGGATTATATATAAAAATGAGAGAGATTTCATCATTATACTTCAATTTCTTCTCATTTTTTTCTTAAAAAAAAAAACTAGTGGTGAAATTTGATTTGGGATTGAATTAAGTAATATCAGTGAGGGAAATCATACATAAACTTGTTTGGGTTAGGGAAATGAAGAGATAAAATCTTAAGAGAGAAGAACAAGAGATTTAAAGAAGGAAGAAAGGAAGGAGAAGAAAGTTTGCAAAAAATCCCTAACATTGTTCCAAAATAGTTGGAAAAGTGTTCTAATAACCTAATTTCTTATTATTGTGTGTTGCCATGTTTAGGGGAAGAAATCTTCAATTTACAAATTATAGGGTTCTAGGGTACATTTAGAGAAAATGAGTATTTTATTGTTAAATGCTCAAGTTGTCATGAATTAATTGCCAGATAGAGGAAAATAATAAAGAGTATTTAAAGAAAAACCATGGTTGGCTCTAGGCCTTAGGGTTGGTCATATAATTAGGGGCTACTAATAAAAAAAAAATTGTTAAGTCAACCATATAAGTGAAGCTATTGATAAAGAATTATTAAGATGACAACGTGAGCAAGGGCTACAAATCAAGAATTACTAAGCTGGCTATATGAGTAGAGGCTATTGATCAAGTATTGTTAAGCCATCTATATTTGTGAGGGCTACTAATCAGAAATTATTAAGTCGACCATATGAGTGAGGATATTAATCAAATATTTATGAGTCGACCATATAAATAGAGGCCTATGAATTAGATGTCTTTTAAATGTTTGGTGTAAAAAGAATTAGAACTGAAGAGTTAATGAAATAGGTAGTATGGTAAATGAGAGGACAAAATCAAGAAAAAAAAAAGTGCTTTAAGGATAGTATTTATGGAAACTAATTATTATGACTCTCTTATATTAAGTTTAAATGCATATTTTGATTGATATTCTAACCTTATGAATATATGTTTCAACTCCATCACACCTACTTCCACAATAATAGTAGTGTGCTATATTATTTTCTTTTAATATTTAGGTAGACTTTAGTACTATCATCTTTGTTATGTATTTAAAGTGTTATCTTACCTTTATTATGCCTTTTGGATTGTATTTCTGAACTTATAATTGTAATAAATTAGAATTATTTGTGCACACATCATACTTTATTTAAATTAGTATATAATTCATTATTGTAATGGGTAGAATAAAAAGATTGCATTTGTATAGATATGATGAAGTTTGGACTAAGGTATGTTTGAAGCTACCTATGAAATGATAAATGGATTGTGTTACATGGTGATATGTGATTGTGGTTGTGATATTGATTTTCATGCACGGCTATAATATGAAATCTAATAGATAAAAAAGAGTATAATCTCATAAAAAGATGTATTGTCAATAATTGTCATTCAATGAATCTCTTTTATAAATATTCAAAATTATTATTGACTCAAGGCTATTAGAACATGTGATTTCACTTGAAAAATTAAACGAATAAACTTTAGAGTTTATGTCATCAATATCTTTGTATGAAGGAGGATTCTCCTAATTATAGAGATCAAGGAGGTGGTAGCAATGATCTTGATACTCGATAGAATAAATTAAGCTTTGCCAATTATCAAGATTTGTTGTTTACTAAGTTTTTTTTATGAAATCATGTGATAAACTACATGATTTGGAGTTTATGTCATCAATATCTTGGTATGGAGAAGGATTCTCCTAATTGTAGAGATCAAGGAGGTGATAGCAATGATCTTGTTGATACTCAGTAGAATAAATTAAGCTTTGCCAATTATTAGAATTTGTTGTTTGCTAAGTTTTTCTTTATGAAATTATGTGACAAACTGCATGATTTCATCGCTGATATGATATTTATGATATCAAAGAATAAAGATTAATATTAAGATTTGTTGTTTACTAAGTTTTTTTTTTATATAAAATCATGTGATAGACTACATGATTTCATCATTGATATGATATTCATGATATAAAAAAATAAAAAATAATATTAAGATCTAAGTTTATTTTATTATTAATATCATAGACGTGATTACAAAGAAGGTTACTTGAGCATTAAATGTCTAGTCAAAGCTTCTAACTTGCAATAAATGTGATCTTTTATACAGAAATATCTATCCAATAACCTTAGATAAGTTTTAAATATATATTTATCATGTCCTCTTATATACCGTAACTCTACTATCACCTTCCCCTTCATTTTTTTAACATCTAGCTAAGCCTCTAAACTAAATTATCTTTATGAAGTGTCTTACTGTATCCTCGTTACCTTTGTTAATTCTTACACACACACTCTTTAGTTTCTGTTTTCTAGCTCTACCTTTTTTCTTTTTCTTTTTCTTTTTTCTCTGATGTGCAAAATACGACACTTTGGCCATTAAAAAAAAGAAAAGAAAAGGGGAAAGAAAGGATTGAGAACATGTAAGATTCCGGCACGCACTCATGAGATGTGACATAGAGCCAGAAAGTAAACGTGAATGATGGCAGCTCCATGCATACCGTAAATTAATAAATGATGTTCTTTTTACAGCTACTTTAAGATAAGGTTCTGAGCCTCTTCGTCTACTACACCTTTGGAGTTTAGTGATTGGTTGCTGAGAACTTGATTGGTAAACTTTGAATTTTTTTTAATTAAAAACCAACAGCTATGACGACCCCGAACAGTCAACTGCACCAAACCTGTCTGTCTATCCCTCTCTCTCTCCTCGTTAACACGCAACGTGGACACGAAGGACGCAAAGAAATCCAAACATTTTTTAAAGAAAAGAAATTATTTATAGTAATTAAAGGATACTATCAGCGTTAACGTAACATAATCTCTGCTTCTCTGTCAGATTCACTCAGCGCTCTGACTTTAAGCGAGAGAAGAAAATACAAGTAGATTCAGAGCAAGAGAAGCAAAGCAGAGAATATGTGCTGTGGAGACGGTGACTGTAGGCCTCTTGGCTTTCTTATAGGCCTTCCCTTTGCCTTTCTTTCTCTAATTATCTCCGTTGTCGGCGTTGTCATTTGGATTGTCGGGTTTGTTCTCTCTTCCTTTATAATAATTCTTGCTGTATCTTAGTTTCTTGATGTCTTTGATTTCTTGATTTTTCACAGTCTTCAATTTCTGGACGATCTTCTCTGAGATTTCTTGAATCTGTGATAGTCTTTGTCTCCTTTTTGACAAATATTGGCTGTTCTTTTCTTCTATGTTGGTTTCCGGGCATCATAGTTTTGTTATCTGACAGTTTTTTTCCCATTTTGCACAGGGTTTGGCTTATTGCATTTCAAATTTGCAGTATTTGAGAATTTCTTTTTGATAGTTTTTCTTGTACTTTAAATCCTGATGAACATACTTAATTTTAACATTTATTTATGGCTTTAAATTTTTAATTGCATCTCAATCTCTGCTTATTTGAGATTTCTTGATTCTATTTCAGAATTTGGCAGTTTTGATACAGTATGTGATCTGGGTTTGGTCTAAATTATTTTATATAATGATGTTACATTTGTACTTGAGAATTTATACCTCCTGACTGATTTTCCAATCTTGGGGGTTGTGCAGGTTGTTATTATCCTGTATTTGTCCTTGTTGTTTATGCGTGACAGTGATAGTAGAACTGGCTCTGGAGTTGATCAAGGCCCCCATTCATGTCATGGAGTGGTTCACTTCTCAGATACCTTGTTGATTTTCATGATTCTACTGAACATACCTTAGTTATGTAGTAGTTTTCTGTTTGTTGATTTGGATTCTTCCTCTTTCTACTGAATATACCTATTTATGTGTTTTCTTGTTTGTTATTGAGGGGAGCGTGAGTAAAATTTTATGGAATTACTTATGAGATGATTCATCTGCAGATATGATTTCTGACCATTTGTGAATTGGGTTCCAAGAATGAGTTTGATGTTACTTTTTTTGGATGTCCCATAATCGTCAGAACTTGTGTTCTTATCATCTGTGTCTAACAATTATTGTAATAGAAATGGACTCAGAAACAAAAGGGATTACAAACAGAGTAGTTTTCTTGATAGATTGAAAGCAGAAACTTGTTATGTTCACTGCAAAAGCTATAGGGAGCTAAGAACACACCCATCTGTGAGTCTGACTGTCTAACAAGGTCTGTTGTTCTAGCAGAGCATCAAGGCATTATTTAAAGCCTGTCTCATGATCATCAAGCCTCCTCCAAGAATCCTCTTTCCGTTTAACCACCCCCCCATGTTCTTCCCACCGCCATGAACTATGCATCACAATTTTCATCCTCCAAAGATTTGTTCGACTTCTCCAACTTCTGAGTTTCCTTGTAGTGGATTTAGGGGGTACAGAATCAGGTAGGTAGCTGAGTCGGACCAAAAGAGTTAATTAAGTGAAAGATGATAAGAGGAAATTAACATTTTTGTTTTCTTTTAAAAGAACATGAGACAGAATCAAGGTATTTATTGAACTTCAACATTAGGGAAACTCAAACTCGAAATTACTTCTTGGTTCTGAAGAGTTACCATATTTTAGTATTGAACACTACATCTGACAAAGCAATAATATAATTATCCAAAGAGATCCAGTTGGGTCCAATGGCTTTGTTTGCGAGTTGTTGAAGTGACCTTATGTTCTCCCTCATTTTCTCCCCCGTCTTGTGATATAACTTTATCCAAGCTATTTAACACTCCATGCATTGTAAAGACTCCACTCTCAACCTGGAGACCAATCTCCCACACATTCTCTAACATGCGCCCGTTGAGCGTTTAACGGCCAAAAAATGGCCTGCCAATCATAGGCACCCCTCCCGCTATACCCTCAAATTCAATCAATGAGTTCCATCCACAATGAGTTGTAAACACCCCAATTGCTGTGTGCGCCAAAACGGCGAACTGAGGAGTCCATGGTATCACAAGTCCCTGTGATGTGGTTCTGTCCAAGAATCCGTTAGGGAAATGTACCTTTGAGCTGTCCTTGAGTGAGCAGGATCAGAGGTGGTCTCTATATTGATTTGCATGCTTCCACAAAACACAAATAGGATCAGAGGATCTCCCCATTTAATCTGTTTGTCTTTAAAGGATGATCTGTCGAGGATGATCAGCCATGATGTGAAGCTGTGTTTAGGAATATGTAAGGGATTCCATAATAATTTAAACCTCTCCACCCTAACACTTTTGGCCCTTCAAGCTTCCCATACACTTTTGATGGAAAACTTACCATTTGGTGTCAGGTTCAAGGATATGCTATCCTTTCTCTTCTCATTAGGGAACGGTGTACCACAGAAAGCTGATTGGATGTTAACAAGTTCATCTGAGCCAATGCCAACAATTGTTGTTGATGACTGCCACTGCTTTTGCATTTCAAGGAATACCATTTTCTAACATTACCCAACCATTATATTTCTCCATTAAACGATCATCAGGTGCCTTGAGTCTCATCACAGAAAGGTGATTTTTCCAATCCCCTGTAGCATGAATTATCCATTCCCGGATGATAGGCCTGAATCCCAGATATTGACTATATATAATTTTGGTTTGATGAAAAACTCATAATTTTTAATTTAATTATTCAATCATGCACACTCAAATTTAATTAAGAATATAAATCTAGTTCTATAGAAGCAAGCTCACCACAACGCTAAGTTTCGAAAAGGACTGAGGTTCGAAAAGCTTTGTAATTAAATCTAGAAAGTGTTGTTTAGGTTAATTTTTTTTTTTTTGTATTATACCTTTTTTTTTCCTTTTTAATTAGAACTTGATTTTTGATTTATTCATAAAGTTAAAAAATAAGTTATTTATTGGAAAAAAATTGGTAATAAAATTTTTTTTATAATGATTTTGTTCAGTATTATTGCGTTATTTTTCTAGCTGTTGTTTTTATGTTATTTTTCTAGCTGTTGTTTTTATATTATTTTCTGACTCCATCACTAATACAGTGAAAGCTTATTAAATATATAGGTTTCATAATGACCTTATGTTACAAGCAATATCACTCTCTTTAGTCTTTCTCAAGCCAAATCCCTCTTCTTACATCCTCATCATCACCTTTCTTAAAAAGGAGCTACCTTTTTTATCACCTTGCTTCAAAAACATATATATAAACTCTCTTTAGTTTTTCATTAATAAATAAATAAATAAATAAAAGGGTTAACCATTGTTTCGATAAATTTTAAAAACAAAATTTATATTATATTATATACGATTATAACTCAATTAACATACGATTAAAAATGGCTCAACGTTTTTGGACCATGAGTGTCAACCTTGGATGATCATCTGCCACAGTGTACCTGCGTTCTCCAAGTAATGGCCACCCAAAATCTGCTGCAACAAACCAGTTTCCTACCTCAAAAGAGAAAAGCATGGTCATCAAGTCAAGTGTATTATTGAAACATGGCTGCACTGAATGCAGAGCGATGTTCAAAATTATTCAACACTCCCAATAGCAAAAAAACAAACTATAGATTTAGACACAACATCAACCAGTCGACAAAAGCCCATGAGACATCTATCTTCATCTTTCACTCGATTTCAGCAGAGTTAAGAACTTCTCTTATTTTCTTCTTTAATGTTCTTCTTGCTTCCCATACTCCAAATGGCTTGCCTCGTAGCCACCCTTCTTCCCAGCTCCAGGTGGATCTTGCCCAATAACTAGATCTTTGGTTGCTTGAGCAATCTCCACTATAGTTTCGCCAATGGCGCCCAGTATGCTGCTTCCTTCTTGTCGCTGCTGCCGCCGCCAATATTGTTCTTCTTCTTGTTCGTCGCCTTCTGGGGCGACTTTCTCGCTGAATTTGTTTGTGACGCTCGCTTCCTCTGCTTCTTGACCTCCTGTTGCATGAACTTGTGATTCTTCCCTGTATTCTCCTCCCTGGAAACTCCTCTAATCATCCTCAATAGGCAACACAAATTCAATTTCTATTGCAAGTACAAATGCAATCATGTAGTCTACATTTTTTTACATGTTCAATTGGAAAGACAAGCTTCAAGCATCAATCTTTTCTCTTCTTCTTTTTTTAACCTATAGTGGAATCAGTTCACTTCAATTCAATTCAGTTCAAATCATAAACTTAAAGAACTTATACATACACATTTCTGTGAATTATACCTGTCCTTCTGCAGCTTTTCGAGCCTCAAGTTCTCTCTCGGCCTCCTCTTTCTTCCTAGCCGTATACTCCTTGATACTTTCACCAGTAGACGCAGCAGTCTCTTTAGCAGCACCCAGTGGCTTCCCTGCAAGCTCGGTGGTCTTCTGACCAGCATACTCTACTGCCCTCGCGGCTGCCTTAGTCCCCTCCACAGCTTTTTCAGTTGTGTAATGAGCAGCAGTCCATCCAGCTGCAGCGGCCTTGTCTTTCACATCCACAGCCACTTTCTCTACATAATAAGCGGCCTCTTTGCCACTTTCCACAGTCACATCTTTAGCAGCTACTGCCTTCTCTACTGTATAATCCATGGCCCCTTTGCTCTTCTCTACAACATACTCTGAAGTTTTCTTAGCACCTTCAATAATCGTGTCTTTTGCTTGTGCTCCCTTCTCTGCGACATAATGGGTAGTTTTTTGAGCCCCTTCAACTAGAGTGTCCTTTGCTTGTACGGCCTTCTGTGCAGCAATGTCCTGTGTCTGTGCAGCCTTCTGTGCAGCAATGTCTCTAGCTTGTGCGACCTTCTGTGCACTAATGTCCTTTGTCTGTGCTCCCTTCTCTGCGATATAATGGGTAGTCTTTTGAGCCCCTCCAATTAGAGTGTCCTTTGCTTGTGCGGCCTTCTGTGCAGTAATGTCCTTTGTCTGTGCTCCCTTCTCTGCGATATAATGGGTAGTTTTTTGAGCCCCTTCAACTAGAGTGTCCTTTGCTTGTGCGGCCTTCTGTGCAGTAATGTCCTTTGTCTGTGCGGCCTTCTGTGCAGCAATGTCTCTGGCTTGTGCGGCCTTCTCCGCAGCAATGTCTTTGGGTTGTGCAGCCTTCTCAGCAACAGTGTTTTTTGCTTGAGGAAATTTCTCTTTCACAGTAATAGTTGCAGAACCCACAACTCGGCTTGCCTTCTCTTTTGCTTTCTCATATTTTTTTTCAGCTGCATTTAAAGCCTCGAACGAATTTTTTTGCGCCGTTTCTCTTAACTTCGTTATTTCATCGAGAGAAAGTTGTTGATCTTTGTTAAATCGATCACTGCCATTCTTCTCTTGTTTGCCTTCGGTTTCTTTTCCAACCCCTTCCACTTTACATTTTCCAACAGAATAACCCTCTCTTGCTTTCCTTTCTTGTTCTTCTAATTCTTCTCTTCTTTCCCTTTCTTTATCACCAGAAACATCCGTCCTGGCTCCCCTCATTTTGTCAGCAAGAGACTCAAAGTACTGGGCTCCCGTTTCATTGCCACCTTCACCGATGTTTTCCTCGACGACAACTGATTCTTTTGGTTTCTCTATCAAAGACTCAAAATGGCTAGCCATTTTTGGGACTCTTTCTCTCTCCACATAAATCTCTCTCTCACTTGTTGCGCTCTGATCTCTCCTGGATTGCTGAGATGCCATTGCTGCTAATGTTTCAAGAAGGTAACAAAGTCAACTAGATCTCCTTGTGTTTTCTTTCTTTTCCTTGCGGGTAATGTATGAGAACTGTATGTATGATGATTTGATTTGGTGTTGGGATAGGAATGAAGAGGAGAGGAGAAGATTGGCGTTAAAAAGGGAGAGGTGATGGCCTATGGCGGCCTGAGGAAATGGAGGTGGGGTGTGCATGGAGTTGACATGTGTTGGTGCATGGAGCAACGTGTTGGTACTGTACAGAGAAGAAGGTGACTCAGCTATACAAAAGATGGATGGCACACGTAAGAGGATAGGGCTTCCCGGCTTAGGTTAGCCATTTGAGGAGATGACACATGGATGCATATCTGTTTGCCACGTGTGTAAGCAGAGACTATCAAGACCCACTTCCGTTTTACAAGCTAATCAGTTCCCCTCCTATCGCATATTGGGTTTAAGTTTTGTTTTTCTATTTTTTAAGTTTTTTATTAGGGGGTTGAGTAAATTTAGATTCATCTTAATTAAAACAATATCTTCTTTAATAATAAAAAATAAAAAAATAAATTAACATGATCAAATTTTAATAGAATTTAGTCCATTCATTTTATTTTAATTAGATTAATATTTAAAATAGTTAAAAAAAACCTGATATAAATTAGATTTTGAATTGTTGAGTCATCATGTCCATTTATTATTCAAATTGGGTTTGATAACTAAAAAAAAAAAAATTTGTTTAAGTTTAGTTTAGATTATGTTTTTTTTTTAATATTTATCTAATTAAACTCGAGTGATTTTATAGAATAACTCATAATTTTATTGAATAAAACAAACATGAGTGAAATTAAATTGATCAATTTTAAATAATATATTTTTAATTTTTTTAAAAAATCTAATATAATATCATTTTATTTTTTTTATTAGAAACTTTGTCAAAAACATCATCTCGGTGATTCAAATCTTCAACCAGATCGAATTCCGAATTGTATCTAACATCTATGTGCTATTACATGAAGAAAAACGCAAATAAATTTGTTGACAAAAATTACACAAGCGAACCCTACTAATTTCAACCATCGAATTCTCTTAAAGGCCCCTAGATCTTATGATATTAGGACTTTGGACAGTGGGCTTGTCTGTCAGTCTACAAGTTCAAGCTCTCCAGAATTGGGCTTTTCCGAATCTTCTATTTAACTAAGCCCAAACGATAGAAAGAGTGCAGTCCTACTGTGGAGATATGTTGATGAGAGATTTAACCTTGTGAAAAAAAAATCTCAAAAAAATATTGTGCCTCCTCCTTAGCTACCACAAGTTTTGATCCAAGAAAACTTTATAGGACATGGCCATTAGTGTTTTCATTCAAGTTAATGAACACTTTTGAAAGATCATCTCCAATCTCAATAATAGGCCTTTTGATTTGGAGCGTATTTCTTTCATTTCATGGCAATCTCATTGCCAAAAGGATCTAAATTTACAATTGAAGAATCACATCTCTCATTATTGCCAGCAGGCACTCTAAGAACAAGAATAAACTCCTATGCGTACCATCATTGAAACAATGATCGATCATCTAAAAACAATGACTAAATTACAGTACCATATATAGTTAATGCCATTTGAGCACAATCAACCGAAGAGGGCTGCGTATAGAAGCTGGTTCCAAGTATCAGGCAATCCAGGTAGACACCAGTGGCTACAATCTGTGCCGCCATTGTCGCCGCCGTAATGCGAAGGATGTGCATCTTTTCGGTACTGAGAAAGTGTGGTCACGTCTAATAAGTAGACTGGTTTCTTAATCCTGCTCAAAACCTTGTTAACTACAGCCCAAGCTAACGGTGTTCCTGCTGGGTACCTTGTTCCAAAGAACGGTTGTGTCTCAGCAGCACATGACTTTGATGGCTCATTCCAGTCCCCGCCCCTGTTTTTGCAACAACAATAAAGTAGGATTATTTGCTGAGGTACTAAAATGCTATAATATTGATGAAAGACACGCTAAAATGCTCGCGTCAATTAATCTATTAACATGAACATTATCACATCAACATGGTTTCGAGCCTCTAGCATGGTAGTTGTGCTAGTCTCCAAAGAGTGTAGCGTGGTGGTAAAGGGTTTGAGATCTGTACAACAGATCTCGAGTTCGAGTCAGAACATGCACCTCTTGTAAGAGTCTAGGACAACCTATATTTTACTCAAGTATCTGAGCCCACAAAATACGTTTTTCAGGAGGTAGGATTTTCTCAAATCCAAAAAAAAAAAATGATAGTTGTGCTCGCTAAACATCGCATACTCAAGCCACGCTAAGGATTAGTCTCCTGACTCGGAAGGAGCCGAAGAAAACCTTGTTCATCAAATATAAAAAAAAAACATAGTTTCTTCATGTTGACGCACAGGAACCATGCCATTCACCGCCATGAAAACTAAGAACTAGGAAGGCAGAGGGGAGAGAGGCTTACACATAATGTGTAGGAGAAACGTCCTGGAAGAAGACTTTGGTTTTAGAAGGATCAACATTTCGGTTGACCCATCTAGCCCAGGTGGTTAGTCCCTTGTAAAATGCAATTAGCCGGTTCATATCTTTGTACAATTTACCCCCTTCTTGGATATAATCCCATCTGTAAAACATAGAAACGCATTAGCCATGAAGATCAAAATGAAAACATCACAAGTAAGGTTGACCTACGGCTGAGAACTTCCAGTATGGGTCCACCAATGCCAGGTGTTGAAGATCAACATGTCCATGCCTAGCCATGCCTTGCCATTGTTTATCGAATCAAGCTTCAATACTCGTCCTGCCTTGTCATTGACGAGATCTACCAGGAACGTCGTTCGATATAGCAGTATCTTGACTCCGTAGTCCTGCTCAAAAAAACGCACAGGATCAGGATGCGACCATGCACATGCACGTTTGGTGAAACTAATACTGCGAACTATTTTATTTATTTAATTACTTTTAGAATATGAATTATTGGAAGATGTGGTTGTGTTTTCCTTTTTTGCTTCTTAAGACAAAGAGGTATACATATGATTAGAGCTACACTAAACAGTGGTTAATAACAATTACTATAAGTTAAGAAATTATATTTTAAAATGGGTTTGGAAAGTCTTGGCAATTCGGTTATGCATTGACTTGCCAGTTCAGCCAAGTCAAGCTAGATTCAATTAAAATTATTTAAAAAAAAAAAACACGATCTAGACTAGGCTCGAGTCAAACTATAATAATAAACCAGGTTTGATAATTGGTGTGGATACAGAGAATCATATGCCTATCACATGTTTGTATCAATTTAGTTAAAGTGATGTGCAATAAAAGAAAAGGTGGTCCAGTATTTGTCACATTGCAGAATTATAACTTGGAAGAAAAGCCATATAAGCAGAGAGCTATACAGAGATGCTTGATTAATACATCAAGTGGTCCTTAAATTGAAAGTGTCAATTCCAAGCAAACACATATCAAAGTGTACTATGCTAACCCTTCTAATTCAGGCCACCATTTAGATTTTAAAATAAGGTCGGTCCACATTAATTAATTAGTATATATGAACTCCAAACGATATTTCCAGAAGAAAATAACAGGTCAAGACAGACGCCCATGCCAGAGATTATGACCGTAATTGTCGCAAATTGAAACATAAACAGATTCATTGGAGTAATAATTGATTAGTGAGCTTTACTCAACTCAAAAGACAGATAATTGTTGATTAGTTAGGGGATGTTTAGCATGTCTTTTGTTTTTTAAATTAATTATTTAAATTTATTTTCAAGCCAAATACTATTTTAAAAAGTAATCATATCATAATCTCAAACAATCCTTGTCTCGTATGCAACTATGTTTCTCTCTACCTTGAGCAAAAACACAAACTCTAGGAAAGGTTTAAGGGCATTTCTATGTGGAGTAGGAAACAACCTTTGATTCCAAAAAATTCTTTTGATTGGTTTTTGTTGCCATATATACAGGAATAAAAGAATCGTTCTAATGCTCAAAACTCCACACACTAACAGCCCAGAACACAAAAGAAAGACAGGAAGAGAGGGAGACCAGAGCTTAGCATCTAGCACGACAACTTTACCTTCAAAAAAGGAGTAGAGAAAAGGACAGGACGTGCATGGAGTGGTTAAATGTAATGATTGTTGAGAAATATTCAAAGTAGCCAACAACTGGAAAGTCTGGAATTCAAATTCTTACCTCAAATGTAAGAGAAGATAGCACATCTGTCCTAAACACTGTATACTTTGAATTTGGCACCCATGAATGAATCAAACACGCTAAAGATATCCACTGGTTCAAACTCAACGAGTCACCTACAAACATAATCTTCTTCCCTCTCCATTTCTCCAAGAAATATAGCCCATTAAACCTGCAAATTGTTAACATGATGTATATTTATATATACCAAGAAAAAACAGAAACACTTTTTCCTGAACATGAGGGCAAAAAACAAGGGTACCTGGGCAAGCCACATGCAAAAGGTTGCCACCGATACTTGAGATAATAGCTATCAGGTCTGCCATACTTTTGACAATTGAACTGTGGATCTATGAAGGGACAATTTGAGTCGTAGAGAGGGTATTTAGGATCAAAAACCCATTTTCCTCTGAACCAGTTGCACTTGCCGGCAAGTTCTCTAGCATTACTGGCACCATTGTTGAAGGTACTGTTGAAGTTGAGGCTCTGGGCGACTTTTGAAGCTTCTGTTGCTGTATGGTAAGAAGATAACAACAAAAACAGCGAGAGAAACAGGCCGGGTTTGAACAAGATAGCCATCCTGGTTTGTCTTTTGCGATATTTAGGAATTTGTCTAGAGAAATTATAGACGAGGAGTGAAGAAAAAGTTGTCCCGGACAAGTTTTTTTTATAATGTATGAGAAGGCGAGAGAGAGTGGCATGGAGGGGGTTTCACATGGAATGCATCACAGTTTAATATAAACTTTTAATTTATTTGGCTTCTGATAAGAAAAATAAGAAATCTTGAATTGATTCTTTTTACGGTGGCATGTGGGGATGATTACAACCTTTTCACGGTGGCATGTGGGGATGATTACAACCCCCTTAGCTTTGAAAAATAGGAATCATCATGAGTTTGGTTCTGAAATAATATGATAAAAGAGCACGTTTGCCTTTGCTGGTGAATTTAAAAAAAAAATAATTTTTTTTGAAATTAAACAACTAATGCAGTATAAAACACTACTAAGAAAAAGTAACTGTAATAAGTAATTAAAGTTTCTTTTCTTGGAGGTGACTCAAAAGAACTTTTTCATTGTCTTCTTTCTTGTACGCATTTTGAGAGCTGAAGATAGGTATAAAACATTCGTATACGTCACATTTCATGGAGGCTGGCCTTGCAGGAATTATAAAGCTGTTCTTTAAATTATAATGCCAGATCTGTCGAGCTTTTGTCCTAATTAAGACATCACTGATGATCTCACGGTATCCAATACTACTTGATAGCCCAACGATTTTGTAACTACTACTGGATTTCGTAGTTCTATCATCTTTCTGTTCCTCTTGGTAAAAACAAGGAAGTGACTGTCTGAAATGACCCGGCCTGGAAAAATGAGTTGACTTACGGAATGTTTTTTATACTGTTGTTTTTAAAATATATTTTTATGTTAAAATATATATAAAATATTTTTTATTTTTTTAAAATTATTTTTAAGATAATACATTAAAACAATACAAAATATATTAAAAAATTAAATTTTTATAAAACGTTGTTTGCACGTGTTCCTAGACAGTATCTTAATTATATTTTTCATTTTTTTAATTTTAAATTAATTTTGTAATGTTTTTTTTTTAATTTTGATATAAAAAATTACCCTTAATAAATAGTATTTATAATCATATATCGTGAGTATTCATAATAATCATCATATCAACAGCATATATGTTAATGTCCCTTGGTAATTTTCTGCAATAATACAAATCATGGGTAAGAATCGAATTACAAATTGAGCAAACTTCTTTAATCTTTTGGACAAATTCTATAAAAATGTCAACAATTTCGTATAAACATTTCCTCTACTATATTAATAATGACAAGCAAAGATTTTTTTTTTTTTTTCCACTCAATTGCACTCCATTAGAAAAAGGTGCGTCTCCGCCGTAAAACTAAGCAAAATTATGATGCCGGTGCCTTTAAGATTGTATTTCACGGCTATGATCTAAATCTGGCTTGCCAAAAACTTCATGAGCAAAGTAAAAATTGGCTTAACAACTGATTTTAGGCCAAGTTTCAGAATTTTTATTATTTTTCTGAAAGTTTTTACTATACATTATTTATGGTTTCCAATTTTCCAAGTCAAGAAACCCCCACAAAAGCAAGTGACCTTACGATCAAGTGGTAAAAATTTGATTAGAAAAAACTACTTAAATTTTTATTTATCAATTCATGTATAAATATACAATTGATAAAGTTTTACTTTATTAATATAGGTATTCAAACCAGCTTGAATGCATATCAACTAATATCATAAATTTTAAAATTAATGATTATATCTTGAAAAAACTTAAATTTATTATTATTATTAAAAAATAAATTTAATAACTTATCAGTTAAAGTGTTTATTGCACTAAAGATTTTATATTTGACAGATTCTCCCTCTAATTTTACTTTTAGAAATTACCATCCACATGTGGATAGCAAAGAACGGCAAAAGTTTTTAGCACTGTTCATCGTTGCCTTCGTCAACATACCCTAACAAAGTAGGATAAGGATTGCTTTTCGCAGCTTTTGGAATCTTACTCAAGCTCTCAATAAACTAGCACTGCCCACTCAAATTTGCCAATCAGCGCATATATCTATATAGCAAGTGGGCAGATGGAAAAGCGGAACCTTTTTTTAGAAACTATATAGTAAAAATATTCTTCAAAAATAATATTGTTTTTTCATATTTGTATAGGAAGAGCTCATAATTGAGTGGATGAAGGAATTTAAATAAAAGAACACGTACGTGTAAAACGGGGGAAGGGACCAAACAGCCTTTAATGGACTGGTGACCTGCTGCTCTTGTTTGATTTTTATTTATTTATTTTTATCGAACCAGTTCGTTTTGGACTCTTTATCCCCACGAGTTTTGAAAAATAGTTTTGTAGGGTCATTGAATAAGTTGTAATCCACGAGTTGCCTTCCTTTAATTTTCTTGAATTATTCCTTATAAAAAGCAAGGGTATGCATGCTTGGATTATATAATATTGATGTATGGAGATTAAATCCCTCTCTACTTGGATATTAAAAAAGGTTATTTGAGTCAAAGTATTAATTATAATAATTTTTCTAACGTGAAAAACACATCTATTTACTAAGTTCATCCTCTGCCTTCTTCTTATATAAAGTTTTTTTTTCCCCCTTGGAACAAGGATTTGGATGAAATATATAGTTCCACACGACTTCTGTTTACTAAGGTATGCATTGAGAACAAAAAACATCCAAGTTTCCTAGGTAAAATCATATCAAATCCTCATATTTGAAGATAAAATTACCACTATAATAAAGTACGTAGTTCTTGCCTAAACATATTCCATGGATTATTGCTAGGAATAAATTAATAATGAGTTGTTTGGTACGTATCATTTTGTTTATTATTTTAAGAAAAAACAATAGAAAAAGAAATTAACATATGAAAACTTGTTAATTTATTTTCATTTTTTAATAAAATAAAAACTAGCAACAAGTTTCAATTAAAAATAAATTGTCTTATGAAGTTTCCGAAACAAGTTTTTATATTATGAGCTTATGATTTGGGAGTTATGTTTGGTTCGAGACTCAAACAAATGAGTATGTATCAAGTACATGTTAGACTCGTTAATGTACATGGGCAATCCAATCTGGAGCTCAAGAAACAAACCAGAACCAAGTCAAGAACACTTGGGATCTAGCCAAGATCTAGTCTGGGGCATCCATGGATCAAGCTAGAATCTGGTTCAAGACGCTTGGGGTTAAGCCACGTTAGGGTGCTTGAAGGTCAAGCTAGAAATTAACAAGTCTGTGACCTGAAGGTGAAGTTGAGATCGGTTCTTGTGTCTGTCTATGATTGTGGTTATTTTTTAAAATATTTTTATTTAAAAATATATTAAATTATATTTAAAAAAAAAAATTTATTTTTGATATCAGTATATCAACATAATCTAAAAATACAAAAAACAAAATTATTTGAAGTAAAGAAAAAAATTAAAAAATTAATTTAAAAAAAAACACTTTTAAAATACAAAAAAAAAAAACCTCTAGTGGTTAGTTGGGCCACACTTGTGTCATTTAGAGTTTGGACGAGATTTAAATATTTAGAAGTATATCAAAACTATCTAAAAAATAAAATAAAAATAATTTGAACCAAAATAAATTTTCAAGATTTTTTAAAACTTTAGTTGTTGTTGAAACGTTGTCTCAAACTTACACTAAATCTAGAACATTTAAAGTGGGTTTATTTTTGCAATTCAATTTGTTTTTTTTTTTTAATACTTTCCGCATGAAATAACATTGATTTAATATTTTTAGATCTTTAATGATTTTAATGTATTAATATTAAAAATAAAAATAAAATCTAAAAGATATATTTTTAACTAAAAAATATTTTTATAAAAATACTATATATCTCATTACCACACACGTAATACAGTCAGGCACATGTAATAGGTTTATTTCGGTTTGACACAAGTAGAGATTTGGATAAGGGATAGGAGCATATTCCCCCAACACTAAACAGCACGATCTCTTAATAATTCGAGTATTCTATTGAGTATTTTATAAGAAAAAAATAATGAAAGAAGATATCCAATCAAACAAGTATTTTATAATTCTAAAAATATAACTAAATTGGTGAAATTTTAAATTTATTTTCTAGAGATTGTCAGTTCGAGTTTTATATATCTTAAAGTCATTGGAAACTTACATGGTTATTAACTTCAGAACTTGTAAAATTAGTAGAGGTATACACAAGTTAATCCAGATATCCATATTAAAAACAAAAAAAGTTTTTTTTCGTTAAAATCAAAAGTTGAACAAAATGAGAAAAAAAGAAACAAAAAGACAGACATGAAATACAAAGATGATAACAATTAACAAACTATCCTGACTGGTTGGTAATTTCTAATTTCAATTTACACGATTGATTTTATTTTTGTATTTTAAATGTATTTTAAATTTTTAAATTTTAAATTAATTTTTTTATGATTTTGAATTATTTTAATGTGCAAATATCAAAAATAAAAATAATTATTTTAATATATTTCTAGACAAAAACACTTTAAAAATCATTTATTATCATAATTTCAATCGATCACTATTATACTGCAGTTCAACCGTTCAACCAAAGATAAGATGAATTTAATATCTAGGTTTCTTTTTTTAATACAAGACAATAAATGATGACAGAGAACAAAGGGAGTAGCTAGCAAACATGGTGTCGATAGATTAAGTCCATTTTTAAGACATGGTTAGGTAATTAAGTTGTGTTTATTATTATTATTATTATTATTAACAAAGCCATGATGCCAACTATATTATTTTCATCTGTTTTGGAGTTTATCGGCATGCATATGCCTTAGAAAAAGATAGAGACGTACCAGAAAGCGAGAGGGAATTAAATGCAAAGGCTAAAATATCATGAATGGATCGGGGACAAGTGACAACTCGTGAGCCATTGTGTTCAACAAGCTTGCTTTATTTATAATTAACTGATATTTATGTTTGAATACATTATAAAAAGATAGATATATAGTCCCACCATTTGATACTCTTTAGTGGACTCATTTGGTTTGATTGGATTAGTCGGGATTCAGTAAACTTCTGGATATAAGGGTTTAGAAGAAAAAAAAGTCTCATCATTTAAAATAATAATCAAAAGCAATCATGGAGATTTTTTATTTATTAACTTAGATGTTCAGGCCAGTTTGCGTGTACCTCGACTAATCTCACGGACTCTGAAGTTAACGATCATGTAAGCTTCCAGTGATCATCATATTAACAACTATATAACTCGAACCTAAGATTATGGAAAGAACAAATTTTTTAATCCTAAATTCTTACCACTAAATTACCTACTGAATGGTTAATTATGGAGATTTTTAACATTGTTGCATGAAGAATTACCTTAACATTCAAGCTTTAATCGTTTTCTTATGGGAGTTAATTAATTATGAATCATGGGTGTGCTAGCTCAAATAAAAATACTACTTTTCAACTTGTTGAAATCAAGTAATAGCGTTTTAATTTCGGGCAATATGTGTTTTTATTTTAACTGTTAAAAATAACTTTGAGTTAATTTACCTATTGATTAAGACTATTTGTTTTCTAAAATTATTAAAAAAATAATATAAAATTTATATCATGTTGATCCATTAAAAAAACAACTAAATGATACGGGGTTGGTTTCATTGTTCATATAAATAATGAATTATGAATTAGTTCATTTTAAAAAAAAAAAATTTCTATTTAATCTTTTCATAACCTAATTAAATTAATAGAATTAGATTTCAGATTATCACAAACATAAAAACTTAAAAGAAAGATAATTGAAAAGTAAATTTTAAGAAAATTACATATCTCATACTAAATTCATGATAATTTTTATTTTAAATCAAAATTTTATTTCATTTATTCTTCCGTCCTTAACTTTGAAAAAAGAGATAAAAAGTCACTTGTAAAAGGTGAGGAAAGAGAAATCATCAGTTGAATCACTTTTCTACCATGAAACCTATCATTCTTGGTGTACACATGTTTATTGAGGGGTCAAATTAGAAAACGTTTCTTATGAAGGCTAAAATTTAGAATAACTTATATTTTTCCAGATCTAAAACTATTAATTATTATTAGAGGGATGGAAAAAAGTATTTTGCAGGATCGGGCCCTGTTTGTCCTCACTGTGTAGACTAGGAGAATGTGCACTTCTGTGACCCTCGATCTCCTTGCTGTTCACGTGAATATGGGTCACAGTCAATTTGGAGTTTTTTTTTTTTTTTTTTTTTAATTCCGAAAACACTCTTATAATTTTTTTTTTATTTAACAAATTTTATTATAGTTCCTACGGTTATAATTGTGTGTACTGCTTTCATTGTCAAATTTTAAAAATTGTTAGATTTATTGCGTTGTGTTTATTGATATAAATACACTTATATTTTGTTAATAAAGTCCTTAACTTAGATTTAGTGCTTTAATGTTTCTAATTTCAGGTTGTAAACTTTTGTTAATATTATTTTTAATGCTTTGATGTTTGTTAATATAAAATGTATAATTTGGATATATATAGAAGTTTAAGAGTAATACAGAATGTTAAATATGCTTGTATGAGGCTATTTTAACCTTTTTGGTATTTATCGATATTCAAAATCATATAAGTTTACATGGTGGAAAAGGAAAGATGATAAGGAATATATGTTTTTTAAAAAAGTTGAGTTATTGATTGATGTGTTATTTTATTATTGGTTGATAGGTTGGTGTTTGAGAGTAAATTATTGGTGAGAAGAGTGGTTAAACTAAGAAAGTTAATGCAAAATTAGGTCTAGGAAAAACAATCAAGGGAAAGGGTCGTTAGAACAAACAAGTTGGTGCAAAGTAAAGCTTAGGGATGACTGCTAGTGGAAAGATTAGCCTTGAACAATTTAAAAGAGGTTGTTTATTGGAGAGAGAGAGGTTTAGATACTGGGTTTGGTTGGACCAAAATCTTCTCTTCTTCTTTTTTTCTTACCTTTGGTTGGGTTTAAATTTAGGGTTAATTTGATCAAAACTATAGTGTTAGAATACAAAGATCAAGAAGCCTAGAATAGCATAAAAAAAATCTAGTTCATGTAATTTTTTTATACTAGTACAGAAAATAATTTCTCTAAACTAGTTCAAGAGCACTCCTTTAGATTGAAATCATTGTAGATCACATTTATTAAACCTCATATGACCTATTGGGTCAGCATGAGATTGGTTAGCTTAGTCCAAGTTATAGTCATGTTTAAAAAAAATTAATTTTTAGTTGATTTAATTAACATGGCGAGTTAATTAACTTACGATACATTTAATCTAATTAAAATTTGGTTTAATTTTAAAAAATATCTTTCTAAACAACATCGTTTTAATAATTAATTGGATCAATTCAGATTAACCTATTCAAATTATAACCCGTGTTTTATATCAAATCATATGACAAGCCGGTTTAATAATTTTGTTCTGGATGATAGAGTATCTCAATAATTAAATCAATCAGCATCAATTTAGTTTTCAATTATTTCCACGAATCATACGCCACAAATCATATGTTTTAGTCCCCTTGTAAAGTCTTGCTCACAAGGTGATAGCCACTAGTCACCTGTGCCCCGTGAACTCAACCAATATGGATCTCGCAAATGGTTTTTTCCTCTTATCTACATCTAATTTATATAAATTAATTATGATCAATTATCCACCAGGTCAATTAAGCAGTTCCGAATGCCACAAGGAGGCTAAAGTCACATGGAAGTACATATTATATTTTATTACAGAATAATATAAATTATATCTTAAAATTTTATTTAATAAAATTAAGTTTTTGGATTAAATTAATTCTTTGACATGATATTAAAGTTTTGATGATTAAGCAATTACGAGTTTAAATATTACCATTTTTATTTATATGATAAAAATTAAATATAAGATAATATAAGTTTATCTAAATTTTAATTTCAAAGAATTTTAACTTGAAAAGATATATTAAAAAAATAATATAAATTATATTTTAAAATTTTACTTAATAACTTAAATTAAAATTTTTAATTAAATTAATTATTTCACGTAATACGACAGTCAACATTATGATGATGTTGCCTAATCAACTATCCCCATGTGCTCTCTATTTCACCACACTCACTCTTTCTTTTCTTTCATGTCTACTAGCTAGTACACAGCAAGCTCGAGTTTGAGGTTCAGATCCAAGTCGGTCGGAAGTGGACAAGTTGTTGGAACTGAGAGTGACCTGACATTTTTTATATTTAGATGTGATCATGTTCTAAAATCCTAAACATAACTTGAAATATTAATATGTGCCTGGCCTAGATTTGATGTTATTACACTCACAAGAGGCCACGGTCCGAATTTAATAAATACCTCCTTAAAAAAAATCAGAGCAACTTTTTATTTTTATAGTAATTATTATTCATTCAGTCTTTATCATAATAATAATAATAATAATACTCTTCCCGATAACACCTAACAAGAAAAAAGAAAGGAAAAGAAAAGCAACTAGTGATTAGTAAAAGTTTTGGCAAAACGAATATGTCATCATCCGCTTTATGTGGAGGCACCAAAGAGGCCATTTGGCTGGCGTTGCTGATACGAATGTGCTGGATCCTCTTTGTATTTAGTTATGGTTTGAGTTTTTATTTTAAAAATATTTTAATATATTGATATTAAAAATAATTTTAAAAAATAAAAAAATTATTTTAATATATTTATGAGTAAAAAGTACTTTGATAAATAATTACAACTATATTTTTAAACAAGTTCTTATAACTTGAAAAATTATTGCGTAATAGTGGTTACCAACTCGATAGTAATCTAAAGCTCATTTGATAATAACATGATTCAATTATTTTTAGATAAATCAATGTTTTATTAAAATATTTTTATGGATTTTATATGATGATATTAAAAAACACTCTTATAAAAACATACTGAAATACAAGAAGCCTAGAGATAAAATGACTACTCCTTCTAGGAAGGATAATGTTCTTCTTTTCCCCCTCTTTCAACTCCTTCGAAAATGTCGACGTTTGATGATAAGAAGACAATGTTTTAGAGGCTAAATACATTGTTTTCTGTTTTTTTTTTTTTTTTGAAAATCTAGTGGCGAGCAAGGGCACATGTAGCTAGGAAAAACATGGAAGCTTCGGTCGGAAGGTATCATCCCTGCCCTTGCATATCGTGCTAGAGGTGGGTCATAAGCAGCAAATTAATGGCAGGGCCACTTAGTCGAACTAATTGCTTATAAAATGAGTTTCCTTGTGTTTTTTCTTTCCTTTATAAAGTATGATTTAACCATGAAACTTGTTTTATTGTGTTGTCCTCTTACAAAACTTAATTATAGCAGCAGCCCACGTAGTCATGTGTTCTTGCTTCAAATATATTTCTTTAAATATTCAACGGTTTTGAGAAGCCAAACCGACTCTTCATTTGTTTGGTGATTAAATTGTTGTTAAACTGTATTTTTTTTATAAAAAAAAAAGCTTTAAATTGTATTTATATCAAAAATAAATTTTAAAAATTAAAAAATAATATTATTTTAATATATTTTCAAACAAAAAATATTTAAAAATAACTTCTAGCTCACTCTAAATATTATTTAATTATTGATTAGTTGGTAACTTGGTGGAGTACTTGTCTTATGATTGCCAAAAACGAAAGCAATAGCTTAAAGATAATTTACTTTGCTTCACATAAATAAGAACCTGAATCTGGGGATTGTCTCTCATGCATGACAGCAAAGAGTTCAAGCCGTGTGTTATGCTACCACTTCAAACATGCATAATTTAACTATTTAAATTATACTATTTAAAATAATATTACCTGATTTAGGGAGCATTGCAGAGAGATTATTAGTTATTATTATATTATTTAGTTAATGTGCAACACCTAAAATACTATTCATTTCAATAATTATTATTTTTTTGCTTCTTTTTTTTTTTGTAAATCTATATATTTTTTTCTAATTTTATGCTTCACTGTTTAATTTATTAAAAATTAAATTTCATAATTTATTATAGTTTGCTTTATATATAGTTAGGTTAGTTTAATAACCCATATTATGAGTTTAATGGATTGACTCGAGTTTGTTTTTTATTTTTTTAATTGATTTTTTTTTTTTTTTCATCATCCAACATTGAATTAATTAGAAATTAGATTTTTATATTTGTTTTAGTTTGTTTTCTATGAGATTATTTTGATCTCATGACTCGTGATGTGAGTTTAATAGATTAATCTAATTGACTTGAGTTCTTTTTCTTGTCTTTTTTTATTTTGAGTTTTTTAATTTTATCTTTTCAATAAATCAGCTTCATGATTTATTTTAATCTGCTTTCTATGAGATTATTTTAGTCTTATTTCTCGGATAACTTATTTTACAGGTTAACCTATGTAGACTCAGATTGTTTATTGTGTTCTATTTCTATATTGATTTTTTTTTTCATTTTTAACCTTTAACAATATGTTTATTAAAAATTAGAATTCATAATTTGTTTTAATTTATTTTTTATATGATTATGACGGTCTCATAACCTTGGCCGCGGGTTTGTTAGATTAATCTAAGTTGGCTCGGGTTATTTTTTTTTTTTAACTTTTTATGAGATTATCCTGATCTCATGACCCAGATCACAAGTTTAACAAGTTAACTCAAGTCAATTTTTTTTTTTAAAAAAACTTTTTATGATGTTATCTTTATCTCATAACCCGAATCACAATTTTGACAAGTTGACTCAAGTCAATTATTTTTTTATTATTTTAATTAAAAATTTTCAATTTTCCATTATTTAATATTGGATTTATTAAGAACTGAGCTTGATAATTTGTTTTAATTTATTTTATATAGGGTTATTATAGTCTCATGATTCGAGTCGTGAATTTGACCAGTAAACCAAAGTAGACCCAGATCAATCCAATATATTATTATTTTAATGTTATTAAAAAATATATTATTTTTAAATTTTTGTGAATTAAACCGTGTTTTTACTAGTTATCTTGGTTGTTTTTAAATCTATTAAGTTGATCAATCAAATCAAATTCAATTTTAACATGATTTAAATTTATTTTACTAAAAAAAATATTAATAATATCTACATATTTCTTTTGTATGTTTTAAAAAAAATTTAATCTAGCTCGGATCAGTAAGAACTAAGTTCTTACAGATTATATATATTTTTTTAAAAAAGATTCGTTATGATTTCATGTCGAACACCATGACGTCAATGGGCTTTAGCCCACCTTATAATTTAGAGGTCAGTTTTTATTTGGATCTTTGTGAGGGAATATTAAGTTTCAACAACGAAATGATGGGGGCATCAAAGTCAACAGCTTTACGAGACAAAAAGACAGAGCCCACTGACTCGGCTGGGGTGGAAAAGTAAGTCTGGGTCCAGAAGATGAACATGCCGTGAAATGTTACGAGACCTGAACCGGGTCTACGCCCGGGTCATGGATAGGGTGTTATCTTTATTTATTTTGGTAAAAAAAAAAAGATGGGGGTTTCTTGCCACCAGATTGGAGCTAGAGTTCGGATCAATGGGTCCTCGAGCGATTCAAATAAAAAGCACCGTGGCCGGAGCGTTAGTACACGCGCTTCTTCTGGGTTCATTTGAATTAGTGGGCTTGCTTGACCCACTCGCCCTCCGACAGAGAGCACATAATCATGTTCGGCTGAAGCTCTTTTTATAAGCCCTAAGCTCATGTAGTGGGCTGACATGAATTGGACAGAGTCCATCTTTGCTTTGTAATATAATACGAGGAATTGTTCAGTATATATATGCTAGTCTTTTTGCCTCTGCAAACCACTCTCAAGACAAATTGTTTTTTTTTTTTTTTTTTTTTTTTTTTTAATTTTTAATTTTATAACTACTGAAAGAATTTTAATTATTTTGATTGTATAATTCTGAATTCAAAATTCTTCTTCTTAATTATGCATTTTTTTTATTTATTTAACAAAGACATGGTTTTTTCTTCAACATTTTTTTTAGAAAAATTAAAGATTAAAATAAAAATTCATAAGAATTTCGATGATTTAAACGCATGAAAAAACGTGTTTTTCATATGATGCCATGGTTCTTGATTATGAATTCAAATCCATCTTCCATGAGACTACCCTCACAGCCTTGATCCTCCCCTTTAGTGTCACCCTCTACAAGCTCTTGCTCCGATAAGGAAACCAATTTACCTCAGTAGCTACCACAGTGGAAAAGGCCCAGCAGCTGCCTGATTTTGTCACAAACCAGGCATTATGACATCAATACATACGCATGCGAGAGATAGTCTGTAGCATAAAAGCAGTGGTAAGGGGGCATTGCTTGGTGCAATGGTAGAACTTACCACACTAGCCTTGATCCTTGATAGGAGTAACAGCACCTTTCTTTCTCCAGTCCATGGTAGCAGGAACAGCAGTAACATTTTCAGTGTTCTAATTTATTTCAGTCTTCAAATGAAAAATAGCACTGCAGTATCGTTTCTAAACATTCGTGAAAAAATTGTGATGGATTAAAGTTTAAAATACCAGATGGATCGAATGGTTAATTAATAGAATGAACTATGAACAGACTTTTTATGATCGTCAGTGAACCAGAGCAGAATTGGAGGCCTGCAAGTCTTACAAACCACTTATTAGGGATCCTCCAGGGTGGATTTACTGATGTTCAATATCTGAAAACAATTTTGAAACATTATCAGTTAGGAAGGAAGGAAATGAGAGTCTTAATACACTTCATTGCAAGAAATAACAGTGTAATGATGCTGGTTTGCTGTCCCAGCAACCATGCAGGACGAAGTAATAAGAGAGCAGTGGAAATACTGTAGCCTTTCAAGTAGAGATTTACAGTAGCTAGCTCCCTTGACCACAGCTTGACCAAAAGTTATTGAGTAACTGTGTGTCGAAGGCAAAGATATCTGATTGAGGAAGCTGGAGGGGTTTACTCACGAGAAATTATTCAGTATTTATGTGGAAACAACCTGTGCTCATGTGATCCATTAATGAAGGTTTGAAAAAATCGACAGAAATGGAAGTCCAGTGTTGCAGTCGGTCAAGAAGCTCTTGCTTAATCAGAATGTGTTTCCTCTGTTCATCTGCTACACGTTAGATTCTTTTTTTGTATCATCACTTCCTGCTCAACGTTGATACATGCCACAGTGCTGATGTTTTCAGAGCTTCAAAGGAAAAACAACATTAATTAACGAAATTTAATTTTTGAACAAAAAAATAATCAGTGTTTATTTATTTAGTGTCATATATAAATTTATTTGTAATCTTGATATATTTCTTTTTTTTTTTTATATGAAAAAAAATCTTATTTGTTTTATGCACTGTGATTGATTCCTCAAGATCAACAACACATCCAAATGATGAACTCAAACACTAATTAATCTTTTTAATATGGTTTATAACACTGGACTTTAGAAATGAAAACCGATTGACTTTTCTGTATGGTATCTACGTGATAGTCCACTTCATATAATAATAATTTTTTAAAAAAGTTACTATTGATTCTTGTTCATCTACCCTCCACCAAATTTGGAAATTAAGAGAGTAAGCATACCTAAACCATTGTTTAGACGTGCTGCTGCTGCTGCTGCTGCGTTAAAGACCAGTTACCATATCTATTAATTCATGTGCGTGCATTGACAAGGATTCATTAAGCTTTGCACATTATAGAATAATAAACTTAGTTAAGTTGTGGTTGGCCGCCCTTGTGCACAAAACATGGACCTCTCTACAAACTTGAAGAAGCACAAACACACAGAAGGCATGGAAGCTGGTAGCTCCACCATTGGTAAAAATTGGAGGCTTTGCATATTTGCAAGCTTCATGAGTTTCATTGTACTGATGTTTTTTCTAAAACAATGTCAGAACAGCCCGAAATTTTCATCACTTCTAAATGTTGGTGTATCGATGCCAATGTCCAGTCTCACGTCTAGTGAACTGTTGGAGTCCACAAACTTGGTCAAGAATGGGAGCACAAACTTGGTCGAGAATGACTTGAACCCTATGAAAGAGGAGGAAGTGAAGTGCAATATATTTGATGGGAAATGGGTTTATGAACCAGAGGGAGGCCCTCGACATACTGCAGCTGAATGTCCGTTTCTTAGTGAACAGGTAAGCTGCCAGAGGAATGGAAGGCCAGACTTTGAATATGAGAAATGGAGCTGGGAAGCCAAAGACTGTGATGTTCCAAGGTAAGATTTCTTACCATAAGTGCATTTTGTTTTGTTTATGCCCATGTTTTGTGGGGGTATTAGCCTATGCCCATGTTTTTTTAGCTTATTGCATTATAGGTCTTTTAAGCCAAGATTTTAACTTGTAAAAAGAAGAAGAAAAAGGTGCATGTTTTGTGTTCTTCTTAACAAAGATTGGTGTTCAAGGTTTAATGGAATAGACATGTTGGAGAGACTCAGAGGAAAGAGGGTGATAATAGTTGGAGATTCCCTCAACAGAAACCAATGGGAATCTCTAGCTTGCCTTCTTTATTCAGCCATACCTTCTTCTCAAGCTCATGTTGATGCTCGTAGCGGTGTCTATAAGGTCTTCAAAGCAAAGGTAAGATTATTCTTTGTTATGCTATCATCGTCCTCCAGTGATTCTTAGTAGTTGAATTATAACCCTCTAGCAATTTAAAAAACCTTGAAACGTAGAGTTTATTCCTCTTACAGGACTATAATTGTTCTGTGGAGTTTTATTGGAGCCCATTTTTGGTGCAACTTAAGCAAGAAAATGGGAGCAGGATTCTAAGGCTTGACAAACTGTCACCCTTAGCCGAGAAGTGGCGTGGAGCTGATGTCATGGTATTCAACACTGCTCATTGGTGGGTTCACAGTGGGAAAATGAAGTCGTAAGTTTCCTGTTGAGCTATAATGGCAGGTAATCAACTTGTGGATTTTGAACGAGAAATCATGTCAAAATGGGTGATGATTTTGCAGGTGGGATTTGTTTCAATACAAAGGAAAATTAGTTGAGGAGATGGAGATCGAGTCTGCTCTAAGGAAAGGCATGAGGACTTGGGCTCGTTGGATCGATCACCATGTTGATGCGTCCAAAACAACCGTCTTTTTCCGCAGCATATCGCCACTACACCAAGGGAAGCAATGGTGTTACAACACAACCCAACCCAATATGGATGAATCGTATGTGCCTGCATTTCCTAAACCAATCAAAGAAATTATTGAGAAAACAATTCGAGGCATGATGATACCAGTGAGATACCTGAACATTACAAAGCTATCCGAGTATAGAAGAGATGCACATCCAGCTTTGTATGCAAGAAAGCAGGAAAAGCTTTTGAAAACTGTGCAGCAACTGCAAGAAAAATCTCAACCTGATTGCAGCCATTGGTGTTTACCTGGGCTACCTGATACATGGAACAGGCTCTTGTATGCATCCTTGGTCGTGGACACTTCAAATTCCAAGCATCTGGTTGTTTGATCATCAGTAAGAGTTGTGCTGTCTTAGTTTAGAGTAATTTTACTAAACTCGAGTTGTAACCAAGTGAAAAAAACAATTAAAATTGAGTTTTTCTGTTTCTTGGTTTAGAATTATCAGATCATTTAACTTGCTATTTCATTTTGTACCAGCTTGATCAGTTGCCGACCATCCAAGTATCCTTCACAGAGAGTTGTCACGTGCCTTGGTTTTAGTATTATCTTAGTTGCCAGTCATCATGGTAGCAGCACCTTCTGCCTTCAAGTAACTTCGAAAATGTAAGAACAAATTAAAAGAAATCCAAATATAGCAACTCTTGCAGCTCTCGAGAGAATCCAAACTTCATGGATTTGCAACTGTGAGGAAGGAGGGAAACAATTCCTTCAACCATCTGAGGTTTAGCTTGGAATTCAAGGCACAAAGGCCATGCATGTAAATAGAACTTGCGTCCCCATAATTTGAGGACAGCATAAAATAACTCGATTTAAATTCACAACTTTCATAATTATATGAGGCTATTTATCAGTATTTCTTCTCTGTCGTTTCCCAACTTCAACAGTCAACGAAAAGAGAACAAACAAAGAAAGGGAATAAGGTTTGGGCGAAACCCAGCTGCCATTATTAACATCTGGCACTTCTTAGCCACCCCATTCAGCAATTGTATACATGTGTGTGTGAATGCATCACTAAGAGCGTGTTTCTTACTGTGATTCAAGGTGTTTTTAAAACATATTTTTTGCTTTGAACATATATCAAAATTATTTATTTATTTTTTAGATTTTTTATATCGCCACATCAAAACTAATAAAAAAAAAAACATTAAAAAAAAACATCATTTTGAAGTTTTTGTTTAAGAAAAAAGCACTTTTAAAAAGCATCTAAAAGCAAAAGCAACCTCACTCCCAAACACGAGTACTGTACTGCTGTTATCTAGACAAGCTCCCACTCTGGTTCTGAAGGATCATGAGATAAGGATCTGTTTGCTTCCTTTATAGAAAGAGTTGGCATTAAACTTGTTATACTCTCTTCTTGTTTGGATTTTGAATCACTGCTGCACTGTACAGCAAGCTGCTCATATTCCTTAATCACTGACCTCTTTCTTGAACAAAAAACATCCCGAATCTTCTAAATAAGAACATTAAAAAAAACAATTAATGGGGAGAGAGGCACAGAAATTTGATGATGGATCAAGTAAACGGAGTGGTGGGACAGATTACCTTGTAAGGCCTGTTTTTGCCTTCACGGGGAACATGATGAAATTCATCTACATTCACCAAAACACATACTTCCTCAAGCCTAGCCTTGTCCACTTGAATGATTTCCATACCCTCGTCAATGATTGTATCATCTTCATCCGATTCTGTTCTCCATTCATCTGAACTTCCAGCAAAATTAGGCTAACATCAGTGGCTATAAAAATTAATAACATGAAAACAGAAAATATCAGCATTTATAGATCATAAACACAGATTGAAAATTTGATGGAGAAAAATGGGCTTTGGAAGATATGGATGCCTAAACAGGACTGAATTGAGAAGCTGTTGTTAGGCTAACTTTCATATCCCAAGATGCATCTTCCATGCTTTAGAATTTAAGCAAACTTCGTTGTCATAAATTTTGGATTTGCATGTTCATAATGAATTTGATACTTTCAATGAAGCATCAGCATTCACCACAAATAGTGAGGATAACATGAACATTTTTCTTTCTTATCGTTCGTGTTTCTTTGAAACATCTGGAATTTAATTACAAAGAGAGACAAAATAAAGACAGGAGCAAGCTACTTTTAAAGTTAATCATAAACTGTAGTTTAGCAAAGACATTCAACTCATGCCATTGTGCTTGCAAGCCCGGGACATTACTCTTGAACTAAAGCAATGTAGCTTAACCTATGGAATTAATTTCTCTTAAAACTCACTGCTGTTGGACATGAAAGGTTAATAAAAATCAATGGTGTAGCAAAGAAAACAAGAGCTTTATGCAGTCTGGGTGGGAAGGAAAAAAGTCTATATATTTTCAGATGTAAGATCATAAAGTTAAAAAACCTTGGACATGATAGGCCAAAGAGCAAGAGAGTTAGAAACAAGCTATATCAGCAATTAAGCTTTGTCAGACAGATATACAATCCATGGAATAACACTCAACCATCCAGCACATGCACACAAATTGCAAAACTAAATTAATCAAAATACAGTTTATATCAATTAATCCATCGAGTTTGAAAATACGAGTGATATAATGTGAAGAAACTTTATGCTATGATTGCCATTAAATAATAACCGATGTCTTGTTTAGGGTTATACACAACTTATTCAATGTTAAAAACTAGGTATAGTTATCTGTATGCCTAATCCAAAACTTCAGGAAACATAGAACATGATCAACTGCGGATACCAGAAGATTTATGTACCCTTGCCACAGCATTCTGTTTACACAACTCTACTGTAGTAATCAAGGTACAAATTGAAACAATTTTAAATTGTTCTAACAGCTAAGCTGACAAATCCTTCCATGAAAATACAACGGCCATGACTCAAAACCAATAGAGTGGCTTTGGTGCTACAGAAACAAGATACCAGAAAGAAAGCTGAAGAATATACACTATTTATTTAGCAGTCTAGAGAGTGCACAGATTGATAAGTTGATTGAAAAAAATTCCAAATTGAACAACATTTTGCCAGGCGCCATTTTCTGATATAATGAAATCCTCTCTTTTCTCATCAAGTCAGTTCCTCATTTGACTTTTTTAGCAGTGAATTATATTGCAAAACCTAATGACCACAAATACATGTATTTTTTTTTTTCCTGATTTCAATATCAAGATGATTTTTAAGTGCATAAATGCAACATGTGCATACCTGAATTAGACACAAAATCCTCCTCATAAGCAAATTTGTTAGTCTGCATATTCCCATTTGCAGCAGATTCTATCATAGAAACAAACTCATTGCTTATGCAAACACCTGAAGAAATAGAAGTCAAAATAGATCACTCTAAAAGTACAAAAAAAGAAAAAAAAATCAGAAAGAACTGTGCAAAAAACACTCACCATTTGATTCTTCTAATAGGTTTTCTGCTGGAAGGTCTACTGTCTGTTCCTTCATGCCTGCCAGTTTCAGTGATTTTAACCATATCCAATGATGGTTTATTGAATGAGATCTCTGGCACGTGTTTGCTTGCATTTTCTATCTCATTGTTACTTTCTTCCATGGAGAAATGATCTGTAACTTCAACACACCCTGGAGTTGCAAGTCTTGCTGTCTGATCACAAGATGCTTCCAGATTTTGATCAGAAAGTTCAACATTTGATGAAAATTTACTCGAAAGAGTGGTAGTTCCTGATATCTCATTTGGAGACACATTATTGCAGTTAGAGTTTTTATCAGTATCCAGGTTTGATTTACTGGACAAACTTCCTTTACTATGCTGCCTTGTAATTCTTCTCACAGTAATCCTTCTACGCAGTGGGAGACAATCAGAACCAGAATCAGTAGTCATCTTCGGATCCTCAGTCAATTGCTCAGAATCATCAGCCTTTCCACATTTTTCTTCCATACCATCTTCTGGCTTCATATAGATCCCAACATCAGCTCCCGAATCTACAGGAAATTTGGAGACTGCCCCATTTGCAGGATCCTCTGAATCTGGAGAGCACAAATCTTGCATGACATCTGAGTAGAATTTCCTCACATTATTACTAACAGTCTGCATCTGGTTTTCGACATATTTTACTGCTTCCTGTCCGAAACAACAACCACAACAACCAAGCCTAAATCCAAAATCAGAAAAGTAGCAAGGGGCAATTAGCTTTAGACAGTAAATTACTCAATTCCCAATAAAATATCAATCAAGCCATCAATAATTGGATGGGGACCATAAATAGGTAATGCACGGAGTGGAACGCACACCGGATAAGAGCTCAAAGGAGATCATCATGAATCTCTTTCCATGGAAATAATTGAAACAGAAAAATGATAAAGGCCAATCTCATAAAAAAGCCACAACAGTACATTTGCAACTTGGGAGGAAACTGCACTGCTCTTGCAGGCCATTCAAATTCAGCTGCCTCCAAATCTGGGCAGCAGAGAGATACAGCCCTTAGACTGGCCTTTTGAGATATATAGGTATTAGTTTCAGGTGACATTACAAAAAAGAACGTACCTCACACATAATTTCTTCCACTTCCAGCAACCTAGCTTCGAATTTCAGATAAATGTCACCAACCCATGCTACACCTTTCAGGTCCATAGTGGTCATAAATTAGCCTCACAGCAACAGGTGATATTCTTCCACTTTGTAATTTAATAGTTAGTGTGACAGCAATCCTCGCAGCTTCAATTCTCTACAGGAATTGAAACCAACATTCAGTAAATGAAAAATAATTAAAATTTCTCCATGCTCTTTTGCTGGACCATATCCTTCAGATAACCTTAATTTTCATGTATAAAGGAAACAGAAACATAAAAAGAAACCACAGAAACAAATATCACCAGTAAATATAAAACTGTAGGAGCAACTTTACATCAATAATTTAAGATAACTTTTTTTTTTTTTTAATTTAAGCTCAAAATCAAAACTTTACATCAATAATTCATTGGACCAGCATAAAAATTATATTAAATTATTGCACCCACTTGAATAAACATAACACAAAAACCACAACTAAAAGTCTATAAATTTAAAATTCAGTAAAAAACTTTCCGGCAATTCATTGCATAGGAAGACAACTCAAAACATGGAGTATCAATTTAAGACTTATCCTTACGAGGTTCAAATTTTCCTAAGAAGAAAGGCAGTAAATTTAGAAAAAGAACCACCAAAATCCTGTCAATTCTGATTTTCTCTTAGCTATCTCTGCGTATGGTAAATTGGTGATAAAAAAAAAAAAAAATCACAGTGCAAAATACATACCTAAAAAACCAGGCTTAAAAATAATGCAAAAGAGAGAAAGAACTAAACTTAACAGCAAAAACAGAGATTGATAAAAGTTGATGATCAAAGAAAAAGAAAACCCTTCTGAAGAATAGCTTTTTTTGAGCAACCCTTATGGCAAACGGCAAGGAGAAGCAGATAAAGACTGGAAATTCTGGAAATTAAAGCTATAGAGAGAACTTACGTGGTGTAAAAGGGCAAGTTAGTGGTGCCCAAAAGCCCTATCATCCAAAGAAATACTTGAATAAATAGAACTCCATATCGACAGAGACTTTAGAGTTCAGACTTAAACAGAGTTTCATGCGGACCCAAATAAAATTCTTTTTTCTATCTTTTTATCTGCAAAAGATAAACAAAAAAAAACAACTATAATTCTTGTTTGAAACATACTACGAGATTAAAAAAAAAAAAAAACCGAAAAAAAAAAAAAAAAAGGGTCCCACAGTTGCTTCTTGGTTTGGTGGGTCCCGTAATAATGCCAGCAACATGTAACTTTGTCCGACAAGATAAGAGTTGGTTGGTACTTTGAATCCAGTTTGGGCGGGTAGAAAATCTTCTGTCAAGCCCACTTCAATATTAACAAACAATAACAATAAAAAATCAATTGAGTTGTTAATTTCATTGAGAAGTCATAAGATTTTTTTGTTGTTATTATTTTTGTATGTATGTGAAACAATCTATTATAATATTGCATTAAGTTTATTAATGTATTTAAAAATAAATTTATTATAATACTAATCTTGGTATTTGAATTAAAAAAAAGAATAATTATAAAAAATCTCTTATATTTTGATTCCTTTTCATTTTTCATTTAAAATTTAAGAAATTATAGTTTTTCATTTTAGAAACAAATCAAATTAAACAAAAAAAATATTTATTCTCGTACATAATAAATATAAATTTGCATAATTTTCTCACAAACCTCATTTCTTTTTCTTAAACAAGATTTTTCTATCAAATCTCTTTCATTCTAATAACATAATATACTCACATAAAACACTAAATCGAAAGCAATATCTTTTTTTAAAAAAAGTTGGTATCAAAATGATTTTTTTTACATCAAAAATCATGAAAAAGCACTAGAAAAACATTAATTTAATGTTTTTTCCTCCCTGACGAGTTCTTAATCTCTTTGAACGATCCTAGCAGGGCATGATATAAAATAAATGGGTAATGAAAGGAGAAAAAAACATGTTTGAAAGTGAAGATGTTGATGCTAGGCTAGAGCATGAAGTATTATTTGATTGTGCAAGTAAATGTCTGGATTTGAGATATAGACGAGATGTCGGTGGTGGATACAAAGCATGGGCGAAACTCGAAAGGGAAGGTTAGTTGAAGATGTGTACAAGGAGGTCTCTGAATGGAGCAGGATGGAGGGTTGTATGGTAGATGAGCTTGTAGACAAGGACATGAGCAGACAACATAGAAGATGGTTGGACATTGAAGTAGATGCATATGCACTTGGAGTAGAGCTTGAAAGCCAAATATTTGATTCTTTGGTTAAAGAAGTTGTTGCTGAAATCTTGTTATTTTAGGCTCCATTCAGGGGGTTTTAGTTATTATGATGAATATAATAAAAAAAACCTATAAATAATCAAATGTATTTTATGGTTTTTTTTTAGATATTAAGTATTAGCACTTGTGTAAAATTTAGGAAAAAAACTATAATATCTCAAACCTAAAAATAAAAACCGACAAGATTTTTTTGTAATTACCCCTTCAAGAAATTAAGAGAGAAAACACAGCTTCTTGACCATGAGTTATGTAATTGATTATATAAATATGAAGAATGGAGTTGTAAGGAATTTGGAATATTAGAGCCTAAAATCTTAAAGAAGTTTTGGTAATTTTGATCTAATAAAAATACAATAATATATTTTTTATTTAAAAATATATTAAAATATTTTTTTTATAATATTATTTTTATATCAAAACACTAAAATAATTCAAAAACATTAAAATATTTATAAATTTTTTTTTCTAGAAAATACAATTTCAAAAAAAATCCCAAACAGCCCAAGAACCACAATTTCAAATAGTTTCCCAAACAGCCCCAATAACAACATAGAGCTGGAGGGGTTAGCTTTAAGAAATAAAGTACATTGCAATTGGAGCAGTTGTTTGATTGCACATTAGCCTCTTGTAATTTGACGTAGTGCTGGCGAATAAGGTAAATCAATCTAAGCAGCGTAATGCGGTCGGAAGGGTAAATCCACTTGTCGTAATATTTACTGAATATTTCACAGAACATGGTAATCAAAATGTCGTAGTTGGATCTCAATCTAAACCCTTAAGAACTCCAATCCCACAAAGGCAAGAAAGGAGGCCGAGGAATTTGATTATAAATATATCAATTTCTAATCCTCATCACCCAGCTGCTTGAAACTCTCCGAAATCATCATCTTGTATGTCTTGTGAGCTTTCATTGTCAGGAAAATGCGTGTGTTCTGCTTCATCCTTTGCCAAGTTGGGGGATTTTTCAGTAGAATTTCCATCAAGAGTAATTTTTGGTGGCAAGTTTGATGGAGAAATCTGTACACTTGTAGCCGGTGAAGGCGGTGCAGGGGGAGGTGGAGGCGGTCTGATACTAAGCGAGGGTTCTTTTCCATCGCTCTTCCCCTCCAATGACAGATTGTTCAGACCCTGCTCGAAAAACTTGGACTTCACACTACCTCTAGGTTTCTGTCATACAAGAAGAGCAAATTTCAATAGATATTAGGATGCTTAACGTATCCATACAAACATAGTTGGGAAATGTAGATGCACATGAGCTTACGTTTTTCATTTGTAGTACAAGTGTTTCCCCTTCTTTTAAACTGTAATCAACCGAGGAAGTTTCCTGAAAATGCTGTTCCATCTCTTCCGCAGTTTTCTTCTTGTCCAGATATCTTTAAGAGACAACATGAGAGAATGCCTGTATTAATCAACATTTTGCTAGTGGGAATTTCATCTCTACGGGAGAACCCGTATAAAACATCAACTACACAATACAAAGGATACGTGGAGTATGAACTATGTAAAGAAAAGGTAAATGATACATTTATGGGTTTGAACATACTTCATGTGATCATGCAGCGCCGCCTGGAAATCATAAGCTTCTGTTCTTTCTCTAAATCCTATGCCAATAAATGCATGCCTAAGACGACCACCTGTATAATTCCAGACAGCTGATTTAGTAACGAAATTGAAAATAAATGTCGCACGTCAACAAATCCGCACGGCATCGGGCTAACGACTTTTTCTCTTGTTACGTTCGTCGTATTCGTTGCTTGAATTGGTTCGTTAGAGTCACCACCTAGTAATTTATTGAAGGCTACTAGAAAACCAGATGTACTGGTCTTGTCAGAGATTCGCGGGTAAGGGACTGATTGTGGTTAGGGAAAGTATTTGCACCCCTAACGCACCCTACCTGAGGTAAGCTGCTTCGCGAATTTGATGTGTTAAAGAAGTTTTAATAATTATCTTTTCAACGGAAATTAGAAATATCACTTACGTATAAGTTAATAATTCTTAACTGATCCGATCAAAATATTAAATTCTTCTTTAATATATTTGCAATTTTATCATTAAAAAATATATACAAATAAATAAAACAAAATACAAACACACACATACACTTTCACTATTTTTGTTTCTTTTCTTTTTCTTTTACATCCACAATACAAATAAAAAATTCAAAAACTAAACAAAACTTACATCACATAATTGAAAAAACTACAAAATAGTCCCTATGATTCAGGAAAAAAAACAATTCGGGGTCGCCTGAATAGTGCTGGCACGTTGGCGGCGTGTTGCTCCACGTGCCACCGCCACTTGCGGCGCGTGGGTTCACGCGCCACCGTGAGGAGCTTGCAAACAGTCGATCCAGAACAGCTTCTTCTTCTCCTGTCTTCCTAAACCATCGGTGATCTGCAAAACAAGGAAATAAACACACACAGCAGTCGATTTTAATTTTTCTTTGATTTCAAATCTGTTTTTGTTCTTTTTTCAGATCTGCATCGTTTTCCTTTTCTTTTTTTTGATCTGCCCCGTTGCTCTACCTCCTCCCTTCTCTGTCTCTGGCGACCGAGTAGTCTTCTTCTCCTCTGTTTCGGGTTGTAGATCGAGTGGCACTAATGGCTGATGGTGAATCGGTGGACGCCGCTGCTGCTGGAGGAAGAAAGCGAACCGGTTTGGGATCTGTGGGTGCCGTTGTCGGGCTGCTATCGGGCGGCTCTGATCCGACCTTGGTGAGCTGGTCAGCTGGCAGTGAAGGAGATCACCTGCGGCTGCGTGGCTTAGGGGAGGCCGTTTCTGTGGTGCTGCTTGCGGTCGGCTGAGAAAGGAGAGGACGATGGAGAGGTCTGGCCGGCGGCTGGCTGGCTTGGAGTTGAGGCTGGTGCAGGGGAGTCGGTTTGTTGCCGACCGAAGGAGATGATGAAGGGGGGACTTGCGTTGTGTGGCCGGCAGGGTCTGCTTGTCCGGTGCTGGAGGATCGCCGTGAGTGAGAGAGAGGGGTTGTCTTCTATGAGGTGAGGGTGGAGAGAGGAGAGGCTGCTGGCTTTTGGTTTCAAAGGGAGAAGGAGATGGTTCGACGGGCGGCTGTTTGGAGAAGAAGAAAAATGGTCAGCAGCGGCTTGAGATCAAAAAATTTAAAACCGGAGGGGGGCGGCTGGTTCAATGGTAGAGATAAGTTTAGGTTTAGGTTTTTTTTTGATTTTTCTGATATTTCAAAATTGCCCCCCTCCTCTCAAATGTGTTGAGAAGACTGGTATTTATAGGTGAAATATTGCTAGGTTTTTCAACTTGGTCCCTCAACTTCTTTCTTTTTGTAAATTTTGATTTTTCTTATTTTTTTGTATTTTTTTGAAAACGAGCAATATCAACGTCGATTTAATGAGGAAAATCGATGATTTTAAAAATGACAGGTGAAAAGTCGAACACGTTTGAAAATCTTTTGAAAATTTAAATTCTTTTTTAGACGACGCTGAAAATGATAAAATGACAAGAATATATTAAAAAGCATATTTTTTGGGATTTTCATTGTTTTTCTCTATTTTTGGATTTTTTGAAAATATATTTTCAAATTTTTGCTACCCGATTTTCACCCCTAAAAAAATATATTAAAATTTTTTGTCGTCCGTGAGCCACAACATCGCCACCGACCTCCGCTTGCGATTGCCTCCTCCGCTCCATTTTGTCGCACGTCGGAAAATCCGCGCGCGGCATCGGCTGGCAATTTTTCTCGTTGTGTGGAATTGATTGGTTCGTTAGAGTCGCCACCTAGTAATTGATTGCGGGCTACTAGGAAACTGGATGCACTGGCCTTGTCAGAGATCGCGGTTAAGGGACTGGTTGTGGTTAAGGAAGGTATTAGCACCCGTAACACACCTTACCCTAGCAACAGATCATCTGTTGCTACCCAATTTTTGACCTATGTTTTTTATATATTTTCAAAAAATCCAAAAATAGAGAAAAACAATGAAAATCCCAAAAAATATGCTTTTTAATATATCCTCGTCATTTTAGCATTTTCAGCGTCGTCTAAAAAAGAATTTAAATTTTCAAAAGATTTTCAAACGCGTTCGACTTTTCACGCGTCATTTTTAAAATCATTGATTTTCCTCATTGAGTCGACGTTGATATTGCTCGTTTTCAAAAAAATACAAAAAAATATGAAAAATCAAAATTTACAAAAAGAAAGAAGTTGAGGGACCAAGTTGAAAAACCTAGCAATATTTCACCTATAAATACCAGTCTTCTCAACACATTTGAGAGGAGGGGGGCAATTTTGAAATATCAGAAAAATCACAAAAAAACCTAAACCTAAACTTATCTCTACCATTGAACCAGCCGCCCCTCTTCGGTTTTAAATTTTTTGATCTCAAGCCGCTGCTGACCATTTTTCTTCTTCTTCAAACAGCCGTCCGTCGAACCATCTCCTTCTCCCTTTGAAACCAAAAGCCAGCAGTCTCTCCTCTCTCCACCCTCACCTCACAGAAAACAACCCCTCTCTCTCACTCACGGCGATCCTCCAACACCGGACAAGCAGACCCCGCCGGCCACACAACGCAAGTCCCCCCCTTCATCATCTCCTTCAGTCGGCAACAGACCGACTCCCCTGCACACCGGCCTCAACTCTAAGCCAGCCAGCCGCCGGCCAGACCTCTCCATCGCCCTCTCCTTTCTCAGCCGACCGCAAGCAGCACCATAGAAACGGCCTCCCCCAAGCCACGCAGCCGTAGGTGATCTCCTTCACTGCCAGCCGACCAGCTCACCAAGGCCGAATCAGAGCCGCCCGATAGCAGCCCGGCAACGGCACCCACAGATCCCAAACCGGTCTGCTTTCTTCCTCCAGCAGCAGCGGTGTCCATCGATTCACCATCAGCCATCAGTGCCGCTCGATCTACAACCCGAAACAAAGGAGAAGAAGACTAATCGGTCGCCGGAGACAGAGAAGGGAGGAGGCAGAGCAACGGGGCAGATCAAAAAAAAAGAAGGAAAATGATGCAGATCTGAAAAAAGAACAAAAACAGATTTGAAATCAAAGAAAATTTAAAATCGACTGATGCGTGTTTATTTCCTTGTTCTGTAGATCACCGATGGTTTAGGAAGACAGGAGAAGAAGAAGCTGTTCTGGATCAGCTGTTTGCAAGCTCCTTCTCACAGTGGCGCGTGAACCCACGCGCCGCCAGTGGCGGTGACGCGTGGAGCAACGCGCCGCCACTGTG
This sequence comes from Populus alba, assembly GCF_005239225.2. Taxonomy (NCBI): domain Eukaryota; kingdom Viridiplantae; phylum Streptophyta; class Magnoliopsida; order Malpighiales; family Salicaceae; genus Populus; species Populus alba. Next base: position 18,888,017 of record NC_133302.1, on the reverse strand, counting down.
CCAGCACTGTTCAGGCGACCCCGAATTGTTTTTTTTCCTGAATCTTAGGGACTATTTTGTAGTTTTTTCAATTATGTGATGTAAGTTTTGTTTAGTTTTTGAATTTTTTATTTGTATTTTGTATTGTGGATGTAAAAGAAAAAGAAAAGAAACAAAAATAGTGAAAGTGTATGTGTGTGTTTGTATTTTGTTTTATTTATTTGTATATATTTTTTAATGATAAAATTGCAAATATATTAAAGAAGAATTTAATATTTTGATCGGATCACAGTTAAGAATTATTAACTTGTACGTAAGTGATATTTCTAATTTCCGATAAAAAGACAATTATTAAAACTTCTTTAACACATCAAATTCGTGAAGCAGCTTACCTCAGGTAGGGTGCGTTAGGGGTGCTAATACCTTCCCTAACCACAATCAGTCCCTTACCCGCGAATCTCTGACAAGACCAGTACATCCGGTTTCCTAGTAGCCTTCAATAAATTACTAGGTGGCGACTCCAACGAACCAATTCAAGCAACGAATACGACGAACGCAACAAGAGAAAAGGTCGCCAGCCCGATGTCGTGCGGATTTTTCGACGTGCGACAATAAATCTAAGGGAAAGGGGATAAAAAAAAATGGGAGCAGATCATTCAAAGGGGTTTAATAGTTTTCATTGAGGCAGTCACATTCAAAAAAAAAAAAAAAAGCTGGAATGATATCCAAGCAACATGAAACTGCATCAGCAGGATTAGAGATTGAAGATCAAAGGGATTACGCATCATTAAAAAATCCTAAATAAGTTATAATCTGAAAAATTAACTGCAATAATATAGGATGGAATTTGGTAATCCATTACGATAAAGCTAAGAGTAATTCAGTTGAATATAGAAGTAAAATCTTCTGTTGAATAATGACCTTGGTAGCTCACCTATATTTTCCTCTATCCGCAGAACAAAATATCTGCAAAAGAAAAGATGTTTGTTTATACACCCTCAAGTCAAGACACTATTTTATGGGAATTCAGTTAGAACCAACCTCCAGTTAAGCTTAATGTATTAAGTTTATGCCTATAGGGCATATATCATTACTCTTATCAATAAAACAAATGGTACAAGCTTAAGATTCTGAGAGAAATAGGCTTAACCTGCTGCTATCAATTACAGGTTCAACTGGATGTTGCTCCCCCTTTCTCAAAAATGCCCGTGCATATAATTCACCTATACAAATTAAATCAAAGCATGCAAAGTCCATCAGAGAAACACACTTTACCATTTTCTGCATCATAACAATCCAAAGATAATATAACCTGTGGTTTTATCTTCAAGTCTGATAATGCACTCTTCACCCTTGCTAATGACTTTCAAAGTCCCTTCCCAGGCCCATTTGTTGACATCCCATTCATCAGCCCTGAAATACCCTTCTAGAGATATAAATATCCATATCCAATAGGTGAAAACACGTTTAAGCAGTAATATAGTCCATAGATTCAAATATTCAATGGCATTATATGCCTGGCTGCATTTGATTGCAGAAAAAAAAAACAAAGAAGGGGTATGGAGAGACTGGATTTCATAACAGGTTGTATTTAAGAAAGTAAATTTAGATTTTAAGTTTCTTTTAGAAATCAAACTGGTTAATTGAATATAATTTTCCAAACCTATAATTCCCAAGCATATTGTAAAAAAAAAATACAAGATTACTTCTGGTATTTTGAGATGCCTTGTTGTTCTTCTGTCTATCTCCTGATTCGCAAAAGAAGGAAAAAACCTTTTGTCAACAATTCCTATTACAAAAGCTCTTTGTGCCTCTACATCCTTGTTAGATTGATGAACCCTGTTTCCATAATTTTCCATAATCAAGAGAATCTGAGCAACACTACAAATTGAATGAATCAACTTCTGCATATTTCAAAATAGCAATAATATTGTATGAAAGACATCATTTATAAAATGTCTCATCAATATCACTAATCAGGCATTAGATGACAAGTTGAGCAAGAACCTGTAAGAAGCAGCACTTTTCCTGGGTGGTATCTGCAGAAAGAATAAATGAATTAGCTTAGCAACTATTATCTTGTTTGAATTGTCTTAATCAGCAAAAAGCTACCTAGTGCATTTAGATAACAAAGAAAATAAGAGGAAAATTATGAGATGCAGCTGGTATGTAAGAAGCATGTAATCATTTGCCAAAATGGCATAAATCTATACTCTGGGTGGTTTTTGATACAGCATAATTTGTTTTTAAAAAAATCAAATTTTGATGGGTTTGCCGCTGACTAGCTATGTAAACAGGTGAGAGCAGAAAGTTAAGCATAAATGTTAATCTATAAGATATTCAAGTTTAATGAAAAGCCTAAAAGATATCAAACAGCTTAGATTTGCGTAGACATATCTGAACATGTGAGCTTTCAAACATCTGCAACGGATACACAGACCATAAACAGATTTATATTAACGAGAAATTGGGAAAACAAATATCAATAACATAAAGGCAAGCATGAAAAAATGAACTTTTTACTAGCAGAAAAAAGACGGAAGTCATACACCTGTGCTTTTAGAGGATAAAATGATCGAAAACTTTCAGATCGAAACAAATTAAGGGAAAAAAAGTAATTACTGTCGGTTAGTATGGCTATATATGGACCTTAAGTGACCATAATTAATGCATGTCTATCAAACTTGCTTTTAGAGCATTGCCTTCCATTATTACAAAAATGCGACCAACAGGGAAAGGACGGCAGTCAATAGCAAAGGCAGTACACTGGAAAAGGGAGAAAACAGCTCTTTCCTTGGCCCTTAATTTGACATAATCCACAAACTTGATATAAAACTAGAAATGAAGGTGTTTGAGGTGCCCACATAAAACTGAATTCTTTCCAAAAATTTAAAATTTCCTATGCCAATATCTCTCGGAATCAGCCTTGTTTCTTTAAGTAGCAGCCAGTAATCACTTCTCGATGCAAGATCAGCAGTTTCTGACTTTTAAATACCGCATCTTGTTTGACCATGATGAGATCTCTCAAGGTAATATAACTACTTCTATTACATATCTTTAATTTCAAACGTCAAAGTCAATCGTAAGTCGGTCCCTTCATCAATTTTACCCAATCAATGATTAACACCATCAGTACTCAGTCCACAAGTACAAAAAAACAAGAACCCTTAATCAATGACGTTTCTTTTAGAACAACAAAGCAACACCTAAAAACCCACCTCAGAACTTCTAAAACACAATTCACATACATTTTTATTATATTTTCATTTCCTTTGAACTAATCAAAAGAAAAGGAGGGAACAGGGCTGATTGCCACTTTTTCTGATGTTCAATTCAGTTAACTACAACAATTCAAATCTAAGTTCTGGTCTCCAATCCATACAACTGAAAATCCAATTTTCTTTTGAGGACTTCTTTTTTTTGGAAAAGGAACATATTTTCAAAGCTGGTTATATACAAAAAACTCAAAAGATCATTGATCATTACAAATCTCAAAAACCCAATTGCAAAATCACAAGAAACATCCACAAAACATAAATTTAAAGACAGTACAACACAGATAAAGAGAGAGAAAGTTACCAGATAAACATAGCATTCAGAGACTTGATAGAGAATAAGCTCAATGGCTTCAGTTTCTTCACTCTCTGGATCGTTTGGTGCCTTCTCTACTTTCTCCATGATCTCTAGAGAGAGAAAGATTAAATCTTGACACGGAAATTTGGATCAGAGAACAATGGAAGTGTGAATTCACAGAGAGGAAGTTTGGGAATTTAGGGGCAAAAAAACAAGTGGGTTTTTAAGAAACAGGGACATAGAGTTTGCAGAGGGAATTGTCTCTCTCATTGTTTTCCTTTGCTTATACAAGGACGAAATGCAACGAGTTAGATGGATTAACCCGAACTAACTAGTTCCTTCTAAACTTTTCACAAATTATTATAGATTTAAACAATGATTTTTCTCATTTTTTCTATTTTAATCCCCAAACTTTTTGTCTTTGATTAATTCCCTTTTTTTTTTGGCAAAATTGATGGTAAATTGCTTCTAAATTGTTAACAAAAGGCAAGATTAAAATACAAATAATCAAAGTGAAAAGGTGAGAAAATAAGTGGTTGTTTCAAAATTAAAGGAAAACACTCTTTGGTCCTCATACTTTCTAAATATTCACTTTTCGGTCCCCTTAGTTTTAAAAAAATTAATTTTGATCCAAGTATTCACTTCTTTATTTTTTTAATCTCTAATTTAAAAAATAAGAGAAAAAGTAGTGGTAAAGAGTGAAAATGTCAGCTGGCACTGATTTTGCACATGAAACAAATTAAATGAAAAATGATTTTAAAAGAAAAAAGTTATCAAATTTAGTGGAATTTAGATTGCAGATTTAATAAATTGACTTGAATTTATTTAGGTTTTTTTTTTAATTTTTTTAATTAAATATTTTTATTTTTATTTTTAACATTAAATTAATTGATAATTAAATATTATTATTTTTTTATTGAATTATTATAGTTTGATAACTCGAATTGCGAGTTTGACTAGTTAATATAGATCGAACCAGATTAATATAATATATTTTTATTTTAATATTAAAAAAAATTCAACATGTCATTCGTTATTATTTTTTTTAAGAAAACACAATATTAATGTCTAGATATTTTTTTATATTAAAAAAAAAAACCCACAATGCTAGTAATCTATTTACTTCGATGCATTGTGATGTTCACATGAAATGGGAACTTATTTAATATATTTTTTGTCTTTACAGTTTTGCTCAAACTCATACTTTGCCACTGGATAAGAAATTATAGTATATTATAAATATCAATGATAATGGATATCCACCTATCATATTTTATAGTATATTCACACCCTTACCTATATTCAAAAAATAAAATTATATTTTATTAAGTATTTATTGAATAAAAAATTTAAAATTTATATTCTATTTATTATATGTAATGCTAATATTAGTGTGTGTAGTATATATTAGATTTATTGTTTGCGTTTCACTGCGTGCTAGACAAAAACATTTTCAACATAAAAAATATTTAAGAAAAAAAATTCAAGACATGAATTATTGGTTCAATTAGTAATTTAAATAATATAATTTAAAAAATACAACAAAAAAAAAATTAATGAACAACAAAAATATTAAGATAAAAATTGAGTTAACCCGCAAACCTTGTGATTATGAACACAAGATCAAGATAACCATGTATAAAAAAAAAAAGTACAAAAACCACTTTCCAATTAATTAATATATTGAAGGTTAAAATTGAAATAAATTAATTTAATTAGAACAAAAAAAAATCAATTTGCATCAACCTTTGAAAGTAGTGAATTTAGTCATGTAGACAGACTAACCTCAAGCAACGAAAAAAAATATGAGGCAATTTGGATTGATCCGCAAACCCAATAACTATAAGCATATGATCATAATAACTCAATAAAAAAAAATAACAAATAAGTATGAAGATAAATTTCAAATAAATTAAATGTTGAAGGAAGAAAGTAAAATAAATCAATATAAAAAAAAGGATAAGGAAAAAAAATAACTCATGTCAAGCTTTTGAAAATCAGTAACTTCAGTTATGAATCCGAGACTAATCCTATAAAAAGCAATCTGTAAAAAATAATAAAGCAAAACTCTAAAAAAAACTAAAAAAAACATTAGCTTTAAAAAGGAAAAACAAAAAGAAGTCATCCCGAGCAAACGTCTTAAACCTAGTTTAACCTCTAAAATTTACAACTCGTGAAATCCTTAATCCAAGTTTAATCAAGAAATTTAATTTCTAATTAATTTAATTTTAAAAGATGAAATTATGAAAAAAAATATCAATTTTTAAAAACTTTCAAAAAGAAGAAAAGATAACAAAAAAAATGAGGATCAGATTTGATAGAAAAAAAACTCATGAATGATAAAATTGGCAAAAAGAAAAAAATATATATAAAAAATTGATTCCGAACAAAATAAATTGCAATAAAAAGAATAGATAAATTTTTTTGAAAGATTAAAAAAATGAAAGGGGGACAAATTGAAAAAAAAAAGTAATTTTATAGTTCATTAAAAAAAATAGTAATAAAAATAATTGGGACCAGTTCTGAAAGATTAAAAAGTAAAAAAGGGTAAAATTAAAAAAAATTATAATTTCATTGCTTATCTAAAATTAAAATAATAATAATAATCAAAAGAACAAGAAACATATGTGAAGGAAATATAAATTGAAGGGGTTGGTTTAAATTCTTGAAAGTGATGCCACTGATTTCAAGGAGTAGAAAGATAGAATGAAAGAAAGGGAGGGAGGAAAAACAATTATCCCTGACATCAAACCAGAGACACTTCTAGTCCACGCACCTCCCATCATGTAGGAGGCATCAAGACCTTTTAAAAGCCACCCTTAAAGGCTGCGTTTGGTGGTCCGATAGTTCCATACGCGCTGTCTAAACAATATAAGGGTTATCCATATGCAAGCGCGTGCTACGCATGCCTTATTATTTTTTCAATAATATTTAATATATATCAATTACAATAATGCTCTTGAATAACCTTAAAAATTATAATAAAATTAATATAAAATGAAAAAAAACATTTTTATGAGAAAATTATATTGATTTTGTGTTTAAAGACATGAATATAATTATACTATTTAGAAAAAACTAAGAAGATCAAAACGATGTATTAATATTTTTTTATTTTAGAATTAAATTAGTAATTTTACTATGTAATAAAAAAATTAAATGATCAATCTAATCTTATACAATTTGTAAAATATAATAGTGTCACAGTGGAAAAATCACCAAACCTGTAATCCCTAGTTCAAAAGTTTAATGGCTCAATATCAATTTTATAATTATATTATTATAATGAATAATGTTTGTCTAGGGTGCAATAATTTCAAATAATGTTTTGTGTGCTAGGTGCAATAATTTCCCTCCCGCCTTTCATTTTTTTTTAATGTTATATTTTAAAACTATAAATATTTTACATCAATATGTATACAATATTAACGTGTATGTTTTGAGTTTGGATTAAGTTTAATAATATTTATATTCTAAACTATTATATATTAGATAAGAATTTTAGATCTTCACTAGATAATTCCCGTGCTATGTTATGGTCAGAAAAAAAAATTAACATGTAAAAAACATAATAAATTAAAAACAATTATGTAATAGTATCATTCAACCCAACTCAACAAGTTAAATCTAAAATCCCTCAATCATATTTATTTAACTCGAGTTTCAAATTAAACTATATAAAAATTATCTTAACATGATTTAATTGACTTAGCAAGTTAAAGAAAACTCAGACGACTGGTAAAAACATGGTTTATCTTTAAAAATATTTTTAAGATAACATCTTTTCTTAAAAAAATATATTAAGAAGATAAATATATTGGATCAACTCGAGTAAAACTTTAATTAATCTGTCAAACCCGCAACCTAGATTATGAACTCTATTGAATTTAATAACTTTTTTCTAAGACTATTTTTATTTAATAATATGATAAAAAATAGACACTTGCAAAATCAAACACTAACTCAATACTGAATTTTTTTCTAAGATCATGATAATCCTATAAAAAATAAATCAAAATAATTTTTTGAAAACCTAATTCTCATTAAATATTTTTTTTCTAGAATATTTTTTATTTAATAATATGATAAAAAAAATAGATGCTCAAAAAAATAAGTACCAACCCAATACCGATGTGTTTTTTTAAGATCACCTTATAAAAAATAAATCATTAACCCTAATTCATAAAATTAGATTTTTTTTCAAAACTATTTTTTATTTAATAATGTAATAAAAAAATAGATAGAGTATTAATCCAATTCTAACATGTTTTTTTGGAGATTATTATAACCAAAAAACCGAAATGAATAACAAATAAATCCAATGTTTAAATATAAAAATAAAAATAAAAAGTTATTGTTCCAATGAACATTAACACCTGAGGAGAGGCCCTCCTCAACTAATTCTTTTTAATTAATGTTAATATCCACTCCAAAATAATAATTATCCAAAACAAAATCCACTCTACTCTTTCAGGTCGATTTAGGTGAGCATACATGGGCTCAGATTAAATTCTCATCCCCATATACCATCATGAATTTAATACCATGAAGTTGCTTGATCGCATCATAACAGCACTTGTGAAGTTTTATACATCCCAATCAAAACAAGCAGTCACAAAATTTCTGTAAAGTTTATTGACAATTGGCATCAAAGAAACAAATATATTTCATGTCTCCAATGAGCTAGCTGGTTAGAAGCATATAGAGCAAAAAGATGACCGACTTTCTACTGATCAATCCATTCCGAGAAGTGCTTGGAGCTAATGCAGTGATCAGGTTAGTGAGTATACAAGTTAACAAGGCACGGTTGCAGTCAAGGTCCTGTGTCTTGGATCTGTGAGACCTGTTTGTACATTTATGAAGCCAGATTCCTCCATTCTTCCTTCTAGGTCAGTCAGATGGTATTCGTCGAGAAATGGTTCGGTGCTCTTCAATAATGTAAACAGAACTGGAGACATTTCCTACAACGCATGAACAGGCAAGGGCTTCAATTTGCCTATAGCATGTTTGTGAAAATTCATGTACAATTTTATATTTGCAAAACCCTGACAGAAAGAAATCTCAGATGCCTGCCAATTCTCACCATATGTCCAAACCAAATCGATTTTCTCAAATTTTTTATTAAGACTGATATATCCATAACATTATGCAACACAATTAACAGATAAATCTATGGTGTGTTATGGTAGAATTGGAACTATACCTGTAGGATCTTTGACTTTGGCTGCATAAGAGAGCAGAAATATCACATTAATAATGATACAGCAGTAGGAGAATTATTATGTTTTTTTCAAAGTTATATAGGCATGGATGCTTACTGATTGATCCGACACAACAATTGTGCCTCCAGGACGAAGTAGCCTGAATGCTTCCTTCAGTATGTTAACTATTGCTCTTTCAGGACATTCATGAAACTGCATATATTTCAGGGGGTTGAAAGCATAAGTATCTGAAATTATTACACACCAGAAGCTTTCAAAATACAATTTATTCAATGCTTGAATCTTGGTCAATGCTTGAGTTATCACACAGATCTCTCTGACGGTTAAACATGACGTGGGGCTTTTTTTTATATATAATAAATTACCAAATCTTATACTTCAACAGTTTTATTTGCTTCCTTCTAAAGCTAATTGTAATCCTGCTACTATGTTAGGGAAGTGAACACTCTGTACTAATATTAGAAATGGATGGCCGCTAAAGAAAAGGCATCATGTTTAATCAAAACATTCCAGAATATCAAGAAGCATACTGCTTTAGAGAATAGCACATACCACATATGAAACTGAAACAAGATCGAATGATTGGGGTGGAAAGCCTGTGTCTTCTGCATTAGCATGTATCCATTTAATAGGATTCTTTCTAGGACCTATCTTCTTTTCCTTGAATTGAGCTACGGAAAGAAAGTGAGGTGACAGATCTAGCCCCTGCAGGTTGGGATCAACATATAGAAAATAATAAACTAGTTTCAGCCATTAAAACTTGTGAGAATATTATTTTCATTGTATTGTATCATCTGTAAAGGACTGTTGAAATGATCTCACAAAATTTGAGGATCGGACTTACAGTGACATTAGCAGAAGGAAACTTGTCAGCCAGAAATCTTGTGCTAACACCTACAGAACATCCAATATCTAGAATGTCTCTAATCATGGTAGTCCCAGAGTACTGTAGATGATGCTGTTCAATTGCCTGAAGCCAATTTCCACGCACTACTTGATTTGCTTCATCTACTGTAGAAGCATTAGGTATTGCTCGCCTCACCATTGACATGGTTGCAGCTTCAGCTTCAGCTGCAGCCTGACAGTAGACATATGGTTACCATAGGATCATCTTCTCTTTCATATTATTGTACTTACGAAACTAACAAGACTATAACGTTTAACTTCATCCTGTACGTATGCTTTATAGCATGTGATTCATGCTTGATAAATACGAGCAGGAAGACAACCAGAATCTACAAGCACTACTTGAGCTTGCAGAACAGAAAAGAATATAGGCTGTATTTTTTGCTCATTTGGGGGCAAGAATTTGAAATTCAAAAGAAAAACATTAAATAGTAAGCACTAAATAAAGTAATCAAGAATACATTCAGCAGAACTGTTAAATCACAGACTGGGTAATAAATACTTACCAGCCATGAAAGATTTCCCTCGTCGTAAGCATGGAAAGGATTTAGGTAATCTGACAATAGAACCAGCTTGTTTTAATTAGATTACTTGACCACTGAAGTATGAAGAGCATAATAAAGTGAGAAAATAGCAAGTAGTAACCCACCAAGAAAAGGGACAGACCTCCAAAATTTTAAAATTTAACCTCATTAGTTCAATTTAAATTTCTTGAAACATGCAAGTGTTCCAATAGAGGTTGCAAGCGACTATAGATCAAGATAGGGATGTTAGCAGCGAAGATTAAACGTAAATGTCATAAAAAGGTTTAGCCCAAATTGAAATATGAACAAATCTAACCAGTCAAACATAATTACAAGCACAAAGAAAACTGACTACAGAGTGTGAGAAAGAGAATCATTATGTAAAGGAATTCAATAGGTTAAGATACCCACAATCTGGATAAACAAGTGAGGGATTTTGAATGCTCTCCAGCTCCTTATACACATCTGATTCCAGAATCTCCTTTGTCATTTCTCTCCATGGAATGTTCCCCTTCTCTGCTGTTCTGTTCCACACATTCAGAATTCCATATTCAAGTCAATGAGAAAGCCATTCAATTAGAAAAATTAGGAAATTATGCATAGCCAATGCCAACCTGCTAATTTCAACACCAGCAGTATTGAGCAGCACAAAAAATTAACGTATGTAAACAAAGGGAAATGCATGCACATTTAGTCTTGTAAATAAAGGGGAATTAAGTAATGGGACCTGATAAGGACTTGTCTGGCACCAAGTTTGAGAACAGAGGAGAGAGGCTTAAAAGCAATAAGAGCTCCAACAAGACGAGAGAGAGGCGTCTGTCCTGACCACTTAGGCCTTTCTAGCTTTCCCTCTTCAAAGGCAGCTGCCATATCTGATGTTGATGCTGCCATCTTAACAACCATTCTTGCTCTCCTTCTTCCATTGCCATTCTCTATAGTTTTGCTTACTGAGAGAACAGAGAAGTTGTGGATATGTGAAGACAATGCCATTGAAGCAGAGAAAGAGAGGTGGGGGTGGGGGATCCCGTGCAGTGTAGAAACTGGAAAGACAATAACTGGCTTGGAACTTGAAGAGCAGAAAAACTTGGTTGCAGGAGCCAGGATTAATGTTGTCCCTCTCGCCATGTCATAAGCTCCGAATCTACGTTCTTGAATGATGTTCATACACGTGGAAGTAGGATGGAGCTTATCTTCTTATGCTTGCTTTCCCTTTTCTTTTCTTTTAATAATTCTTCTTGAGAAATTTGAATTTTAATATCCAATAAGATGTTATGACTTTTTTTAAATTAATTTAGATTATTTCTAAAAACAAAATAACTCATAAAAAAAAAACGTTAGGTTAGAAATAACTTTTAACTTAAATGAAGATTTGTTATAAAATTCAGTCAAAATTTTAATTAATTAAAAGTTAAGATTTTAAACTTTTAATTTATAAATTCTAACTTATATTATATATTTTTCTTTGTTAAGAAAATGATTTTAAATTATTTTATCAAAATAGTACTAACTTAAATTTATTTTTACCACAAATTATTTATAAAAAATAAATTATGAATCAAAATCAATATTCACTTTTCATAAAACCCTAAACAGATTCTGATTTTTTTTTAAAGCCCTTCACTTCTTCAAAAATCTTTTTTCATAATCCAAATTCGCAATTGAACAAAATTCTTAAGATGTAACACAATTTCTTTTCTTTTTTTCGAGACGAATATAGTATTGGGGACACCAATAAAAATTTTAAAATGTAATTATACAATTAAAAAATATGGACCATACGAAATTTCCTAGGTCCTATAATGGCAATGGCTTGGCTTGAAGTTTGTCCATTCAGTTTTTTATATATATAAAAAAATCAAACTGATTTAAAAAAAAAATATCAAAATTAATTCAAAACAATTTATTTTTGATTTGATTTAGTTTTTTAAAACAAAAACTAGTTTGGCTCGGTTTTGGCTCATGTTTTTTTCTGGTTTTTTTAATTTGGATTTAGTTTGATTTTTTTTAGTTTCAAACTTATAAAATCAAAACTAAACCGAACCGGTTGGTTTTTTTAAAATTTTAAGATCTTTGCGCATTGAATTAACTCGAGCCAATTATGATTAAATTATGAAACCCACGATACGAGGTCCGAGAACATAATAACTCCATGGAATTTATACTGAATAAACCATAAAGTTTAATCCTAATGAATCAAATATTAAAGGTGAAAAATTAAAAAAAATATATTAATAATAATAAAAAACCTTAAAAACCCGTGCACCTTCATCCATCAAATTTGGATCTGGTACAGTTTCAGACTTATGGCTCTTGGTCTAGTACTATCATGAGAACAGAAGTCTCTTTTAAAAATATTTTTAAAATATAAAATATTTTTTTAATATATATTTTTAATTATTATTTACCTGCCAATACATATTTATATGACTATCAGGCAAGGTAAAACAATCGTTTGAACCATCCAACAACCTGGTTTCCAAATTCTTGACCTGTTCGATCAGATTCTGTTGGTATCAAATGGAACTGTTATGCATCATGGTTCCTTGCATCTCCTTGCGCAGCGGATTAGATTCGCCGGTTATTCCATTCCCAGGCATGTTAATGTGCTTGAGTTTGCTATCGAAATGACAGAAGCTCTGGCCATGGAAGATACTGAAGAAGGTGAAATAGAAGACAGTGATACAGCACAAGATTATAAGCATATCAGAAGGAATGCGAACCAATAGAGCAATCCTGAAGAACCTATTTACCCCAACAGTCTGTTCAACGAGGTTTTAATACAGAGCCAGAGATTCTCCAACATCATTTGCAGAACCAATCAGCTCTTCGCATCAAGAATACTCCAAGCACTACTTGCTTGAGTTGTGCTTGGAAATATATTCATGAATGCAACAAATGGTCCGAAGAGACAGAAACTTCAGACTCAAATTGGGTTCTTTGCCTTCAGCCTCACCTTCTTGTTGTCATCCACAGCAGAAGCCCAGCCCATTTTCTTGCAAGAAAGAAGAATTTAATGAGAGAAACCTCAAAAGGAGCTTATAGAGTTCTTCTTATGTTGTATCAAACACTCTGGTTTTCCTTCCATTCCTTTTAGTTTTGCACTCTGGATTGAGAAGGGAAATGGGTCGGTTTCTCTACTTCTCAGTGGTTGTCTGGATGGTGGTTTGATGGCGAGTTCTCTTGTCGCATGTTTTAGTGTTCTTGTGTCAAATTTCATCATGGGGACATCTTTGATTGCTGGTCTGATGGGCTCCTTTTTCCTTTTCTCTGGGTATTTCATAGCAAAGGATGGCATACCCAAGTATTGGATCTTCATGCATTGCTTGAGGTTGTTTAAGTACCCATTTGAGTGTTTTATGATAAACGAATACGGAGGAGAGAAGGGAAAGAGGAAATGCTTGGAGATCATAGAAGGAAACTGCTATCTGTATGGAGAGGGGTTTCTGAAGCAACAAGGTGTGGAAGAATCAAATAAATGGAGTAATTTAGCAGTAATGATGGGTTTCATTCTTGGATACAGACTTCTTTGCTTTTTGATTCAGTTGTACAGATCACACAGAACCAGAATTTAAAATATTTTCAGCAGTCATATAAGAAATACATTAAAATGATATACAGATAAAGTATGCTTGTGTCTGCTCTTCTTTCTTCACCATCATCAAACTGGGTTGCAGCTATTAATTAGAACCTGATAGGGCGAACGTTCGATCGATCAATCGTGGATGTTCTGGTTCACCTCTGCCCTAGAACATTTCCTAGCTCATATTTATTGCTCAGTTTCTTCTAACACATTAGATGGGGACTTCAACTTGCTGTGTCAGGAACCAGAATAAAACTGAAGTGCAGCCTCCCCTGCACCACAATCCCAAATACTTGTACAGGTGATAAAACTATAGTTATCTACTATATCTTGGTTTCTACTTTCATGCCTTTAACTTGATTTATTTTCAATATTTTAATTCTAAATAGCTCTCTTAAAGTTCATGATTCAGATTTGAGCTTATAAGCTACTTCTCCGTCTTTTTTTTTTAATGACAAGCATGCAGAAACTAATCTATTTTTCCCTTCTGTTAGAGAGGTACCCATCCTTTCAATCATCCTTTATTCATTGAAGAAACCTGCTCTCTTCGGCACCACTATCTTCTATTATTTCCCTCTACTTGCAAATCAGGTCTGTTGCAATTTGTATTTCAGTTCCATTAACTCGAGGAATTTTATTGAACATTTTATGATAAGCAACATGCAACCAATCAAGATGGAAGTAGTTTAAGCACACACATTCACCAACAACCAGCAGTTTATACCCTTCAATGTATACTTCAATTAATTCAGATCTGATTATCAATCTCTTTTAGTCCAAGAAAAAATGGTGAGAACAGAGGAAATGATGATTCGTCATTCAATTCCAAACCAAATTGCTAAGGAACCTCTGACTCTCAATACGAATACTAGTCTGCAGAAGCTGAATCTAAGGCAGATTTAACAGCAAAACTAGACTCTTAATGCAGACAAAATAACTTGTTAAATAACACTGCACTACAGTTAAATATGCAGAACTCTATACAAACATCCATAAAAATCGTACTAACTGAAGTGGCAAGTGATTATCAGGGTTATATAATCGATTTACTTTCCATATAAATGATCTATAAAACCATTGCATTAAATGTTATCCTACTTCCGTTCAGGTCGAATGGGATAAGCAGAGATGATATGACCCTGTTTCTTACAGTAGTTACAAAACTTTTTGGGACAATCCCGATCCCCGAGCAATATAATCAAAAGCTTTACAACTAAAGCACCGGACAACACACATGTCTCTACCCTTATTCCTCCTCTGTGTTGCATAAGCCACAAAAACAAGTGCACTAACATTAGTCTGATGTTCCATGACAGCCTGAGTTACAATACACTGCTCCTCACGAAGAAATTCACTCAAACAGGTATTTAGAGATGATACAAGATGATGATTCATCAGATGAGAACATGCAGTTTCAAAATCAGAACAGAGCTTTATTAAGAATTGATCTCTCTTACTTGTTTCATGCACTTTTTTATGGAAATGAGAATCCACAAAGAACCTCTCCTGAGAAAGAATAAAATTCGTTAAAGACAGGCAATCTAGTAGCCTACTCTTAATAAAGAGAATCTAAAACAAAGAGCTTTGTTTCTCCAAGAACACATCCCTTGTCAGTTCCTCTCTTTCCTTGTATATTAATTCCATTTATACACGGAAGTATAATTGATTCCTAATAATTAGCCTTTATACATGGAAAGATAATCTTATAGCTATGTCCTAAATTTTATAGTTTCCTAAAATTATTTACGTTAACAATAATAACTTGCTAAATAAAACTGCACTACAGTTAAGTTAAATATGCAAAACTCCATGCAAACATCCATAAAAATCTCACTAACTGAAGTGGCAAGTGATTACGAGGGTAATATAATCGATTTCCTTTCCATATAAATGATCTATAAAACCACTGCAGTATGGTCACAACCCAGAACTCAGCATAAACCCATCATTTAATCTCTCAAAATCAGAGCCTTACACACTTGTTCAGTCAGAAGAACAAAGTCTCATATTCAGTATGGTCACAACCATCACAAAGAAATCATACGGTCATCATAGCTTGAAAATAAGGAGAAGAGAAACATTATATATAAAAGTAACAACCATCACATAGAAATCATACCCTCATCATGGCTTTCTCCTGAATAAAGATGACAAGGAAGGATCCCGGTAGCCAGATCGACAGAGCCTGCAGATGGTCCGTGGAGATCTTCACTGCAAACCATCCAAACCATCATAAAAACATTCTTCATCCAGGCTTGCAATCGCTACATCCAAACATCCATCCTCCGGTAAGTCAACTCTTCACTTCATCAACATCACAGGGTCCGAGGAGATCCTCACTGCCCTCTACCAGCCTCTTCTTCAGCTCCTTCAAATCAGCAACCCACCTCAATAGGCCCTTTAGCAAATAACAAATGCTAATAAAAGTCAACCTCTAATTAAATAATCAACCCAACAATTACCTAATAACAAATTAACATAGTTTATTAGCCAATCATCGCCCAAATTTTCTTGACTCTCTTAACGTATAAAGAGATTAGAGATTTGCAGTGGTGTTTTATTGAGAAAAATTCTATGCTACTCCATCTTTGTTTCTGTTTCGTCAAAGTTCCAAATATTATTACAGTTCAAGTGTTGTAAAATTTATTTTTATTTTCTTGTAATAAAATAAATTATACCCCGAAGGGGAAGCCCTAACCTCAAGGAACCACTAATTAATCACACAAAATATTAAAATGACTACATTGTCCTCCACCTCGTTACGCCACGTCAAAGCCGATAAATTTCATGTCAGGTCGGGTCCATAGATTTTCGGAACTAGTTATTGAGGGTATCCAGGTCGGGATTCGTGCGTTCGCCTTCGTAAGATATCCTTATGTTTCGGACATATTACATGTAAACCAATGAGTTGGTGTCGCCCTTCCTTTTGTAGCCTCAGGCGAACCCAAAAATCCACTCCCACTTTCCATTTCCCGTAAAACTCCGACATCGTCTCCTCCACCTCCGAAACCAAAATGGCTGCTGCTTACTGCTCTTATGCTCTACACAGTCCAAAACCACCACCGCCAAAATCTCTACGTAACACCTTTTCACATAATGGTCTATCTCTCGGACGACGCAAACCCAAGCTGTCAGGCTTAACAGTAGGGTCTAGAATGCCGTTGAAAGCGTTGTCAGCTTCTCTTCATTTCGGGGCCTTCTACAGCAAGAAGAAGAAAATATCCCCTGATGGTGTTCAGGAAGAGGAGTTACTATTTGAAACTCATTTTGATGCCTCTGCCCCTCTCCCTCCAAAACCATCAGAATCCGTCCAATATCCGCAAGAGTTTCTTGAGTTTTTATCACGTGTCATGGCCATGGCAGCTGCTGTCTTAAAAATAAGTGAAGTGTTTAAAAATAGTAATGGTAGCGGCGGCGGCGGAGGAGGAGGAGGAGGCGGCGGCGAAAAGGACTTGGACGGTGACGGCTCAGCTGATGCGGACTCACAACCACAACGTGCTGCAAGTCTTGGTTTTCTCACCCGCTTTGCAAGCAGTGAGAAGATCTCCTTATCTGGTCATGTAAAACATACACAATTTGAATTGCATGGCAACGTCTCTGCTTTTCTTTTCGGTGCAAAATTTTCAAAATTCCTTAAATCGGTCTTCTTCAATCATGTGGTTGTGCAAGCGATCATAGCTACTATTACTAAAATTCGTAGAGGTGACGGTGGTGGCCATGGCGGAAGGGGCTCAGTTGGTGCTGCTGAAAGGGCCAAGCATCCGAGGGTAAAGCTTCCGACCTCTGTTGATTTTGAGACCTTCGTTTTCAAGAAGGAGAAGATCATCATCGCTGGCCATGACAAGGTATGTTTTAAAAATTTTATTTTTTCCATTTCATTCTCTAAATTTAGAGCTCCATTTTGTAAACTTTACAATCAAATATTAGAAACTTTAATTTAGTGTTTCATAATGGAAGATAACTATTTGGTTTCTGTCTAATAGATTGTTTCCCCCTCCAAGTTTTACTTCTTTCTGTTTGTAACATTGGTTACTGATGATGCTTTGTTCCTATTGCATTGCAGAACATTGTGAGAGGAGGCAAGGATGTGTTTCCCTTGCTCCCAGATGCATTCCAGGGCATTAAACAGATTGGTGTCATTGGTTGGGTTTCCCAGGTGAATACTATCAATTTTGTGCTTAAAATATGTACAATTGCCTTTAAATTGTCTTGGTTCTGCTTGAGGACTAAAGCTTGTTAGTATCAAAAGCCCTCTTTCCGACTCTACAAAATCTTTTGGAGTGTGTTTGTGGAAAATGGAAACAGAGTCTATGAATGTGTGCATTTATATCGATAGCTCAATCTGTGTATGATGTTTGCTAGCTTCATTTTATCACAAATCTTTCCTTTAATGCTATTTTTATCATGACTCTGTGTGGATTGCTAACAAGCCCTTATTCATTACCAGGGTTCTGTTCAAGCTCAGAATTTAAGGGATGCACTTGCTGAAGCCATGTCTGATATAAAAGTCAAGGCAACTAATTATTTACACCTCACTCTTATGTTCAGAAATTTTACCTGTTTAGGAAGTTACATGGTTACTCTGTATGATATAGGTCGGTCTCGAGAAGGATTCTTGCTCTTTTGCTGAAGCTCGTGCTGCTGGTTTTACTGAAGAGAGCGATACTTTAGGAGTTATCTGGGAAACTGTTTCAGGCAGTGATCTTGTGCTTCTTTTGATTTCCAATGCTGCACAGGTTTGTTTGTTAATTAATCTTTCAGTGTGAATTCTGAATTTGTTTCTCTATTTGTTGTTCTGTATTTTTCTTTCAGTTTGTGTCTGCTGAGATTTAGGCCAAAAAAAAGACTCTCTAGGATTCTTAACTCGAGTTCGCGCACTGTGGGGTGAAAAACAAAAGAAAATACAAAGTTCTGACATGGAATACAAATGGTGTTGTTCTGCTACTTGTCTTCAATTTGTTTCCTGTGACGTTCTTCAGGGGTTACTTTTCTGTGTGTACTGTTTCATTACCGATTTGCTTCCTCAAGTTTCTTCTATATAGTCTCAACTTTTAAAAAAGACATTTCTGCGAGGTGCTAAGTGTATGCTATTTCTTAGTGACTACACATTTATGATACGTCTGTCTGCAGATGTGTTTGTGCTTGCTTAGTTTTCTTCTGTGAAACCGCGAGGTTGATTTTGGTTCTATCAAATTAGAATAGGAGAGGAAAATGTTTCTGATTTTCTAGCACATCTCCAGTTCATCTGTTTTCAATTCATTTTTCCCCCATAATCCATCAAGCAGAGGTAAAAGTGTTGCGATGCATTCTGTACGATCCAATTCTTAATAGGTCATCTCATAAATTCCATGTGTTTGGTGTTGATGAATGCCTGTTCTGGTCACAGTCTAAACCCGTTCAACTTTAATATCATGATGCATCAGGCTGGTGTTTATGAGAGAGTTTTCTCTCACATGAAGCCAAACAGCATCCTTGGGCTCTCCCATGGATTTCTTATCGAGCATTTGCAGTCAAAGGGGCTTGATTTCCCAAAGCACATCAGTGTGATTGCTGTGTGTCCTGAGGTGGAGGCCCATTCTGCAAGGAGAGACTGTGTTCATGGCCAGAAGATCAATGGAGCCGGAATTAATTCCAGCATTGCAGTCCACCAGGTTCTCTCTCTATCTTTCTATGGACTCTCTTCTCAAGGCATGCTCACACTCTTTTATCATCTCGATTACTCTTAACACATGGTGATTGCTGTTTATACACAGGATATCGATGGCAGAGGCACAGATGTTGCCTTGGGATGGTCAGTTGCCATTGGCTCACCTCTTACATTTGCAACGACATCGTATTAGTAGCATGAATGCGAAGCTTGTGCAATCTGAGCTTTATGTCAATGTGTCTATGTCGAGGGAGAATGTTTTATAGGTTATATTTGTATTTTTATGTCCTAAGTCCAATACTATATCAAGACTAAAACGTTAAATTAGTAATAAGCCATCTGTCATAAGGCTGAACTGCTCTGATACAAATCAAACTATATTGGTCCTTCGAAGACCCAACGGCTCAATAAGATTATCGACACCACGATGTTGTAATTTCATTTCGGAGCAGGGGTGGGAGTTGATATTCAACCTCGCTACATTTTTAAAAGTTCAATTTGTGAAAATGAATAGAATTTTTGGTACTTTATTGGTATAATAAAGTTCTTGTTTAAGGAGTAATTATATGGTAATGTGATTACTAGAAATTCTTATTAATTAAGATAAATTATATAATTCAAGATTAATCACATAAAACAAAAAATATTATCATTTTTTTAAGAACCTATATTAAAAAAGAGATTTGTTTAATGAGATATCAAAACAAAAAAATAATAAAGAGAATTGGGCCCAACCCACTCCAGTTTTTTATTTTTGTTTTTTTAGGTTGATCCATCTCAACTTAAATAAATAGGGCCCAACCGGTCCAACTTGATCCCGAGTTCAAATCAGTGATCTAATTGGTTACTGTTGACTGCATGAATTATTCATGCATGCTTTCGTCTCTTTGTTTTTATTTTTCTTTGTTTTTCCACTGATATTCTCTCTCTCTCTCTCTTCTCTCTCTTTTATTTTTGTATCCTTGTATTCTCTCTATAACTTTGTCCTTCTTGTTTTTTTTTTTTTTTTTCACGTCCTTTTTATTAAGTCTCCAAACTTATCAATTCTACAATTAGCTCTTGATTTGATTAATGAAACCAATTCAAAGTTTAATTAAGTACTCAAACTTTAAATTTATATTGTTTTGATTCAAATTTCAATTTATTCTTTATTTATTTCAATTTTTTTTTTTACTATTTATTTCTTTTAAAAATTCAAAAATTAGGTTATGAGACTTTTACAGGTGCGGGTACTTGTGGGAAGACATTGCAAGCTAAACTCTATTCATCGTGGCAGTAAACTCTTGTTAGCTTGGCAGCCTCCTGACAAGGGCTGGGTTAAGCTTAATACCGATGATGCACGTTTCAAGTGTTCTAACAGTTTTGGGAGGTTTAGTATGGGCATCAGGGTTTCAAATCTCAAGTGGGTTCGCGCAGTGCAGCAAAAGCAGGATTATGGGCTGAGCTTTTGAGATTGGATCGTGTATGGAATGTCCAGTTGCAGTGAGAATTGGCAGCCATCATTCGGGAGCTAGGTTCTAAGATAATAGTATTATTTTTTTTACTGCGATTACACTGAATTGGCAGCCATCCTTGATCAAGTTCCTGAGAGTTTGTATTAATCAGAGGGGCTGATAGATTTTTCTTGCTAACTCTGTTATCGACAGTCGAGGGATTTCAAGCACTATCACATCCTCCTGATGGTATTTTCAGTTAGCTGTATAAGGACAGGACGTTGCAGTGGATGCCATGACTCCAGTGTTTGCTTTGGGTCTTGGAGCACTTCATAGAAAAACATACAAAAAGATAGGCTCTATCAGTACTTGTGCTGCCTCTTTTCTTTGTTTTTTTTTTAATTCTACTTCTAAGCATAGATTGTTTAGGGTGCATTGCGAGAGGAGAAAATTTTGATTTATTTCCAATCCTGGCCTTATTAACGCGTTCAAGTTTTGCAATCATGTGAGAAAAACCCAGGTCACAGGTGTTGAAGAAGATCAACAGGGGGTTGCAGCAAGCAATGATGCTGGTTGCTTGTCCATCCGAGTTCAAACTGCTAATCTGGAAGCCCAGCTCAACATGCCACTTTAAACCAGAAACTTGACAGTGATTCACAAACTGAATTAGTTCATCTAAATATCAAGAATTTATTAATCAAACAGTTACTCAAAAAAGTAGCACAGTAAATTTTCAGGATACTTTTCATTATCTCTGCTAATGCATCCTCGTGCAGCAATAACATCAACCAGAAAAACAAAAATGAATGGTTCACTTCCTAAACATTTTCTTGAAATCTAACTTCTATTGTCATATAATTTATGATTCTTGAAGAGCATCATAAATTCAAAAGTTCGTACAAACCTAATGAGCAATTATCAAACACTCAACAACAAAATTAACCACCTCATGTTGTCAGCAGCAATTTTACTTTCAATTCAATTACCTGATGGTTTACCAAAATCTTATTCTCAAGCTTTAAGAAACAAAATTCGTAGAAAAAAAAGAGGCTTCAAGAACTGTGATTAAACTCAAACCTCAACCTAATCAATCCTGACAAAAAACAGCTAACCTATGAGTACCGGGTACTCGCGTTTCAAGATGCTCATTAATCTTGGCTCTAGGTTTCCACTCTGCCTCACTAACATTCCTCGGAGCTGTAATGTTTCTCTCCGCAGAGACTGTTTTTCTATCTACTCTAGCAGTAACCTCCACAAGCTATAGTTGAGTTCCAAAATAGTAATAACTTTGATGCCAACAGGGAAACTTGTTTAAACATTGTGCGATTTTTGACTTGGAAAGCCAAACTCCCATCAAGTATCAGAACATACTGCCAATAGGGACTAAAACCCAAACCCCCATCAATTATCAAACAACTGCCAGAAAAATTTGCTTCAATATAATAAACATCAATTATGCTATCAGTAATGCACATTCCAGGAAATTCATTATGCTGGAACATTAAAGCATTTTTTATCTAATCAACTCTCAATTCCTCACAGAACAAGACAATTAAATATGCTATAAATCAACCACCTCCAGTGCACAGTGAGGAGAAAATAGACATTATTAAAAGTCGCAACCATATCTAAGAAACATGTGCTCACCAGGGATTCTGAAAAAGAGAAGAAAAGGAAGAATCGAAAGGGAAACCCTTCTCCACTAGCTTGAAAGTCTGGAGTTTAATAAGAACTCTTGTGAAACAGAAAACTTAATTTGTCAATTGTGGATCTGATAGCCTGGTCGACAGAACCCGCAAGAAAGTAGCCTACTTATGCTCTTCTTTGCAGCTGCTCATCGACATCTAAGTAGTAAGATCTCAACAGCTGCCCTTGGTATTATCAGATGAAGGGCGTCAAATCCCTGTAAAGTCAACCTCTGAAATAATCAACCCAGCAATTAATACCAACAAAAAGGATTTTCTTGATCTCCCGATATTGAAAAATTATGATTGTTGAAAAGAGCCAATAATTCCAAAATCAGCAAGCATTCAACCAAACATAAAAAAACTAAGCAGCCCATATAATCAGAAACACTCAATGCATCTAATTTTCAGGTTTCTAAATTTTATTATCCGCACAATATTTATTAAGGGGCAAGAGAAAGGTCAAACTTTAAAAAATAAAGCCAGCAATGAAGCATTGATATTAATATTTCTCCTACAAAAACCTTAACATTTAGTTTTAAAGAATAGAAAATGACCAGGGGGGTTTACCAGGACGAGAAAGACGAGAGAAGCAAACCATGCTTGTCTCTGTAAGGAGAGAGATTGTAGAAATAATACAACGTAATTTTCAGACAATATTATTTTATAAAAAATAAAGCACAAGACTAAAAACCCAACTGGCCCCTTCAAGCAACTTCTAATTACAGAACATACATTAACTGACTATCTAATGATTGAGGAATTTATTAGCCCATGTCTAGAAAAGGTAACATGAGAACTGGGCCTCCATATTTGTGCCCTACCAATAAATGAAAAAAAAAAAAACAAAGGATGGATAGATTTGAGTCCATTAGATCCTCTCGAGTTAATACATTCTCTCGTCCCCCTATGATGGACTGACGTTATTTACCTGACGCTTGTGTTAGAAACAGACAAGCAACGTCTTTCTTCTGTCCATACTAACCGCTTGTTTCCTAAAACCCTCACACTTGAAAGCCAGACAAGACAGAAATGGCTGCCTTGTACTTCTCGTCTACTCTATCCTGTCCAGAACCCATAAAATCACCACCGAAATCGTTAATCAAACCCCATTTAGCTTGTCTATCTCTCCCAAGATCCAAGCAGATTAACGTTGTTGGGAGAAGCTCAGCTTTCCGTCCTAAAATGTTGTTGACGCCTGGTCCTGGTTCTGATATCAAACCGTTGCGAATCTCTCTTGCTTTCGGAGCTTCTATCAGCAAGAGGGAGAAATTCTCCCCTGCTGGTGGTCAAGAAAAGGAAACAAGATTTGAGATTGACATTTCCACTCCTCTCCTCGCTGCTCCAAAACAATCGAACTCCCTTCAATTGCAAACATTTTGTGAGCCGTTTCCATCAGTTCTCATCCACTGTGCAGCTATCATAAGTTTTATCAAGCTGCTTAGAAATACCATTATTAGTAATAATAGTGATGGTGGTGGTGGTGGTGGTGGTGGTGGTGGGGGCAACATTGGTGGGAGAGGCGGCGAACACTCTGTTAAAACGGAGTCGCCAACGTGTGGTGTAAGTCTTGATCTTCGTATCCGCTCTGTAAGCAGTGGGAAGATATCCTCGGCGGGCTACGAAAAAAAAACAGAATTTTCATTTCGTTGCGTTGTCTCTGTATTTTTGTTCAATCGCGCGATATTATCGAATTTCCTGAAACTATGGGCTGGTTTTCCATCTAGAACCCTCTCCAATTTAATACCTTGGATCTTCTCTGTTCCTACGGGATGGTCCGGTATTGGTAAAATTGGTGGTGGTAGTAATGGTGGTGTGGGTGGCGATGGCGATGGCATCGAGGGCTCAATTGGTGCTGTAGAAACGGTTTTGGCACCTAGTGCAAAGCCTCTGGATTCTCTTGATTTTGAAACCTCAGGTTTCAAGGAGAAGATTATTCCTGGCCACGATGAGGTATTGCATTTCCTACCTCATTGTCGTTTGTTTTAAATTTCTTTTCTTTATTATTTCCTGCTCTAATTTATAGATCAGTTTTGTTAAAGCAAAATCAAATGGAAACCTTAATTTAGTATTGGATAACCAAAGGTAGTGATTTAGGATTTTTAACTCGTTCTAGTGTGGATTTCGTTGCTTGTCTTTCCCCTGTTTGTTTCTTTTAGTCAGATTTTATTTATGTTTTTTTCTATTTCATCACTTAATTTGGAAAGAAAAAATGGGTTATTGATGGTGACATGGTATTGTGGTACATTGTGAAATCTTTTTTGGAGTATGTTCTTCGTAAAGGTGTAGAAAAATAATATAAAATTATATTTGTAAACAAGATTATTTTTTAACAAATTAAAAATCCATGGGTGCATGATGCTTGAAAATCAGCATGTTTGATACCAATTAGCTTCATTATTTTCACTGTTCTTCCATTAATGTGATAATTTCGGAGTTGTTCATTGAAGTTGTCTCTTCCCTGCTTGGGAAATTCCTTTGACATGGGTGATTAATTGACTACATAATATTTCATGGCTCCTTTGTATGATAAAGGAAGGATTCGTGTTCTTTTGCCACTATTTTGTTGAAGAGATTGCTTTAACTTGATGCCTTTGCATGTTCCTTCAAACTGTGTAATGTCAGTCTACGTTCTAGGTTGTAAGAAAGGAGCTTGGTTGCCATTTCTCGGTTGCAATGCACATTTATGATGAACGTGCATGTCTGTGTTCACATACAGGCTTCTGCTCGTTTAAGTTTCTAACATGTGATGAGAATTTTTCTTGTTCCTTAAGTTTCATTTGCCATCATCTCACATATGATCACCCAGCAGGCACTGGAAGCGGCGGATAACGGTGCTCCTACCAGCCACGGCCTCCTCGGAACTTCCTATCGGACCCAGTTCATGGAGCCATCGAAGTCTGTGCTCAAATGAAACCTACCGCCAGCATTTCAGCTTCACCAGATGCTAGCCTGGTGTGACCTAAACGATGACAGTCCAGCGATTGATACCGGAAAACTGCTTGTTTGATGTTGTATTGGAAACTTCTGCTGTCCTATTTTCCTTGTCTTGTCAATCTGAAACTTTTGTTCCACAAACAAAAATGGTATTTGTATTTTCTTGACTATTTGGACCCCACACTTGCCACCACAATTTCTATAAAACATGACATCCAATGTTCTGTTTTCCTCCCATCATGACATGCTTCTTTCACAGGAAAAAAACATGCGATAAACAAGCACTTTAGCTCTCCATGACATCCAAAACAAAAGAAGCTGAAAGTGACCCATTTCTCCAAAATCCCAGAGCTCAATCTCTGCAAAAAAAAACCCATCATTTGCCCACAATTCACCACCTTGTGTCGGGGTTTTGATTGCTTGTTTTGCTAGAAATGCTATGTTTTTCCTTATTTTTGAAGGATGGTATTCCTTTTTCTGTTGGGATTATCCTAAACAATGAAATCCTACGGAAAAGAAAAATTATGTACTGAAGATTTATTATCCAAAATACCCATGAAATTATTATTTTTAGAGCAAGGGCCTAACTCAATTTAGACGGGTCTTTTATTTGCCTTTTTTCATAAGAAACAAAAAATAACTGCGGTAATCTTATATTTCGGGATATCATTTGGATTTCAGATTCATCTGTTTTTTTATAAGAAAAAAAATTATCCAGCGATTTTGATTTAAATATGTATTTGAAATTATGGTGCAAATTTCTTTTAAAATAATATTTTACTTAAAGATATATTAAAATAAATTTTTTAAATATTTTTTTTATTTTTAAATATTAAAATCATTAAAAAATATTAATTTAATATTTTATCAGAACAAAAATACTTTTCAAAATATTCAAA
Organism: Populus alba; assembly: GCF_005239225.2. Classification (NCBI taxonomy): domain Eukaryota; kingdom Viridiplantae; phylum Streptophyta; class Magnoliopsida; order Malpighiales; family Salicaceae; genus Populus; species Populus alba. The sequence goes on along the minus strand of NC_133302.1, from coordinate 18,861,632 downwards.
AATAAATCTCAGACCAAAAATGCATCCGAATGGTAATCAAAGTTCGGACATAAGATTTTTTTTTCTCTTTGTACATTAAAAAAAAAAGATAAAAAAAAAAAAAAAAAAAAGTGGCGCTGCTAGGACACGCTAGCCACAAACGTGGAGCTCAAAAGCACAAATGTGAAATATGGAACCGAAAACCCAAAATACCCTTCACCCATCCGACTGGCCAACTCGGCCCCCAAACAAGGATAAAACCTTAGAAGATTCTGGAGATCTACCAGTACTTTGACTTGTCAATTTGATAACGTGTTGGCGCTATGGCAAGTGTCTTGCACGTGATATTCTTACAAGGTGGTGCTATAACAAGTTTCTTGCACGTGATATTCTTACAAGCCGGAGGTAACCATACCTCAACCCCTAGGAGTTTATCAAAACTAATTAACTATCTTTCCTTTAAAAAAAAAAAAAACTAATTACACTTTAAAGTTTTTATCTAATCTATTTAAAAAATAGAAAAAGATAAAAAACTAATTTAATAATATCGAAACATTGATGAGAGAGAAGAGGTTTTTTGAAAACTAAATAGCAATAAATTATGCATAGTCAATTTTGGTCAGAGCACTTTATAATTATTTTTTTAATACTATAATAATTAATTTATTTACCTTGATAAATTACAAGAATTGACTTATAATTAACTCTTATAAATCTGGTCCTTTACCCTCACGGTCTATAATGGGGTTCCAGTGTCAGTCTTGCTTTTGTTGTTTCCTTTCAAATTAAAGAAGGATCGGGAACTGTCATGTTTTGGCAAAAGACATGCATGCATGGGGGAAAGCTTTTTGCAATTTGATTGTTTCCTATGTTAGACATGCATGCGTTAAAAATATAAATGAACAAATATATTAATATTTTTTAATAATTTTAATGTGCTTTTGATGTTTATGATCGATGCTTTCTTAAATACTGAATATTTATTAGAACCGTAAAGACGAGTACATATTATATTTTTTTTTTTATGACAGGAAGCAGTTGTTTTCATAAGCTGAAGTATAAGGGACACTTGGAATTAATATGTTGGTGCTTGTCATAAGACATAGATACTGAATTGACCCGAATAAAAATTCTATATGGAGAGATCATCTATATCTATGAAAAGACTTACATGGCAGTTGTGTAAGTGATTTTTAGACTTGAGATCACTAAGTTATCTTATATATAAAATATTATGTTTTGATCTTGTTACTTGTTATCTTAATCGAGGTAATGAAGGGGCATACATTGGGTATAATATGAACTATACGAAGATACTTGAGTAATCAATAAATAATTCATCTCCCTAGGTAAATTAAAAAATATATTTTATATGTTCTTAAATAGTATTGACTAAGAAGTTCTTGGCCAAAATGGAATGAGATTTGAAAAGAGTTTCAAATCTTATTCAAACGATCAATGACTATTATGTAGAGAACAAACATGATTTAACATGGTAAATATACTCCATACTTTAATGTTAAATTAGAATATTATTGATGAAAGGATATTAATTACACTGAGAAAATTGATTATTAAAAGGTTTGAGTCAAACCACTAAAGACTTTTTTTAATATTTGAAGGATCATGACACGTATTTAGACAATGCACATGATCTTCAAATATAAATTAATTAATTATTGAATTGATAATAAATTAAATTTTTTAATTTATTTAATTCTATTTAATTATAATTATAATTTATATTTGAGCTAACATATTAGGAATCTTATGAGTCACACATATTAAGAAGTATTAGTCAAAAATTAAACTGAGAAGATTTAATTAAGTATGACTTAATTAAAATATATTTTAGAAATTAAGGATTAGAAATAAATGGATTATATTTTTAAATCTAAAAAAATCAACGATTTGATTAAGTTAATCTCTAAAATTATCCTAAATTAATATATTAATATTATTGATATTTTTCTAATTTATAGGATTTTGAAGATTTTCCTATAAATAGTAAGCTATGCTTTTTATTTTTTTATTAGTTGTTTGTTAGACAAAACAAATATTGGGTAAGTCATAAAATAGAGAGTTATTACTCTAAACATAACAATTTCTCTCTTTTCTAAAAAGAGATTTTAAAACTTTTTTCAATGGACGGTTCGTGTAGATTACCATTAGAAACCTGAGCAATTGGATAACTTGTGATATATAACAACCTAATTTTTAAATAATTATTCAAAATAAAAAAAAAGATTTGATTTTCAAGTAATAAATCTCTAAACAACTTTATATTTTTGTTTTCGTTGCACTTAGAGGAATCCAACAATTTATTCATTAGTATGTTCATTGATATTTGACCAAAAGAGAAGCTATAATTTACCCACATGCATATTTGTGTTAGGGGGTTAGTACTATATCGATGAAGATGAAGGATGAAGGGAAAGTATTTGTTAATATGGGGCAAGCATGATCCAGAGCCAGTCTTGAATCAAATGAAAGAAATTGAAGAGTCAGTTGAAATCATTGAATTGCAATCAAATCCATCCGAGTGATTGAAGATTCTGCTGATGATAGAGCCCTGCTTGTTCTCTGTTTTCGATTTGCCGAATGAACTTGCTCATATATTTCTTGGGATCACATCAAGACTGTTGCTTCTAATTTCTCATCAAAGGTTAATTATGTGTTTGTTATTGTTGTGTAAGAATATATATATATTATATATATATATATATATATATATATATGTGTATATATATATATGTGTGTGTGTAGATATTCGAATCAGTTTGCGCTCATCATGACTAATTTTATGGATCCTGAAATTAACAACAATGTAAGTCTTTCATTGATCTTGAGATTTGTGAGACTCAAACTGGTAATTTCTGGAAAGTAAACTTAAAACTGACCAGTTAAGCTATGAACCCTTGTAATTATATTTTTAAAACTTAATCAAGCTGCAATGCCACAAATGACATTGAAAAAAATTAATTAATTTGCTTTCCCACGGGCCTCTATTTTACATATATATTTTCAACAAAGATGAATGGAATGCTCTTTACGTGGGGGGAAAGAGAGAAACCCATAATTAATTAATGATGTTAGAGGATTGTTTATTTAGCATTGAATAATTTAAGGAATTTGTTTGATGATAGAGAAGATATGTTGGTATCTTAGTTTTTTTTTTATGTTTAAATCTTGATGTTTCTATTTTAAAAAAAATATTCTTATTTTTAAATTTTGTGATTGGTATCTAAAAATATATTTTTTTTTAAATACATCAAATTAATAATAAAAGATTTATTAAAGTTTTTTTTTTAACTTTTACAGAGCATCTAAAAAGAAAAAGGTAGGAAAGTGGATTACTGTCATTAGTAGAGTGTAAAAGGTGATCATCACAAGTCTAATTTTTTATATTTTATATTTTTAATTTTTCTAAATGCATCAAGGAGAGCTGACAGGATTTATATCAATAGCATGAGAGAAACTCAATGGAACTGAATGACTAATAAATTCCTGGTTGTGATTAATTAAAAATGCATTATTAATCATCCTAATCTATTATTATCCCATTTTGATTTTATTTTTGGAGACCAAATTCAAACTATTATCAAAAGTTTGAGAATTTAAGGACCAAATTTACAATACCTCAATGTTTTGAGGGTGTCAATGCCCTCTCATCCCCTCCTCATCATGCTGCTGTACAATATGCTTGTACAGAAGTTTGTTTAATTAGCCATCCATAGCCACTGTTTTTTTTTTAAAAAAAAAAATTTAAAATATTTTAAAAAATTATTTTTTATTTTAAATTAATTATTTTTAATATTTTTATATTATTTTGATATACTAGTGCTAAAAATAATTTTTAAAAATAAAAAAATATATATTATTTTATTAAATTTTCAAAAAAAATACATTTTTTAAAAATAACTACTACTATATTTCTAAACATCTTTATAATCATTTATGTTTTTATATGTGTAGTAAAGGGATCCAAGTTATTTGGTTATAAGATTAATTAACAGTCGGGTCAACTAGATTTGTTATTTTGATCAAAAACAAAATTATTTCAGATTTTTAAAAAAAAATTATTGGTTTTAACTTGATTATGTTTAGTTAGGTAAGTTAAACCATACATCAACCTGTCAAAGTTACCGAGAGTATACGTGTTAAAATCATAACTATTATTTCAAAATAAAACTCGGCCCAGCCAAGTTTGTGCTGAATAACTTTGATTGTAAAAGGGCCGAAAACAATATTTCATCATCTGAAGAAGGCAAAGGGGAATTTGGGATCTCACATACGTTGCAGGGGCGGAGCTAGATTATGGAGAAGAAGAGGAAATTGTCCCCTTAATCTTTGTACTTTCCCCTTTGGTCCTTGAAACTTTTTATCTTTTCAGTGTTACAGCTGCAGGGGATCAACATTGATGTATACTCACTCTATCATCTGTGAATGTTCCTAAGTTTTGAACTCGTTTATTGTGATCTCTAGGGGTTAAAATTAAGGAGATCAACAAACAGTTGATTGACAAGACTCTTTTCTCTGAAGTTAATTATCTCTCTTTACCCTATAAATGCAATGTCTCTATTTCTTTGTTTTCTCGTTCAATCTACAGAAAAAAACTTGTTCTACCAGCCTTTTCTATGAGCAGAATTGATCTTACATGGTTGTGGAAGGTTGGTGACCGTGTCCGATCATCCCAGCCTGCAGGAGACTAAATTATGGCATTATTCTATTTTTTCTCCTTTTACTGCTGGCTGGTATCTATAGAGCGTTGATGATAGCTCAGGTATTGAGCTCCCCTTTTGCTAAAACTGGACCATGCATATATAGTTCATGAAGGTTTCATAGAAACCATCTGTATTTATTTTTTGAAGTTGGAAATCAACACCCAGTTAGCTTCTTTCTGTGAAAGACATTTCAAATTGGTCTGTTGGAACCAGTGAAAGAGATTGTCAGAAGATGGGGTTTAAAGCCTTGAATTTTCCTCCATCAGTCTATTTCCTTGATTTTTTTTTTCCTGACATCTTTCTTTCAAATTTGGTCTGTTAGCATGTTAATCTACTTGAGTTTGCCATCAAATTGACTAGCCTTTGTCATGCATGTTGAAGAAGGTGAACAGAAAACAGCAATGAAGCAAGGCTATGGGCATGCCCGAATGGTTGATTCAAGGAAGGTGGAATACTGGGTCAGATATTTGGCAAATATCATTTGCAGAACCAATCAACTATTTGCAGCTAATGACCAAAGGACACAATCAGAACTTTCTTGCTGCCATCCACGACACAAGGCCTACATATTTTCTCTGCTTTTCGCACAATTTAAGATATTTTCAGCAATCAAATTCCAAAATAAATTCAGCAAGTGTTCTTTACTTGGTTCCTTCTTCACCGGAGCCTAACTGGTTTACCATTGTTCAATGTTTCTACTTTCTTGGGAAGGCATGTTGCAGGAGTTCAACGCAAGTAATCCAATTTTAGAACAAAAAAGCAGTTAAATTTAGATTAACCAATACAATAAACATATCAGACATTCAAATGCTAACAAAAACTTGTTTAGGGGGAGTGATCACTACTAGAACTTTTGGTTCATCTTTGCCCTTAACCATTTTACCTGGTGGACCTTTATTGCTGGGTTTCCGCTAACATATTAGGTGGGTGTTTGAAGTTGTGGGGGATAAGAGTACCACATTGCAGGTGAAATTGCGGTGCAGCTTTGCCTGCACAATAATCTAAAACAGGTCAAAGTCATCTAATATCTCTTGGTTTTCTATTTTTAATGTCCTTCACAATTTTACTTTCATAATTTATAAATTTTAAAGAGCTCTCCTAAAGTTCATGATTCAGCTTTCCAGTTATCAGCTCCTTTTACTGTTCTTCTTTATGAAAGGCCTGCAGCATCTAAAGTTATTTTAACTCATCTTTTTCCTTCTATTTCCCCAAAAGAAATACACATCCTGCCAGTCATACTTTATTCATTGGAGACTATTAATGCCTTTGAAGAAAGAATTAAAATGCAAGATTGGAAAGTGTTGATCATTTTCCAGAATGAGTTACATGTATGTACACACATAGAGGCGCTCTACAGCCATAGAAGAGACAAATAACTTGTTAAATAGCACTGCACTACATTCAAATCAGACTACTTACGCACTGAAGTAAGCGAAAATTAAAAGCCAACTCACATTAATTATTAAAAGTTCTGTCAAAGACATCATCAAATAACTTCCCGAAGAAATTATATTGAGATAATAAACATTATTATTGTACTATGCTAACAGTAATTCTCGATACAACAAGTGTAGGACATCTAGCCATCTTATCTAATATGCAGGCTTGAGACATCTGTAATTGTACTACTCTCGTTTTCATTCAGAACAAGGTAACATATGCTATGACCAACTGCATCACAATCGTCTATGACAGGTAAGGAGGTAATGAACATTATACAAGGAGCTACCACAGCCAAAAAAGCATAGGCTCACCAGAGATCTCCTGAAGAAGATGACAAGGATGGTTTGAATGAGTCAACCCTTCTCCTCTTGTTCGAAAGTGTGGATTTTAATAAGAATTCTTGTGAGGCAGAAAATTTGTCAAGTATGGATCTAAATGCCTGGTGGATGGAGCCAGCAAGAAACTGGTGTACTTTAGTATCTCCACTATCCCCTTCTTTGCAGCTGCTCATCACAAAAACATTCTTCATCCTGCCTTCCAAAGTCGCAATCTCTGCCCTCGTCATTATTAGATGGAGAGCATCAAGTGCTTGTCTTAAATCAGACAGAATTCCAGGCTTGCAATCGCAACATATAGATGCCCTGATTACATAAGGGGCACTGTGCAAACCATCCTCTTGCTGTTCAACTCTCACTTCATCAACATCCAATGGCATGAGAAGACCTTCACTAGCTTCTGTTGCCTGCCTCTTCAGCTCCTTCAGGTGAGCTATAACTTCAGCAAGCAACGATGCCTTGTCCATCTGAGAGTTCAAATTGATTACTAATTCAGCAATCCAGTTCAACAAGCCCATAAGCTAGAATCTTGACAGGATCACAACAATCCAGCTCTCACAATACCAAATAATTCAATCTAAATATCACAGTTTATTTATCAAGTGGTCCATATATAAAATTGCATGCACTTGATTTATGATCAATTTCAATCAAGAAAAGTAATGAAAACAATTACCAGAAAATTATAACAGGAAATATATAGGTCTTGGGTAATAGAGATGCTAAGAACAAACACATAACCAAGGGAATTATAGTAAGCTTAGCTTAACCACTCATTCTTATTTTAAATAACTCAAGTACATTCACCAACAAAAGCAGAACAATAAATAAAATAAATTATCCGATTCTTATAGAAGCTAAATTCATAGTTTCAAGATATTATCATTATCTTTAGTGATTCATGCTCATACAGCAAAGACATCAACCAGAAACACAAGAGAAATGCACACTCCCACTTGAAAAAATTCCCTGACATCAACAAGAGCTGTAATAATACAGGAACAAAAAATCAAAAGTTAATAGTACAGACCTTGCAAACAACAAAATCAAGCAACTCGTGTTATCACAATAAACAAAACTACTTTCAAGTGCATTACCTGATGGCTCACTGAATATTGTTCTCAAGCTTTAAGAAACAGAACTCGTTAAAAAAGAAAAGTAAAGAAAAAAGAGAGAGTAGACTTTAAGTGCTATGATTCAATTGAACTCAAACTCTTAACATGACCAAACCAAAAACAGCAAATACCTTCCTAGTACCAGGTACTAGGCTCCTAAGTGTGTCGAGATGTGCATTAATCCTCGCTCTACGCTTCTTCTCAGCTTCACTATGATTCTTTAAAGCGGCAATGCTTCTCTCAGCCGCCACCCCTTTCCTCTCCATTCTCACAGCAGCCTCCACAAGCTCTCCCCTTTCATTATCCAAAACCAAAGAGGAAGTTGAAGATGGCCCAGTTCTTGTTTTGGCTTGTAAACCAGTATTCACCAAAAACCCATCACTCATTCCTTCAAAATCAGAGACTTGCACCCTTGTTGAGTTCCAAGAACAAGGTTCCATGGCCAGTACAGCAACAACAAGAACGACCTAGGGAAGGGTATTGGTGTAATTGCTGTTTGAGGTGCCAATAAGTGTAACTTCCATTTAAAAAGAGAAGACAAAAGTTGGAGTCTTTAGAATGTGGCCATTGCTTTGGTTGTTTATACGGAAGGAGAGGAAAGAAAAGGGTAAGTGGTCCAAGTGGAGATAAATGGAGACTTTGCAGAGATGGTCGGACAGTATTTTTCAAGGTACTAATCCATCCACCAATCATGCGCAAATCTCTACTTATGTTTCCTATTGTTTTTTATCCTCATCTTTATCCATTTGGTTGCTGATAATGCAATAGGATCTCCCTTTGAATATGTAGGGATATCCAATAATAGAAGGCAAGGGGTCTAAATATGAGATGCCATTTGGTAAGGGATCTAACATTTGTTAAATGGATGGTTAAAAAAAATCTGTTCAATGCAAGGTATAATGTATCATGTGCTACGTGTAAGGGTACTTTTGTGTTTCTTAAATTTTTTATAGTCTGTTGATTTTTTATTTAAAAAATATATTAAAAATTATTTTTAATATTAATACATCAAAATAATCTAAAAATACTAAAAAAAATAATTTAAAACAAAGAAAAAAAATAAAAATAATTAATTTTTTTAAAAAAATACTTTTGAAAAAAAAAAAAAGGATCTTATTCACCTTTTTTGTTAGAACTTCAATCTCATATATTCTTAAAAAAAAAAATTCTGGTAGGATTAGAGAATTTAAACAAATTTTGTGTTCATGATTTGGCTTGAGATTCAAACTAAATCATGTATTCTAATATCCTATAATCATTAAGTCAACTCCATAGAATTTTTTTTATTTATTTGTTTTTATTTTAACAATAATCCTTCATCAAGTGTATTGAAGATCTTTTAAAAAAAAAATCCTTCAATTGTATGCAAATTACAAAATGGTGTTATTAATATGAATGTTCCCTTCTAAAAAATTTAACTAAGATATTTATACCTTCTCAAACTATTAACTATTAAGATCATAGTTTTGAAATTTATCTTATCTCGACGAGTCAACCCGACTAACTAGGACCTAAACTAATTTAGGTTTATTCAAAATTATCTACATAATTAATCTAATTAAACTTAGGTGACTCGATGGGTCCACCTGCTTGCTAGGATAACTCGGCCAAACCCTAGCTACGACTTAATTAACTTTATTTTTAAAAAAAAATTACATCATTTTAGTTTTTTTAAAAAATATTTTTGTTCAAAACAATACGTGTCATTTTGAACAAAAAAAAAAAAAAAAAGATTAATCTAGATCAACTAACTAACCCATAAGTTGGAAGGTCCGATCCATGGGCCATGTAATAGATTGGGTCAGGTTTAGAACTATAATTAAGATATACCTACAAAAATAACATGCTATAACTAGTGCTTATTATCCCAGAGTATGGAATAAAAAATGAGGTAAGTAGTACAAATAACTTAGGGTAATGTGTATGTTTTTTTGGTTAACCCATTTTTTAAAATATTTTTTATTTGAAAATGTATTAAATTAATGTTTTTTAGGTGTTTGTTGATGGTTTTGATGTGCTAAAGTTAAAAATAAAAATTATAAAAAATATTATTTTAATGCATTTTCAATTAAAAACCTTTCTATATAAACACTCTACACCACACTAGAAAAAAAATATATTTAATATGGATGGTGATAGAATTACCATAAACTATCACGCAAGCTACCACCAAGGGATGTGGTTAGATGGTGAGTGGGATTGGAGGTTTCCATAATTTCTTTTTATTTGCATGTTTAACTATTATTTAGAATTTAGTCATCATTATAGTGGTAGAGAAATCTTGGAGGATTTGATTTAAATTTTATTTTTCAATTTATTTTCACATAATAAACATCAAAACACTATAAAAACCTATCTGAACCACCAAATAACCTCAAAACATTACAAAAAAAAAAAACAACACTTAAAAAAAAAATCAATTGAATCTCAAAAATCAAAATCAAAATCAAACTTAATCTATCTTCGCTGCTATTTTTAGATGGAAAAACCATCATTGTTAAACTTCTCTCGTTGAATAAAATCATTTGACACTAGATTTGGTTAGTTTGATTGTTGAAATTACAAAGAAAGACAACTTTCTCCTGCGATATCTTTAAGTGACTTTCTCTTTTCTATTTCAATTGTAGTTATTGATAAATGAATTATTAAACTAAATAATTTAGATGAGTCATGCATTTTTTATATTTTTTACATTTTATGCTCATTTATTTAATCTAGTATTTTTACAATAATTCCAAACTTAATTTCATCGTCATAAAAGAATTTAATTAAAAGGAAAAAAAAGTTGACATTGTGTAATTTTTATATCACTCCTTTTCTTTATCTTTTTTTTAACAGATAATCACATGACTTAAAAGGGAAATCCTATTAAGATTTCTTTATGCATTTCCAAAGGCATGCATATTCATCCAATCTTTTAATATAAATTTATTTTAGTAAACAAGTGGGCACGATATGCATACTTCCAAGATAATGTTCAAGCTTGGGGGCATCAGAGACAAAATATAAAGAATATTATATAACGTGAAATGTGCTAAATTTGTCATAGTTTAACATGAAAATGTTAGGATACATGTGCGAGTGACAATCTTATATTACTTGGAAGAAATATTAAAATTAGTGTAAAGTGTAATACTGATTGAAATAAGAAATATTATAAATAAATTAAATATTAAATCAACAACAATTTTATCCTATAGAATGAGAAAATTTATATTGCTTAAACTCTAACTAATGACAACTTCATAGTTACTCGATGCGATTTTTTTTGAAGAAAAAAATAAATACAAATAAAAGAGAGAATACAATTCATGAACAACTAATAGTGATAATATACACACACACACCTCGTATCTCTCTCTTGTTTGTATTTATCTATTTCTATAAAGTGTGTTTTATTGAGTAACCTAATAGAATATTGCTAGTTATGACTTGAACATCATAAAATCTTCTTGGTTAACCCTATAAATGGATAGTCGATAGACAAAAACAAAACATGCCAACCATAAAATCCAAATACATTAGTATTTTGTTAAACTTAATTAGTTTATTGTATTGAAATTACTGAAACAAAATTTTTATAAATTTTTATTGCAAAGAAAAATTTGAAATCACACTATAATTAAGTAACATCAAAATCAAGATATTTTCTTATTTCAAATATTAAAATTTTATTTGTCACTTACTTATAGATAATTTATTTGTACCATATCGGTTACATAATTTTTAGTACGAGATGCAAAAGAAAACCAAAAAATATGTGAAAGAAAGTAATCTTTCAGGCTAGAATGACGTGGTGGTTTTGAAAGATTTCAAGTCGCCATACATCTTAAACACTATATGGGTGGTATACATTTAGCACATGATGTATGCATGTTTTACGCGATGATCACAGTTCAGTGTAGGGAATCGAAGCTGGTGTGTTCACAATTCTATTACCATGCATATCAGTAATTCCATTTCGTTCGTTTCGCATTCAAAGCGGATGATAAGTTTTTTTTAATTTTATCTATTTTTTGTATTTGTTGTTTTTTTATAAATATATTTAACTAACAACATTTTTATCTTGGAGACTATAGTACTTAGACGTGAAGCCAGACCCTATAAATTTTTTTATGGAAACGCATGTGCAAAGTGATGACAGCCAAAAAGAGATGCAACAGTTCAAGGATAGGCAGGCTCAACACTTTTTGGTATATTAGTTTTCAATCATTTTTTTTTAAGTTATTATTTACTTGAATTTGATAAATTTATTTTTTTTTTTTTTAAGAGACATACAACAACCAGTTGAAGGATAGACACGGAGACGATCCCTTAATCTACTTGGATATCGATTCAGATTTGTGATTGGAGGTAAAATTTTCTAGTGGACCTGTTAGAAATCGGGTGTATGAACTCTCCAATACTACGGTCGAGAATTTACGAACTACTCGTACTGTTTCAACCATTGGAAGTTCGCAATCAATCTTGAACACTTAAACTCTAGAATTTGAGGCAATGTTAGACCAAAGAGTACATGATCAAATAATTCATCTCAAATAAAAAATATGAACAACTCATTACGGATTGTCATAACTCAATTTTTGACAATACAAAAATGAGATGATTGAAGAAAATTGAGTTTTAGGCTAAGAAAACACAAATTGAAAGTCATAAGAATTTAATCAGATTGGATTATAAGTTTTGCAACTAGTTGTGGTGGGAAAAGGAAGAATTAATAAGTTTGGAGACGTAATTGTGCTTAGAATTAGTTTAATTAATGAAATTGGGGGCTTAATTGAAAAAATATAAAGAAATCAAGGCTGATTGTGGTCCAAATTGCAAGAAATTAAAATCCAAGGACTGTTGTGTAAAAGGCACTGCAATGCAGGGTTTAATTACAATTTGGTCCAGGGGTCCGATTGCAAAATGTAACATCGAGGACCAAATTGAAAAACAGCCACCCTCTCCCTGAAACGGTGTCGTTTCACGCCCATCCACCGTCGTCTTCCTCTGGAAACAGAGGAAGCCACCGGTGAAGAATAAAACAAAACGCTGCCCAGATGGGCAGCCCAACACAAGCCAAATTTAGCCTACCAAGGTCCCCAATCCAAACAGACTTCCTCCCGGACACGCTACTGGAATCCGGGCCAAGGTCTACCACCAACAGTCCAGGCATACTGTTGGCGTCGGAGTCTTAGCAGGAAACTAACTCCCCAAGCCAGGCTTATCAGGAGGAGAGACGTAGGTTGGGGCAGGGAAGGAAGATCACTATAAATACCAAGGAAATCAACGATCAAATTGGGGAGGGAAGAAAACAAAAAAAAAAAAGACGGCGGAGGAGAGAACAAGAGAGAAAGAAAAAACCAATAAAGAAACGAGAGAGACGAGAGAGATAGAACAGGAAAGAACAAGGAACAGGCGAGAACTTGAATACAGGAACTTCGCCCAGCATCTGCAGTCTTGCGCAAATTCTCTGCAAAACAGGTAAGTCTTCTGTCTTCCCCCGCTCTCATTTTAATTCATTAGGTACTGTTCATTCTGCGATTTAATTATCCAGGCTCTGCAGTAAACGAGCGTGATAGCTCACGCACGTTTGCAGTTAGAGATTAACCGGCTGTGTTACTGGTCTGAACCATTAACCAGGCCGGGCTGTTGGGTTTAATCCAGCCAGCTGGACTAGATCCAACCCAAAAAAAATAAAAAAATTAGCTGGGTTTGGATTTCAGCCTCAACCTGCCCAACCTTCATATCTTGGTTATAATTTTTATACTCCCATATAATTTTGATATTTAGCAAACAAGGTATAAAAATTGAGACTTTCCTAAAATATTTGTGGAACTTCATGGGGTACTTACTTATGAACCCCTTATATATTATTTTATTTTTTTTTATTTATGTTTTTTTTTTATCTTTCCTCAATATATGCTCAATTTATAGCCCATATTATAAGTGCAAATTTGTTGTACAATACTTGTCTAAAAAAAGTAAAAACGGTAAACAAAAAGAAAAAAAAAAGCATGGAAATTTTCTTCTTGAATTAAAAATTCAAAACTTTGCTAATTTATTTCACTAACAACAAAGTAAAGAAATATCATATTTTTTTAGTTTGTGCAATATTTATCAACATCAAAATTAAAAATATTTCTAAGTATTTTTCATTAACACCAGAATAAGAAACATGATACAAAAAAAAATAAAAAAAAATTCTTATAATTTTAAACAAAACTATCAATGCAGTCTGTTTCAAATAAAATGCTTAAATGATAATAGTATTTTTCTTTTTATATAACAAATTCCGTATTATAAAACCTTTGTTGACCAATTAAGATTTTTTTAATAATTATAATATTAGTGATAACACTTTAAACTAGATATTTTCCTTTAAAAAACAAGATATTATATACTATTTTTGTTTTAAATAATTTTTTTTTAGCAATATTAAAGTTTGACACGGATTATAAAAAATTCTGCCAAGTAATAATAAAAACGACTCCCATATGAATGGTACATATGTACCAAGACTTGAGGGGCTGAAAATGTGGGTATGTATGAAATTGACAAAAAAAGTAGGCAAAATCAGCGCAGACATATATGACATTGTGTAATTTTTATATCATCGTATCATTGTCCTTTTTCTTTTTCTTTTTTCTTTTTCGTTTTTTTAACAGATAATCATATGATTCAAAGGGGAAATCCTATTAAGATTTCTTTATGCATTTCCAGAGAAAATGTTCAAGCTTTGGGGCATCGGAGACAGAATAAAAAGATTACAACATGAAATGTGCTAAATTTGCCGTCGTTTAACTTGAAAATGTTAAGATACATGTGCCAGAGATAATCTTATATTACTTGAGAAATATTAGGAATTCTCCCATGATGAACTCCTTTTAATTTTAGTATATTTCATTTGATTTTTAAATTATATAATCCCATCTATAAACAATCAAACATTTTTTTTAAAAAAATTGAATACTGATTTAATCGATTTTAGTCCCTGTATTTAATAAAATTCATAATTTTTCAATTAAACTTTAATATTTATACAATTAAATCATTGATTTAACTAAATTAGCTTTTTAAAAAATGCAATTCAAACCATAAACTTCAATTTCTTTCATTTGAAGCTCAAATTAAACTCAAAAAATGATTTTTTTTTATAATTAACCGCTTAATAAATTCAATTAAACCTTAAAAAAATTCAATTGAGTTCTTAAACATTCAAATATTTTTTTTGTTCATATTGAATTTTTTTCTTGTCAATAAGATCTTTATCTTCATATGACTTGTTAATTTTTTCACCTTGAATATTTTGATCCTCCCTTACCCTTCTTTCCAAATTTTCTAAGTATTCTTCAACTTTTTTTATATATTTTTTAAGAAAGAGGTTTGATGCCGACAGATTGAATGGCTGGATTTGTGAAGATTGTGCTAATTTGCTAAATTTGATTCGAGAAAACAAAGAATGATAGGGAAACAAGAAACTGTCACTGTCATATTTTAATTTATTTAAAACCATTGATGGAATTTTGGTTGGTAATTTCATCATACATTAAATTGCTGATAGGATTTTTAATAATTATTTTTTTACCTTTTCAATCCCATTATCATTTTAATTGTTTATTATTAATAGAAATTTATTTGGTTGGTATTTTTATCGGAAATTACCGACAAAATAGTGCCTACGCCTTTTTTTCATTTTTATAGCAATCATCCCATGGGAGCAGAAAGCAGAAATTTAAAATACCGACATGGAGTGGAAAAGTACACAAGTCGGTGCAAATTCCTTTATTAAATTAATAGCGAAGAAAAGGACATTGCCCATCAAGAAAAGCAACGTACATTACAGTTACAA
Source organism: Populus alba (assembly GCF_005239225.2). NCBI lineage: Eukaryota > Viridiplantae > Streptophyta > Magnoliopsida > Malpighiales > Salicaceae > Populus > Populus alba. The sequence goes on along the minus strand of NC_133302.1, from coordinate 18,846,202 downwards.
ATGAAATGTTCCTTATTACCAAAATAAAATAAAATGACATGTTCTTTCTTAAGGATTTATTCAGATCACAATGACCATAATGCTACGAAAGAAAAAATTAAAATATTCGAATAATTAAATCTTGATTAAACAGGCATTTGCTTCACTTGCGATATTGCAGAGGACTAGGAGCAAGACGGCAGGGACGCCGGAGGAGGGCGCATACTTTGTGACCTTGTTCTGCCGTTCCTCACGATGAGAACAGTGTCCATGCCCCAGCTTGAGTGCCTTTCCAAGTGACAATGGATGAACCACACCCCTGAAAAATTGGATCCATGCTCAATATCGCTATACAACAAGACTTGGAAAAGGACATTTTGGGCCTGTTTGGGAATGTTTTTTACAAGCAGCTCTGAAAAAATTTAATTTTCTTTTTAATTAATATGTTTTTGATGTTTTCAAATCTGATGTCCTGATCTTAAAAATAATTTTTAAAAAATAAAAAAATATTATTAACATATTTTTCTAAATAAAAAACACTTTAAAAAGTAATAGCAACCATATTTCCAAACACCCTATTTATGCTTAAAATAGTGGAGCTAGCTGTCCCCGGTACTGTTAAACTGTACGAGGATTAGAAAACTTAAACTATTGGTAAGAGATATCTTATAGAGGACTTACCAGGATTGTTGGCGACAAATCTGATGGCAGCCCACCCACTCCGAGGAAGTGCAACGGTGTTGATTTCAGGAGGATCGATCAAGTTGTAAGACTTGGGATCAGTCTCGTTGTTGAAATTACCCTTGCCATGACCAACCAAGTAGAAACTAAATCCATGGAGATGGATAGGATGGTTCACCGCATCTAACAAATTGGTCCCTTGAAAGACAATCTCAACTGCTTCTCCATAATTCAACATCGTCACCTTTGTTGCTCTGCCCGTAGCGACATTAATACCCGTCACATTTCCAGTGAAGTTGAAATACTTTAGTGGCTCACTTGGGAAATCTGCGTCGAAAACACCATTGATACTTCTATAGTAGGCTTGCAATATATCAATTGGCTGAAATTGAAAACTGACGTTGTTCATGCTTGCAGCAAACCGAGTTGAATTAATACATGTTGCCTCGGTGCAAGGCAAAAAATTCAAAGAAACGGTAATATAAAGACTTCGGTTAACTGTTTGAGGGACATTAACAGGGTGGTCACTGCTAGCTAAACCCCTGACACGACTGGTGTAGTTATCTGCAGCCGCAGTATCATTAAATATTGGGAGGACGGGGAGTGGAATAGATGAAGGGCGGCTATAGTTGCCATTATATTGGAAAATAGCTGTAGTAGTGGTCTTGTCATAAGGAGCAAGAGGACCATCAGCAAAAGAGTGAGAAGCAATGTAATAATAGCTTGGAGGCTGATTTGCTGTGACCAAAATGTCCATTGTCTGTCCTGGGGTGATCATTATGTAGTTGGTGGTTATGGGTTTTATGTATGCAGCGTCTTGTCCAACAACTGTGAGGCTATGGCCCGCAATTCCGAAGAATTGTTCTTCGTTCATCACCGCATTTATGACTCGCAGAAGGTAAGTCCTGCCTGAATTAACGTTCAAACGGTATGTGTTTTCTGCAACAAATATGAAAAATGTGAGTTACTATTATAGTCATGATGATAATTGAATTTTTTTTCCTCCACTTATCTCCAAATTATTCACATAGTTACGGCATGCATGGCTTACCTTCGGAGCATGGATACAGATCTCCTGGCTGGCCATTGATGGTAAGACTGTTGGATATATTAGGTGTTCCACCAGTTGCAAGAGCTTCGTCGATCACCGCCTTCACATCACCCTTAAACCAAGATCCTGCAAACAATTTTTTTTTGAAATTTAAAAGGTCAGATGTACAATTTAGAAAGAGGGTCTGAGACGTTTGATTGGAAACTTTCTTTTTTGAACAAACAATAACAATCCATGATGGAACTCGTTGCGCACCAATAATAATTGTTTGTTCTGCATATGGTGCGGGAAACGGATAAGTGGTTCCATTAGCCGGCGAGATGACAATGGCACCATGGACTGTGGCTCGAGTCCAGTCGCTATGTGCATGCCACCACAGAGTTCCTTCTTCATCAGATAATATGACCTCGTACGTGAAGTTTTTTCCTGGCTGAATTGGGCACTGTGTGACATTCTCGGGGCCATCAGACCATGGATTTCTTGGTTGCTTCACTCCATGCCTGAAATATAAGAATATTAAAACACAAATGTTAGGTTCGCCTAATTGGGACCTTCATATCTAGAAAATTGATGATATAATTAATGAAATAAACAGTACCACGTTCTACAAATTAAAGTATTTAATCTTATCTGACCTATCAGAGTTTTTTGTGTTTTTTTTCAACACCATTTTTTATCTTATTAAAGAAAGATTACCAGTGAATCGTGACACCGTATTCTCCTTCATTGTGCACGTTGACATAAATTGTATCGCCTCTACGAGCATGTATTGTTGGCCCTGGAAAACTTCCATTTACAGTAAGCATAGTCTTTGTCTCGCACAATCTTGTAAACTGGGCTTGTTGTAGCTGCAAATAAAGAAGAAGAAAAGTTATAAATTAAAAGGCAATGTTTTAAGCATTTAGCTGAACCAATTAATGGGAGTTTTGAATAAGCAGAGTGCATAACGTAAACCCAGTTAACAAAATGGATTAGGCCAAGTATAAATCAAAGAAGAAGAGGAGGAGGAGGAGGAAGAAGCAGTCTGCAAGCATGAAGAAGTAAAGGCTTACAACAAAATTATAGTGGTGAACATTGCTTTGAGCCATGCAAAGGACCTGCCAGTCCATGGCCATAAACCATATCAGCCCTACGATAAAACCCAACCTGCTTATCCCCATTTCCTTTCACTGCTCTCGTAACGATATATAATCAAATCTCTCTCTCTCTCTCTCTCTCTCTCTCTGTATATAATCGATGGTGTTCCTCAGGTCGCCCTCGCTTTGTGGTGATCATATTAGCCTGCGTCCTTGGCTATTTATATAAGAAACCCTCGGGGATCCACGGGATGATTAATTTTACTTTGTCAAGATATCAATAAATTAGACCTTTGAACTTTCAAAGAAAGACCTACCAAAACACATGGAAAAAAAGAGAGACGAAATTGGATAAAAATAACGGATTTTTCAAAACACGCAAGAACACCTCCCTGGGAATTAAATTGAACACAGCCAAGAGGGTAGGTGCATTTCCACGAAACTGTAGGCGCTGTGTTCCTTGGTTTTGCTGTTATTTTCTTTGTTTTCGCTTATAATATGACTATATGTTGGAACCCATGAATTGACTTTCCAGTAAGGAGTAGCTTGGATTGCTTCTTCCCGAATAAAGAACGCGGAAAGCCAGGTTCTAATTTTCAAAGACAGAACCTTCGAAGCCCAACCTCTCGATAAGGCCCTAGCGTCCTTACCTTAGCTAGTTGGACGCATGTGCTGCCCATCTTGACCATGTCTTAAACGTGAAATCAACAACCCTATGCCCCACCGGCCCCCTCCCTCCCAAAAAAAAAAAAAAAATACACACGCGCTCGATGACAATAATAATAGTAATATAATGCTACCAATGCATTGGAGAAAAAATTATTATTATTATTATTAGTCATTCTATATATATTTTTTTTAACAATAAGTGACCGAATTAGTTTATGTATATCTTAATTAATTTATTAAAATTTTAAAATTAAAAACCATGTAAACTCTAAATGATTGTAAGATTTGTAACAAGTTTGATTAGTTAAAGTTTTATTTTTAAAAATTAGATTTTTTATTTGCTATGTGAGTGTAAGGTGGTCATAGTAATGATATAGAAAAAGAAGTGAGAGTGGTAAACATTAAATTGATAAATTATAAATTATTGTATGTTTTAATATGAATTATATTTGCAATTTGTTGTGTTTAGCGGAGGGGAAACTCAAGTTTCATCCTAAATGAATGGTTACGTGCATAGCAGGTGAGGAGGAGGCATTTTCATTCATTCATAGTACGACTTTTGTGTGTTGGATGTGTAAACATCGATTCAAATGAAAAATAGTTGACAAAGGAGTTATTTGTAGAATACTAACAAACTGATTATTACAATTAATTGATTTTTTTATAAGAAAAAAAAATATGAGACAAAAACCTGTGTATTGATAATTAAGTTTTTTTCTAAATTTTTTTGGGTTGGGACACATATTTCATTCTTCAAGTCCCCTTAAAAAATCTATTTAAATCTTTTAGTCACTTTATGTCAATTTAAAATAAAAATTAGGTTAGATAAAAATTCATTATTTTTGTAACTAATAGAAAATTGACAAATAAAAATGATAATACTGATAAAAAATATTATATTAGTAATTTTTAATAAAAATAGCGATAGAATTTTTTTCATCAATAATTTCTAATAAAAATTACAATGGAATAGAAAAAACAAAAAAATCAATAAATTTTTTTTGACAATTTAACTCGTCAGCCATCCGACAAAATTGAATGAATTAAAACATCAAAGTTTCTCCCCCCCTTTCTTTTTCAATCTTTTGTCAAAAAAAAACAGGCCCTTCAATTTATTTTTTCTAGTAAATTCGGCAACTCTCTTTAAAAATCTAGCCACCAAAGGTATTGGTATCGATCTGTATTTATTAGCAATGTCAACTTTTGTCTCTTGGTTCTATTTCTTATGAAACTTCGCTGCACCAAGTAGGCAAGTGTTTGTTTTTTGTTTTTTTGTATTAATACATAATTTGTATATTAGGATTTCTTTGAGATTTGTGATAAGTAATTTTATTTGTTATTTAATAAAATTGAGTTTAATTTTGATATAAAGTTGAATTTGAAATTGATAGATACATTATTCACGTTGTACATGAATTATCTATATTTAATGTTTTTGAATTTTCAATAAAAAAAATGTGTCACCATGGATTCTCTACAAGAACAAATCCCCGAGAACTCTCACTATACTGTTTCACTACGATGGATGGATAACGGAATCGGACGAGGTTGAGTGGTCAAGATGAATTGTTGACTTTAACGCTTACAAGCAAACAAACAAAATGGTTAGAAATTGTACCCTTTTCTTAACTCTTTTGTTGATTCTACTTTGATATTTATGCTGCTTTTACTAAAATACTCCTCGAGATTTGATGGGTTGCAACCATTTTCTTCATCCATCTCCCTATGACTGATATCCGGATGCGGATTCTTTCAACGTTTTAAAAGTGATTCTATAGGTATTTGAATTTTTTTCGTTTGTTCAAAGTGATTCAAAGTTCAGTTCAATGTAGGAATCGAAGCTGGTCTGTTCACGGTTTTATTACCATGCACATCAATAATTTCATTTCATTTGTTTCACATTCAAAGCAAATGATAAGTTTTTATTTTTAATTTCATCCATTTTTTGTATTTGTTATTTTTTTATAAATATATTTAACTAATAACATTTGTATCTCAGAGGCTATAGTACTTAGACTTAAAGCCAAACCTTACAAATTTTTTTAAGGAAACACATGTGCAGAGTGATGACAACCAAAAAAAGATGCAGCAATTCAATGATAGTCGGGCTCAAAACTCTTTGATATATTATTTTTCAATCATTTTTTTTCTTTAAGTTATTATTTACTTGAATTTGATGAATTTATTTTTTTTTTTTAAGAGACATACAACAGCCAGTTGAAGGATAGATACGGAGACAATCCATTAACCTACTTGGATATCGATTTAGATTTGTGGTTGGAGGTAAAAAAATTTAGTGGACTCGTTAAAAATCGGGTGTACTAACTCTCAAATACTACGGTCGAGAATTTACGGACTACTCGTAGTGTTTCAACCATTGGATGTTCACAATCAATCTTGAACACTTAAACACTAGAATTTGAGGCAATGTTAGACCAACGAGTATATGATCAAATAATTCATCTCAAATAAAAAATATGAACAACTCATTACGGATTATCATAACTCAATTTTTGACAACATAAAAATGAAATGATTGAAGAAAAATTGAGTTTTGGGCTTAGACAACACAAATTGAAAGTCATAAGAATTTAATCAGATCGGATTATAAGTTTTGCAGCCAATTATGGTAGGAAAAGGAAGAATTGATAAGTTTGGGGACTTAATTGTGCTTAGAATTAGTTTAATTAATGAAATCGGGGGCTTAATTGAAGAAATATAAAGAAATCAAGGCTGATTGTGGTCCAAATTGCAAGAAATTAAAATCCAAGGACCGTTGTGTAAAAGGCACTGCAATGCAGGGTTTAATTACAATTTGGTCCAGGGGTCCGATTGCAAAATGTAACATCGAGGACCAAATTGAAAAACAGCCACCCTCTCCCTGAAACGGTGTCGTTTCACGCCCATCCACCGTCGTCTTCCTCTGGAAACAGAGGAAGCCACCGGTGAAGAATAAAACAAAACGCTGCCCAGATAAATTTAGCCTACCAAGGTCCCCAATCCAAACAGACTTCCTCCCGGACACGCTACTGGAATCCGGGCCAAGGTCTACCACCAACAGTCCAGGCATACTGTTCGCGTCGGAGTCTTAGCAGGAAACTAACTCCCCAAGCCAGGCTTATCAGGAGGAGAGACGTAGGTTGGGGCAGGGAAGGAAGATCACTATAAATACCAAGGAAATCAACGATGAAATTGGGGAGGGAAGAAAACTAAAAGAAAAGACGGCGGAGGAGAGAACAAGAGAAAGAAAAAACCAATAAAGAAACGAGAGAGACGAGAGAGATAGAACAGGAAAGAACAAGGAACAGGCGAGAACTTGAATACAGGAACTTCGCCCAGCATCTGCAGTCTTGCGCAAATTCACTGCAAAACAGCAAGTCTTCTGTCTTCCCCCGCTCTCATTTTAATTCATTAGGTACTGTTCATTCTGCGATTTAATTATCCAGGCTCTGCAGCAAACGTGCGTGGTAGCTCACGCACGTTTGCAGTTAGAGATTAAACCGGCTGCGTTACTGGTCTGAACCATTAATCGAGCCCGGCTGCTAGGTTTAATCCAGTTTATATGATTGGGCTAAACCCAACCCAAAAATAAAAATAAAAATTAGCTGGGTTTGGATTTCAAGCCCAACCGGCCCAACCTTCATATCTTGGTTATAATTTTTATACCCCCATATAATTTTGATATTTAGCAAACAAGGTATAAAAATTGAGACTTTCCTAAAATATTTGTGGAACTTCATGGGGTACTTACTTATGAACCCCTTGTATATTATTTTATTTTATTTTTATTTTTATTTATATTTTTTTTTATCTTTCCTCAATATATGCTCAATTTATAGCCCATATTATAAGTGCAAATTTATTGTACAATACTTGTCTAAAAAAAGTAAATATAATAAAAACGGTAAAAAAAAAAAAAAAAAAGCATAGAAATTTTCTTGTTCATTAAAATTCAAAACTTTGCTAATTTATTTACTAACAACAAAGTAAGAAATATCATATTTTTTAGAGTTTGTGCAATATTTATCAACATCAAAATTAAAAATATTTGTAAGTATTTTTCATTACCACCAAAATCAGGAACATGATAAAAAAAAAATAAAAAAAAGTTCTTAGTAATTTTAAAAAAAACTATCAATGCAGTCTGCTTCAAATAGGATGCTTAAATGGTAATAGTATCTTTTTTTTATGTAACAAATTCTGTATTATAGAACCTTTGTTAACCAATTAAGATTTTTAATAATTATAATATTAGGTGATAATTAGATATTTTTCTTTCAAAAACAAGATATTATATACTATTTTTGTTTTAAATAATTTTTTTTAGCAATGTTAAAGTTTGACACGGATTATAAAAAATTCTGTCGAGTAATAATAAAAACGACTCTCATATGAATGGTACATATGTACCAAGACTTGAGGGGCTGAAAATGTGGGCATGTATGAAATTGACAAAAGTGCAAACGTAGGTCAGCCATTGAACATGGTTATATCAGCAAAACGCAGACATGTATGACATTGTGTAATTTTTATAACATCGTATCATTGTCCTTTTTCTTTTTTCTTTTTTTAACAGATAATCACATGATTCAAAGGGGAAATCCTATTAAGATTTCTTTATGCATTTCCAGAGAAAATGTTCAAGCTTTGAGGCATCGGAGACAGAATAAAAAGATTACAACATGAAATGTGCTAAATTTGTCGTGGTTTAACATGAAAATGTTAAGATACATCTGCCAGAGATAATCTTATATTACTTGAGAAATATTAGGAATTCTCCCATGATGAACTCCTTTTAATTTTAGTATATTTCATTTGATTTTTAAATTATATAATCCCATCTATCAACAATCAAACTTTTTTTTTTAAATTGAATACTGATTTAATCGATTTTAGTCCCTGTATTTAATAAAATTCATAATTTTCAATTAAACTTTAATATTTATACAATTAAATCATTGATTTGACTAAATTAGCTTTTTAAAAAAGCAATTCAAACCATAAACTTCAATTTCTTTTATTTGAAGCTCAAATTGAACTCAAAAATTATTTTTTCTTGCAATTAATCCCTCAATAAATTCAATTAAACCTTGAAAAAAATTCAATTGAGTTCTTAAATATTTAATTTTGAGTTTCTTTTCCTATATTGAATTTTGTTCTTGTCAATAAAATCTTCATAAGTTAAAATTGACATGTCAATTTTTCCAACCTTAGATATTTTGATCTTCCCTTACCCTTCATCCAAATTTTCTAAGTATTCTTCAATTTTTTTATATATATTTTTTAAGAAAGAGGTTTGATGCCGGCAGATTGAATGGCCGGATTTGTGTAGGTTGTGGCTAAATTTGTTAATTAAATGAGAGAGAGGGTTTATTGATTCGAGAAAAGAAAAGAATGATAGGGAAACGAGGAATTGTCACTGTTATATTTTAATTTATTTAAAACCATCGATGGACTTTTGGTTGGTAATTTAATCACACGTTAAATTGCTGATAGAATTTTTAATGATTATTTTTATACTTTTTAAATCCCATTGACATTTTAATTGATTATTAGTAATAGAAATATATTTGGTTGGTATTTTTATCGGAAATTACCGACAAAATAGTGCCTACGCCTTTTTTTCAATTTTCTAGGAATCATCCCATGGGAACAGAAAGCAGAAATTTAAAATACCGACATGGAGTGGAAAAGTACACAAGTCGGTGCAAATTCCTTTATTAAATTACTAGCGAAGAAAAGGACATTGCCCATCAAGAAAAGCAGCATACATTACAGTTACAAATGAAATGTTCCTTGTTACCACAATAAAATGAAATGAGATGTTCTTTCTTAAGGATTTATTCAAATCACAATGACCATAATGCTGCGAAAGAAAAAATTAAAATATTAAAATAATTAAATCTTGATTAAACAGCCATTTGCTTCACTTGCGATTACGCAGAGGACTAGGAGCAAGACGGCAGGGACGCCGGAGGAGGGCGCATACTTTGTGACCTTGTTCTGCCGTTCCTCACGATGAGAACAGTGTCCATGCCCCAGCTTGAGTGCTTTTCCAAGTGACAATGGATGAACCACACCCCTAAAAAATTGGATCCATGCTCAATATCGCTATACAACAAGACTTGGAAAAGGACATTTTGTTCTTAAAATACTGGAGCTAGCTGTCTCCAGTACTGTTAAACTGTACGAGGATTAGAAGACTTAAACTATTGGTAAGAGATATCTTCAGGATTAGAGGACTTACCAGGATTGTTGGCGACAAATCTGATGGCAGCCCACCCACTCCGACGAAGTGCAACGGTGTTGATTTCAGGAGGATCGATCAAGTTGTAAGACTTGGGATCAGTCACGTTGTTGAAATTACCCTTGCCATGACCAACCAAGTAGAAACTAAATCCATGGAGATGGATAGGATGGTTCATCTCAGCTAACAAATTAGTCCCTTGAAAGACTATCTCAACTGCTTCTCCATAATTCAACATCGTCACCTTTGTTGCTCTGGCCGTAGCGACATTGATACTCGTCATATTTCCAGTGAAGTTGAAAAACTTTTGTGGCTCACTTGGGAAATCTGCGTCGAAAACACCATTGATACTTCTATAGTAGGCTTGCAATATATCAATTGGCTGAAATTGAAAACTGACGTTGTTCATGCTTGCAGCTAACCGATTTGATCCTGTGCATGTTGCCTCGGTGCAAGGCAAAAAATTCAAAGCAATTGTAATATAAAGACTCCGGTTAACTGTTCGAGGGACATTAACAGGGTGGTCACTGCTAGCTAAACCCCTGACACGACTGGTGTAGTTTTCTGCAGCCGCAGTATCGTTAAATATTGGGAGGACTGGGAGTGGAATAGATGAAGGGCGGCGATAGTTGCCATTATATTGGAAAATAGCTGTAGTAGTGGTGTTGTCAAAAGCAATACCAGCACCATCAGCAAAAGAGTGAGAAGCAATGTAATAATAGCTTGGAGGCTGATTTGCTGTGACCAAAATGTCCATTGTCTGTCCTGGGGTGATCATTATGTATTTGGTGGTTATGGGTTTTATGTATGCAGCGTCTTGTCCAACAACTGTGAGGCTATGGCCCGCAATTCCGAAGAATTGTTCTTCGTTCATCACCGCATTTATGACTCGCAGAAGGTAAGTCCTGCCTGAATTAACCTTCAATCGGTATGTGTTTTCTGCAACAAATATGAAAAATGTGAGTAACTATTATAGTCATGATGATAATTGAATTTTTTTTCCTCCACTTGTCTCCAAATTATTCACATAGTTACGGCATGCATGGCTTACTATCGGAGCATGGATATAGATCTCCTGGCTGGCCATTGATGGTAAGACTGTTGGATATTGCAGGTCCCTCACCAGTTGCAAGAGCTTCGTCAATCACCGCCTTCACATCACCCTTAAACCAAGATCCTGCAAACAATTTTTTTTTTAAATTTAAAAAGTCAGATGTACAATTTAGAAAGAAGATCTGAGACGTCGTTTGACTGGAAACTTTCTTTTTTGAACAAACAATAACAATCCATGATGGAACTCGTTGCGCACCAATAATAATTGTTTGTTCTGCATAAGGTGCGGGAAACGGATAAGTGGTTCCACGAGCCGGCGAGATGACAATGGCACCATGGACTGTGGCTCGAGTCCAGTCGCTATGTGCATGCCACCACAGAGTTCCTTCTTCATCAGATAATATGACCTCGTACGTGAAGTTTTTTCCTGGCTGAATTGGGCACTGTGTGACATTCTCGGGGCCATCAGACCATGGATTTCTTGGTTGCTTCACTCCATGCCTGAAATATAAGAATATTAAAACAAATGTTAGGTTCGCCTAATTGGGACCTTCATATCTAGAAAATTGATGATATAATTAATGAAATGAACAGTACCACGGTCTACAAATTGAAGTATTTAATCTTAGCTGACCAATCAGAGTTTTTTGTTTTTTTTTCAACACCATTTTTTATCTAATTAAAGAAAGATTACCAATGAATCGTGACACCGTATTCTCCTTCATTGTGCACATTGACATAAAATGTATCGCCTTTACGAGCATGTATTGTTGGCCCTGGAAAACTTCCATTTACAGTAAGCATAGTCTTTGTCTCGCACAGTCTTGTGAACTGGGCTTGTTGTAGCTGCAAATAAAGAAGAAGAAAGAGAGAAAACTCAGTTAACAAAATGGATTAGGCCAAGTATAAATCAAAGAAGAGGAGGAGGAAGAAGAAGAAGAAGAAGAAGCAGTCTGCAAGCATGAAGAAGTAAAGGCTTACAACAAAATTATAGTGGTGAACATTGCTTTGAGCCATGCAAAGGACCTGCCAGTCCATGGCCATAAACCATATCAGCCCTACGATAAAACCCAACCTGCTTATCCCCATTTCCTTTCACTGCTCTCGTAACGATATATAATCAAACTCTCTCTCTCTCTCTCTCTCTATCTCTCTGTATATAATCGATGATGTGTTCTTCAGGTCGCCCTCGCTTTGTGGTGATCGTATTAGCCTGCGTCCTTGGATATTTATATAAGAAACCCTCGGGGATCCACGGGATGATTAATTTTACTTTGTCAAGATATCAATAAATTAGACCTTTGAACTTTCAAAGAAAGACCTACCAAAACACATGGAAAAAAAGAGAGAGGAAATTGGATAAAATAACGGATTTTTCAAAACACGCAAGAACACCACCCTGGGAAATTGAACACAGCTAAGAGGGTAGGTGCATTTCCACGTTGTAAAGGTAACTGTAGGCGCTATGTTCCTTGTTTTTGCTGTTATTTTCTTTGTTTTCGCTTATAATATGATTATATGTTGGAACCCATGAATTGACTTTCCAGAAGGAGTAGCTTGGATTGCTTCTTCCCGAATAAAGAACGCGGAAAGCCAGGTTCGAATTTTCAAAGACAGAACCTTCGAAGCCTACCTTTCGACAAGGGGTACCCTAGCGTCCTTACCCTAGCTAGACCATGTCTTAAACGTGAAATTAACAACCCTATGCCCCGCCGCCCCCTCCCTCCCAAAAAACAAATACACACGCGCACTATGACAATAATAATAGTAATATAATGCTACCAATGCATTGGAGAAGAAAAGAATTATTAATTTTTTAAGATTTTAAAATTAAAGACTATATAAATCTTAAGTGATTGTAAGATTTATAATAAGTCTGATTAGTTGAATTATATTTTTAAAAATTAGTTTTTTTATTTGTTATGTGAGTGTAAGGTGGTCATGGTAGAAAAAGAAGTGAGAGTGTTAAACATTAAATGAATGGTTACGTGCATAGCAGGTGAGGAGGAGGCATTTTCATTCATTCATATTATGAACTGAAAAGCAATTGACAAAGGAGGTATGTTTTATTATGACTTTTGTGTGTTGGATGTGTAAACATTGATTCAAATGAAAAGCAATTGACAAAGGAGTTATTTGTAGAATACTAACAAACTGATTATTACAATTAATTGATTTTTTAAAAGAAAAAAAGATATGAGACAAAAACCTGTGTATTGATAATTAAGTTTTTTTCTAAATTTTTTTGGGTTGGGACACATATTTCATTCTTCAAGTTCCCTTAAAAAATCTATTTAAAACTTTTAGTCACTTTATGTCAAATTAAAATAAAAATTAGGTTAGATAAAAATTCATTATTTTTGTAACTAATAGAAAATTGACAAATAACAATGATAATACTGATGAAAAATATTATATTAGTAATTTCTAATAAAAATAGTGATATATTTTTTTTCATCAATAATTTCCAATAAAAATTATAATGGAATAGAAAAAACAAAAAAAATCAATAATTTTTTTTTTTTTTGCAAATATAACTCGTCAGCCATGCGACAAAATTAAATGAATTAAAACATCAAAGTTTCTCCCCCACTTTCTTTTTCAACCTTTTGTCAAAAAAACAACAACCCCTAGATTTATTTTTTCTAGTAAATTCGGCCACACTCTTTAAAAGTCTACCCATCAAAGATATTGGTATCCATCTGTATTTATTAGTAGTGTCAACTTTCCTCTTTTGATTCTATTTTTGTATGAACCTTCGATGCACCAAGTAGGCAAGTTTTTTTTTTTTCGTATTAATACATAATTTGTATATTAAATGTTTATCTATTTTTAATAAAAAAAAAATGTTTAATGTTTATGAATTTTCAATAAAAAAAAATGCGTCACCGTGGATTCTCTACAAGAACAAATCCCCGAGAACTCTCACTATAGTGATGTTTCGCTACGATGGATGGATAACGGAATCGAACGAGGTTGTGTGGTCAAAATGAATTGTTGACTTTAACACTTACAAGCAAACAAACAAAGTGGTTAGAAACTGTACCCTTTTCTTAACTCTTTCGTTGATTCTACTTTGATATTTATGCTGCTTTTACTAAAATACCCCTCTAGATTTGATGGGTGGCAAGCATTTTCTTCATCCATCTCCCCTATGACTAAGATCCGGATTCGGATTCTTTCAACGTTTTAAAAGTGAGTCTACAACTATTTGAATTTTTTTAAAAAATTAATATTTAAAATATTTTGTTAGGTTGATATTAAAAGTAAAATTTTAAAAATAAAAAAAATATTATTTTAATATATATATTTTTAAAAAAATCACTTTAAAAACATCTATTACTATAATACTAAACGAATGGTTCTCTTTAAATGTGCTTAAAGTGTGATAATGTGCTTAAAGTGTGATAATGATTATTTTTTAAAAATATTTTTTATTTTAAAATATATTAAAATAATATTTTTTATTTTTAAAAAATTATTTTTAATATTAATATATTATTTAAAGTAAATAAAAAATAATATTTTAAAAAAAAAAACTTTCAAAATACGATGAGAAACACTCCCATCTTTATCTCGGATGAAAACCAATTATGATTCTTGAAAACTAAACCTAAAAATCAAGTCTAAGTTCATAAAGTTGGTGAAGAGGCGTGAGTTTAATTATCATTATTTTGTCTCTTTGATTCTTGTTTCTCTGACATGGTGCTCATCTCAAAGCTCCTTTTATTATTCCTCTTTTCCCTGGTGCTCTTTTTTCGGTTGTCGCGCCTTTTATTATTGAACGCTGGATGTTTTACATTTTAAAAACGTTTTTTTAAAAAAGTTATTGTTTTTATTTTAAATTAATATTTTTTTAATATTTTCAAATTATTTTATTCAAAAAAAACAAAAGCATTAATTTTCCTGTGCCTATTTTGTTTTTAGCTCCTTTTTTTCCCGGTACCATGTGGATGAGTTTTGTTCTTTCTGTCTATTAAGAACACCTGTTATCTTATAACTTACAAGTGTATCTAATATAATTGTTTTTTAAAATATTTTTTATTTAAAAATATATTAAAATAATATTTTTTAAAAAAAACACTTTTAAAATATAAAAACACATATAAATGGTAAAATGTTATTAGTTAATTTATATATTTAAGTGTTCCACTTTTTTTTTTCTTAATAATTTTATTGTATTAATATATGATTTGGTTATTAGAGTTTTTTTAGGATTTGAGAAAAATTAATTTTATTTGTTATTTAATTAAATTAAGTTTGATTTTGTAAATTAAGTCTGTTATAATTGAAGAAATAATAGGTAATTTAGTGGGTATCAATTATATTTTATCAATTTTATTATAAAATTAAAAATTTTAAAAAAAATTAATTTTTATAGAATTAATATTAATTAAAATGTATTAGAACAGGTTGAATAAGTTTGAATCCAATAAAGAATAAATGATTAGTTTAATATCTATTATTTCTTGTTAATTTTATTGTTTAGCTTGACAAAAATAAAAGAAATTTTACTATAGCTACTAAAAATCACTTTAAAATATAACTACTATTATAATTCTAAATCTAATTATGATATGTGAAAACTAAACCTAAAAATCATGTCCAAGTTCATAAGATTATGAAGATGCGCGAGTTTAATTATTATTATTATTATTATTATTATTCTGTCTCTTTGAATTCTTGTTTCTCTGACATATTGTTCATCTTAAAGCTCCTTTTATCATTCCTCTTTTCCCTCTGCTTGGTCTCTTTATTTGGGTTGTCACGCCTTTTACTATTGTTATTTTTTATTTTTAAAAAATTAGTTTTTTAATTTTTAATTTAAAATTAATATTTTTTTTAAAGTATTTTCAAATCATTTTAATATATTGATATTAAAAATATTTTTTAAAAATAAAAAAATATATTATTTTAATAATTTTTAATAATTAATGGATTCTTGTTTATCTAACACTTATCTTAAAGCTTTCAACACTGGTTATTTTTGTATTTTAAAAGTATTTTTGAAAAAAATTAAATTTTTTTATTTTTTTTCTTTACTTTAAATTAATATATGTTTTTTAATTATTTTGATGCGCTGATATCAAAATTACTTTTTAAAAATAATTATTTTAATATATTATTAAATAAAAAATATTTTAAAAAATAATTACAACTACAGTTATAAACACTTTTGTGATACAGGTTTGGCCTTCATTTTCCTGTTGCTTTCTTGTTTTTAGCTCTTGCTGGTTCTTTTTTCCCAGTTGCTTGATTGTCACTTTTGGATAAGTTTAGTTCTTTCTACCGATTAAGAACATGTATTATCTTCTAGATGGAGTGTTAAAATGTTGTTAATTGGCTTGTACATTTAAGTGTTTTACTTCTTCTTTTTTGTTGATAATTTTGTTGTATTAATACATTATTTATATATTAGGATTGAAGAAATAATAGGTAATTTAATGGATATTAATTATATTTTATTATAAAGTTGAAAATTTAAGAAAAATTAATTTTATAGAATTAATAATAATTAAAATATATTAAATTAGATTGAATAAGTTTGGATTGAATAAATAATAAATAACAATTATTTCTTGTTAATCTTATTATTTAGCTCATAATTGATAATTAATTATTGCATTGTATGTTTATTTCTAATAAAAAGTTGAATTTAAAATTGATAGTTACATTATTTATGTTTTACATCAATATATATATCACTTGTTGATTTAGGTTAAGATATGCAGTAAAGTAAATTATTTGGTATATAAGAATCAATTGAACCAAAAATAATAGTGAAAATGCCGACGAAATCACCTGTGCACAAATCCATTCTATTGGCATTTTCATAGAAAATTTCTCATTTATTTTGTTGAAAAATTGCAAAAGATTCTGACATATTCAATGAAATCAAGGACTGAAAATTCCACCGGGATTAATCTCTGACGAAAAAATATGATTTTTGGCCAAATAATCAATAGAATATATTTTTTTAATTAACATGAATATTCAATCAGTTTATATATACTTTAACTAATTTTATAAAATTTAAAATTAATAAATATATAAACCTTTAATAACTATAAAATTTATAACGTTACAACAATAATCCATCAATATTTGAATGGCTAAAAGAAATACTAATGCAAGGACAATCCCCGACAAGCAAGTTGTGGCTCCACATCAGAAATTATGTCGGCAATTCAACTGCCGACGTCTTTTTTACCCTAATCGCCGATTCAAAAGAGATGGAGACATACAAAAGGGTTGTTGAAAATATGAACAAAGTAAAGAGTGAATTGAATTTGTGCTGTGAAAAAGGATCCACAAAGAGACAAGAAGTAGGGATGTTTAGGCTTGTGGAAGCCGCCGATAACGAAGAAAATGATCAAAATGCTCCTGAAAGTAGGAAAAGCTATGGCATGACGACGTCTTTAGGAAGCTCACTCATCCTAAAAACAGGAAAAAAGATTAAAAAATAAATGATATTCTCATCAAGTGGTAAAATATGATTAAAAATTAAATCTACATCACACAATTAATCCAGGATAAGTTTTATATCATATTAATTATTTACACTTCAGATTTGCTTTTAATACAAATTTAGAAAGCCTAAATCTAAAATATATCAACAAGAAAATAAAGTTTTAACATTAAAGTTCATGCCGTTTTAATTTAATCCATGTATAAATAAGATTTTATCAAATTCACTTTTTCATATATGATTAATATCTTTTGATATTTTTAAATCATTTTGATGCGCTGATATTAAAATTAATCTTAAAAAAATAAAAAAATTATTTTAATGTATTTCAAAGTAAAAAAATAATTTGAAAAATAATTACAATCACATTTTAAATATACATATCTCCAAACCATCATTAAAAAAGCACACATGCATTAACACCACTATGGAGTATTTCTTCTATCATTCAACTTGTGATAATCATTAGATTATTATATATTATTGCAATGGATTTCTCTATACTGAATTACCCTTGTTGATTATCGATATGTTTTCATTTTTCTGATGGCCATGAGAAAGCTTGCAAGTATCGTCATCATTATCAGATATTTCTTCTACCACTTCTTTATGCTATCTTCATTGCAAAAGAGTTCTTCTAACTGAAATGCCCCTAGCTGGTCTAACCAAACACACATTGTCACTTATCAAAGACTGTTTTAGCTGAAACTTATATAATTAATAACTTTAAAACTCATGAAATTAATTATGTTAAATATAAATTAACTTAAATATCCGTATTAATAAAAAATAAGAATTGCTTTAACTAATATAATCATTATCTTCCAAGAGATTCACGAGTTTTATCATTATTTTATTTTTCAAACTAAAGTGTTATTAGCTTATTTAGTTGTGTTGATTTACCCAGCGCATAAGCCTTGACAACAATCTTATTAAGAACTTTATGAATTTAATTAATGACCTTTTGCTGTCTAAAATCTTTCTATCTTGCCTTTGGATTAAATTGTTGAATTTGAAGGATTACATCCATTCATGTCTAATTGTTTAGACAGATGTAAATCCAAAAGCATTTTTGTGAAAACTTTTTTTTTTTTTTTTTGTTAAAACCCCAAAACCTGTCATTTAGCTCTAAGATGCAATATTGCAGGCATTCTATTGACAAATAAAGAGGTACATGTTGATTGAGATTTTGAGGAAAAGGAATTTATTTTTCATGTGATTTTCAAATTTGAGTTCTATAATTGTTAATATAATAATTACTGGAGATTTATATAATCGTTAATTTTAAAATCTGTAAGATTAGTCGAGATGCACACAAACTGACCAGACATCCACGTTAATAATAATAATAAAAAAAGATTGTGAGAGAAAATGGCTATTTCAAAATTAGGCTACTTGTGGCTTCAATGATTTTCTTGTCCAATAGAGGGTTATTTTGAAAATTAAAGGTTGAATTTTAAAAGTAGATTTTTGGCTTTCGAGCATCCCACTTCAAGTTATGTTGAGCTGATACATTCATTAGTAAAATTGCATGCTTCAATGTCAGAAAGAATGTAGTGCCCTCACAAGTCATAACTTTCATTGAACAATAATTTTCTTCTCTCTGTATAGTTCGACACCATCCAACATAAAAAAGTTATTCTTCATCAGAAAGAATTTTTAAAGACGTATAATGCAGGCTACAAATCATGATTATTATATATATATATATATATATATATATATATATATAAAGCTTAAATGGTGTTCAAAGGTGTACAAATATAGGATTCTTTTAGCTCACTGCCTTGATTTTGAAATTTTACTGATTATAAATTACATTTTGTGTTTTGTCGTTAATATTTTGCCTTCACTTGTAAACTTTGTACTATCATTAGAATACTTTCGAGAGATTCAATTTTTAGGGACACTTTGGAGAGTTCTTTCTTCTTGTTTTTAATTTTGGGTGACATTTTTAAAAATAAAAAATGCCCCTAAAGGTCAAATGTGGTGATCATTGGTATGAATCCATGTTGTTCATGATTTTCTCACTTTTTTTAATGACTATATATATATATATATATATATATATTCTCTCTTCACGATTTAAAATTAACATGCACATGAATTTCTTTGCATAATGCTCTCTTTAGAAAGATTGTAGACCGGAATCAAAGCACGTAATCTTGAACTTGACTGCTACCCGTCCCGCCCTCTGGCAAGCGTCAATAAATTAAACCAACAACAAAAGGGAATCATGAATAGTAAGAAAGAAAAAAAAATTGATATATAAAGAGGAAAAATAAAAAAACATTGATTAGAATCGCAACATGGACGGCGTCCAACAACAACAATAATAATAATAAGAGAAAGAATTTCAATCAAATGTTAGATTTTTTTTTCTTTATATGATTTGAAAAAAAAAACCATAATTGATGTGTCAAGTTTTGAAAATCAAATTAAAAGGAGCCAAACCCATAATTGAATGTATATCACAAAATTAATCCACATTAAGTTTTATGTTATATTAATTATTTACATTTATTATATCTACTATTAAACTAAAATTAGAAAGCCTCCCCAACAAACCCATCGAAAAGGACAATCGATGTTATTTTTATAAACTCGCAAACCACATTAGCCTTATAAAAAGATAAAAAAAAAAATTACAAATATAAATTTTTAATCACCCTAATATTAAAAAATAAAATGATAATTTTTTTTTAAAAAAATCATAACAAATATTCAATAACATGATATCAAATTATCATAATCCCAAAAAAAAAAACTAAATTTATCGATAAGAAATTAATACATAGTATAAAATCAAGATAAAAGTCTCTAAATAAATAAATAAATCAAGTGATCATGCAGAAATGGACCAAGAAATAAGATAACATAGCAACAATGGCTAATGATTTGAATATAAATATTAAACAGCATGAATGCACGATCATCTTGCATGTTGCTTTTGATTTGCCTTTAGAATTGCATCTAAGACTAGCGCATATTGTACTTTTCATAATTAAAAAAAGCTTATCCTTGAAATAATTTATGGGTTTAATTAATCATGGGGTCTCCATTTAGAGTTTACAAAGAAGCTCAGATGTGGTGATCATTGATATGAATCCATGTTGTTCATGATTTTCTCACTTTTTTTAATGACTTAATAATATTATATATTTTTATATTTTTTTCTCTCTCTTCATGTTCACTTTCATGTTTTAAAATTAACATGCACATGAATTTCTTTGCATAGATAATGCTCTCTTTGGTAATATTGTAGACCGGAATCAAAGCACATAATCTTGAACTGGCAAGCATCAATAAATTAAACCAACAACAAAAGGGAATCATGAATTGTAAGAAACAAAAAAAAAAAAAATCGATATTTAAAGAGAAAAAATAAAAGAAACATTGATTAGAATCACATGGTCGACTGCGTCCAATAATAATAATAATAAAAAAAAAGAATTTCAATCAAATGTTAGATTTTTTTTTCTCTATATGATTTGAAGAAAAAAACATAATTGATAGATCCTAACTATTAATTTGAATTTGATATATAGTGTATACTTTACTTACATGATCGATCTGTCAAGTTTTGAAAATCAAATTAAAAGGAGCCAAATCCATAATTGAATGTATATCACAAAATTAATCCACATTGAGTTTTATGTCATATTAATTATTTACACTTCAAATATACTCTAAAAATAAAATTAGAAAGTCTCTCCACTAAACTCACAACCGAGATTATTCTAGTAAATTCAAAACCATATAAACACTACAAAAAGATAAAATAAAAAAATTAAAAATATAAATTTTTAATCAATATTAAAAATGAAATTGACAAAAATAAATTATAAAAAAATCATAACAAATATTCAATAACGTGATATTGAATTTTCATAATCCCAAAAAAAGATAACTAAATTTATCAATAAAAAATTAATACGTAGTATAAAATCAAGATAAAAGTGTCAAATTTATCCAAATGAATGAACACATGCATGGTCTTCTAATCACGTGGAAAATGACTGGATCTTTTGGACGACTTGGCACTTCCATGTCGATGATCTGGATCGGGTCAAGTCTGGGCCAGGTCGGGTTGCTGGGTCGTGGATCTGGGTTTCAAGGGACACGGATGACAAAGGAGAAGGGGTGCGTGGGCATATTTCTCGACGACGAGTGGAATATTATTCACATTAGAATATTCAAAACATATTTATTTGCATCCCAAAAGTCTGATTCCATTTATTAGGATTAGTGGTCGGTGCTTAAAATATAGACATGATGATTTTAATGCGGTTTGACAATTATTTATGTTCATACATCTATTAATCTTACTAGAAATATAGAAAAGTATACAATTTACAATAACAGAGGAAGAGAAAACTTTTCTTAACTTAATTTTTAGAAGTAATTTTTTTTTATATTTTTTAAAAATATTTTAAAAAAATTAAAATTTTTAGATGTTTTCAGATTGTGATATGTTGATATAAAAAATAATTAAAAAAATATATTTTTTTTTTATATAATTTTTTTTAAAAAATATTTTAAAAAACAATCGTTATTATACTTTTGAATATCTTTTCAACTCTTTATAATTATCTCTCTTTTTTCTTGCAATTAGTAAGAACCGACTAGAGTATATGGATAACTTAAACAATGATACAAGACATTCATTTAATAATTAAAAAAAAATCAAATCTTAAAAGTAAATAAAGTATATTTAAAAGTTATATATTTTAGGAAATAAAAATTTACCTCACTTGAAAAGATTGCTCAACACTTAGTGTGTTGTTGTTGTTATTATTTTTTTATTATTATTATTATTAATGTGAGTATTTTAGTTTAGTTCGTGTGTATCATTTTAAAATTAACAATCATGCAAACCTGATTCTCGATATTTTTAAAATTTAAATTAATAATTTTTTTTTAAAATATAAAATATAATCCATTGAGTTATACCATTAGAATTGTGGAGCGTTCGACTTTTATAATCTCTCGCGAGCTCCAACCTTACGTACTGTCAAGCTATCAGAGAACAAAGTTCTATCTTATTGTATTGGTGCTACTTCTAAGATACAGATAACCACTCCTTCACCACCAAGTAGAAGCGTTTGTAACCCAGTGCTAGACATCAATCCAGTTGTGGACTTGCGTCCTTCATGCGAGCCACCGCAATCTTCTACAGCTATAATGGTATCAGCATTTCCTCTATCTCTATACAAAATGTCAAAATCTGTCGAGTCTGCTGTTTGGAAAGAAGTTATGGAAGCAGAAATTACAGCTCTGAATGCTAACCTAACATGGACTCATGATCTTGCTCCCCCACCTGCAAACACCAATATTATTGCAACAAATGGGTCTACAAATCAAACAAAACCCTAATGGTTCAGTTGAGAGGCTCAAGCCTTGCCTAGTTGGGTATATCAAGTTGCATTCCTCAACGGAGCTTTATCGGAAAAATTTCCATGGCTGATCGGCGAAGGTTGGTGCGTGGAAATGAGAGACAACTAAAATAATGTCTACAAACTTACGCAAGACTCCCTGTGATTTAAAATAAGCCTCTCGTGATGGGTTTCATATGATATTCTACTTACTCCTTGTTTACTCAAGTTTCTTACGACTCCAACATTGATTCTTCTTGGTTTTTTTTATAAAATTCACTCTTTGAGAACTGGGTGCCTTGCACTGTTTTTCCAGGATTGACGTACGTTGGTTTTTAATGAAGCTGTCATGCATCTCCAAGCAAAATATTTGAAAGATATATTAGATAAGTGCAAATTCATCGAGCACACACACATACCTTGTCTTCTGCTGTGGATACTCCATCAATTAATCAATTAGGCTTGGCGGTTTGTTTTTGTGTTTTAAAAGTATTTTTTTAAAAAAAAATTAATTTTTTTTAAATTTTAAATTAATATATTTTTAGTATTTTTAAATTATTTTAATATACTAATGTTAAAAATTCTTTTTTTTTAAATCACTAATATATATTTTAACACAAAATATTATTTAAAAAGCAATCACAAAACCTCACAAGATGCTTTGGTCTCCGAAAAATTCGTTTGGGCTCGGCGAGATGCAACCTTACAAGACCTGATTTTGGGATCGCAATTGTGTATTTAGCCCAATGCGATCACTAGTAGGATCTTGGCTGTTCCTCGTGATTTGACTCTTGAAAATTACTGATAGTCCGTGAGCAGCGTTGAAGAATATATTAGTCACATAAAAAAAAGGACCTGATTTTGCAATTTAAAACTCTCACTCACTGTTTTTTGTGCAAGTACTATAACTAATACATATTTATTATTACTTTATATTTAATTTTTAAATTTAATCAAGGTGGTAAAATTCAAATTCTCTATCACTTGGTTATTACTATTATAATATCATATTAGTTCATCATCTAATTTCAAAAACTTTTAAACCAAAAATATATATATCTATATAAATATATTATAAATAATAAGTATAATAAACATCATATTCTTTTAAAAAACATTTCAACTTGTCGCTGCTAACAATACAAGATGCGGACAGCAGGAAAGGAGATATCGTAAAAGGGACCTTAGTTATTATATCCAACAATGAATGATCATCACCCAACCAGCTGAAAGTTCAAGTGAAGAGCTGAAGGAGTTGCATTAAAATATTGACAGAAATGAAATGATCAAAGCATACAGAAATCTTATCTTCTTCTTCTTCTGAATATTAATGGTGGCCAGTCAGCAATCAATGACTCGTCATCATGCATGCATGCATGCAGGGATCTCTATCACGACGCAAGGGTGAGTTATTGAAACTCCATGAAATTTCTTTCTCATATGAAAACATATTTAAAAGTGTGATTATTATTATTTTTAAAGTATTTTTTATTTAAAATATATTAATAATTTTTTTTATTTTTTAAAAATTATTTTTGAAATCAAATGATTTGAAAACATTAAAAATATATTTATTTAAAAAAAATTAAAATATTTTTTAGAATGTACTACCAAACACTCATTTAATGATAGGAAAAATCTCAAATTCAGAGTAATCTTTTCGAACAAAATTGATAAGAGCCTCAAAACCAATGGTTAAAAAGTCATGGAGGTGATCGAAACTGCAGCTGACTCATGTAGAAGACAGTACAGTACTACTCTTGCTTGCTGCTTGCATTGTTAAGCTGGGATGATCTTTTGTTGCCGTGTGTCCATATATATACATATGCATGCTCTTGACACTCTTGGAAGCTGCAAGTCTTGGCCATCATGCGTTCTCATTCTTCTTAAATTTCTTAAATATTAATACCAGCATCACATTCAGGTTCTGTCGGGAAACGTAATTGAAATCGTGTTATTTTAAATTTAAATTATTTTTTTATATTTTTAAATCATTTTAATATATTAATCTTAAAAATAATTTTTAAAAAATAAAAAAAATATTATTTTAATATATTTTTAAGCGAAAAGCACTTTGAACCGCAACCACTAGTATAAATCCAAATAAATCTTAACGAAGAAAAAGAAAGAACAGGTGACTAGCTCTTGTCTAAAATAAATAGCATTGATCACAAGTAGGATAATCACTTTTGATCTGATTTGGTTTTTAGTTATAAAACAATTGAAACCAAATTAAAATCAGTTTAAATTTAGTTTGGTTGTTTTATATTAAAAATCAAAACTTAATCGATCGGTTCTGGTTTTGTTTGGTTCGGTTTTGGTATAGTTCGATTATTTTATATTAAAAACAAAAAATTATATTATTTTTTAGGGTTTTTTTTATTTTTTTCGATCAGTTTTTTAATTTCAGAATTATATAATCAAAACTAAACCGAATATTTTTTTAAATATTCTAATTAATTTAATCAGTTTTTTTATAATTTATTTTTTTATAATTTTCTCAATTTAATCCCCCCCCCTTTTTTTTTTTTTATCTTTTCTCACTAGTGCTTGCAGGGCTATAAACAGTAATGTGGTAGTGGCCGTTAATGGATAAATTACGACTCATGGTGATCTAAAAGGTCAAAATAGTAAATATATACAAAAGATATCCTTTAAAGGGATAGGATTTTAATCTTGATCCGGATGAAGAAATTAATTATGACCTGTGCCCCAAAGTCAGTGTCGGTCTTGGTTGGCATGGACCATGCAGGGCTAGGTGTAATCTTGATCCGGATGAAGAAATTATTGCACAATTTGATAGAGACCGTGTGAATATAAACGATGGGGAGAAATTATGAGAGAGACTATGGTTTTGATTAAACTTCTCTTGTTTTTTCATAAAAACATTGTTTGTATTTTACTTTGAATTAATTTAATTGTTTTAAGTATTCTGACCTTGAGATTCAATACTTGACTTTTATGTATTTTTATTTTAATATTTATTGATTGTTGCATTGTATTACATGATGTCATATATCAATAGTCGGTGTCATGGACGCAAACGATGCTATGATGCTATTGAGATAGATAGTGGAGATTATGGTGATGAATACTTGAGATGAAATATATAAATGGATAGGACGACGCTTGAAATTCTTTTATATATATATATATATATATATATTATATATATATATATATATATATATATATAAGAAGGTGATAGTTGAAATAAATGAAAATCTATGTTTGAACACCTCTAAGATAAAAATGTCAAATCTTTTGAAAACTATCAAGGAGGAAATGGTTTTAACAAAAACAAATGACTTGAAAAGTAGAATTTGATGAAATGATACTTTTAAATCATTTGAGGCTCCAACGGAGATGTGGAAATCTTCATATTATAATTCACTTGCCATAATTTTTATTATTATATATTTATTACTTGCAATTATTTTATTTTATTGTTACAAGGCCAATCTTAAGTTAATTAAGACTTAGTCGAAGAAAACCTCTTTATCACTTGAATATTCTTAAAGGAGAAAAGGTTTGAAAATGATAAAAAAAAAAAAGGGATATAAATATGGATGACATTAATGAGATGCAATCAATTAAATAATGAGATTCATTTTAAAGAACTTCCATCCTTGTAATTGTGAAAGTGCTCCATCAACACTAAGAACCTAAGGTCCATTGTATTCTACTCAATTCTTGTCTAGAACTTTATTTTTGAAAGGTACAAAATAAAAATCACCAATGATAAATGATTATTTTTTGTAATTTAAAAAGATAACTAGTGCAAGAAATAATATTGTAGAAGCTATGA
Organism: Populus alba; assembly: GCF_005239225.2. NCBI lineage: Eukaryota > Viridiplantae > Streptophyta > Magnoliopsida > Malpighiales > Salicaceae > Populus > Populus alba. The sequence continues at coordinate 18,819,794 of NC_133302.1, read as the reverse complement.
ATGAGCTTGTCAGTGCTTCTTTTTAATTTGTACATCTTTTAATGTTTTGAATTCTAGTTTATCATATGTTTAATAGTAAACTAGTTTCATCTATAATATCTCGATTAGTAAATATGTAAAAAAGAAGCTATTATGAACACAAATTATAAAGTTTGAAAGCTAGCAAAGATAATTAAAGCAATAATAAAATTAGGATTAGAGGGATCAAATTGTTTTGAAGTTGAATGGCTTGTAGATCATCATAATATTATTATAATATTTCTTTAATATTCAAAAAAGCTAAATTTTAAATGGTTGGCAAAAAAAAATAAGTTGGCAATATGTTATTGAAGAGTACAAGTTAAGCATAAAAAGATAAAAAGATAGAACTAATATTTATGTAATTATCAAAAAGTTATTTTATCTCTAGTGATATCTTTTTAATTATAAAAACTAAGAAATGCATTATTTTACTGAGTTATTAACATTGTCAAGGCGCCGAATGGACCCTGAAAATACTTGCTCAAGCTGTATAATTTAAATTAAATTAAATTTGGAATTCATATTGAGGAGCTCAGTAGGTTCACAATGTAGGTGATAGCTGATGGCATGTGTTATCTGATTCCAGGGGTACATTTAATGTCAACGAAAAATATCATCATAAATTTATAATACTATAAAATAAAATAAAACATAATCTCCATTATATTTTGCATCAACATTTAATAAATAATTAAGGGCAAAACAAATATAAGTGTGCTTATAACAAAAAGATTTTTTCTTTTTGTAACAAAAAGAAAGGATTTTTAAATTAAAGGTAAAATAGTCTATATTACTAATTCAACTTATTTTTACATATTCAAACAATATAATTAAATTCATTTAATATTTTATTCTAAATATAAAAATTATAAAAAATCATTAATTAAATTCAAATCACACATATAATTAAATTCAATTCTATTACTAGAATATAGAAATTGTAATAATTTATTAATTGATGGAATTCAATTACATATGTTATTTTTTTTAATTAACATGAATGTTCAGGTCAACTTATGTGTACTTTAATTATTCTCATAAATTTTAAAATTAATAATTATATAAATTTTTAATAATCTTAAAAAAAGATTCAAACTTGTGACTTGTTGATCTTCTCTCAGGTTTTACACACGTGAATTCAACACAGTTAGTTTTCTTGTTTTCAAGAGACTATAAAAGCAGCCTCCTGCATGCTCATTTCCACACCATTTGAAGGGGATAACCGCCATAGCTATAACAATGAAGACTATGTTATTAGCTCTCTCCTTCATTCTTTTAACCTCGACAATGACACTATTTCCCGAAGCAGTTCAAGCTTCAGGAGATGCAATACGTGACATTGATGGCGACGAGCTTTTCGGAGGTGAGAAATATTATGTGATTTTTTTAAAAAAATACGATCCTTTCAAAGCATATACCACACCTTTTAAAAATAAAAAAATACATGTTTTTCATTAAAAAAAAATTACTATACTTCTCACCCAAACACACACCGCGGAGGTGTCAGCCTAGGCAACATTTATACACAGTTCCAGCCCCCGGCCGTGATGTAGTTTTGCTACGAAACCCTTCTGATAGAGGCGGCCCCGGTGACAGACGGGAACAGCAATCACGGATTCCACCTCTGTATTCATCAGTTTCAATACCACCTCTACCTGTGCTGAATCAACCGAATGGAGGTCTGAAGAGAACGGAGGTTTTATGACAATTGGTGAAGGTAAGACCAAAACTAAATTCAGGATTATCAACAAGGGATGGAGATTTGGTAACGACTACAAGCTTTCAGCCATGTTCTTTTCTGATTTCGGATTTGAAATGGGTTATGTTTGCGCGAGTACAGCTGTTAAAAATCTATTTAATTTAAAATTTTAAATATTAGTTTAAATTTTAAGATATAATTTATATTATTTTTTAATATATTTTTTTAAATGAAAGTTTTTTAGATTGAAAACTTATACTTATTCATATTATTTTATAATTATTTAATCATTAAAATTTTAATACTATATTAAAAAATTAATTCAACTTAAAAATTTAAATTATTAAATAAAATTTTAAAATATTATTTATATTATCCATTACCATCATCATCGTGTTACATGTACATGGACGTTTGTCATCGTCAAATGAACCATTATCTGTTGCAATATTTGTGAAAACGGCAGAAGAGAGTAACGGATAAAAAAGATGAGTAATGTGATGTTCTTGTACTTGTCATCATCCACAGATATATGTAATCCGGTAGCGAAGGATGAATAAGTGGAGTAATAATTAATAATGTTGTGCTTGGAATAAGAGTTCAAAGGAGTGCTCATTTAGTTATATATATTGTAGGTGATTTTTTTTTTATTATTAATATAGATATTCGGATCAACTTGCATGTATTTTCGACTAATTCTATTAACTTTAAAGTTAATAATTATATAAATATTCAATAATTCTAAAATTTGCTAAACTCAAACTAGTAATTTTTAGAAAATAAATCTAAAACCTAATCAATTAAATTATACCTTCTAAAATTATATTTTCTGCCATCTTACTACATCTCTCAAAATTATATTTTATGTGATTTTTTTTTTATTTACGTGGGTGTCCGGGACAGCTTGCGCGCACCATGACTAATTCCACAGCTCACTGAACATCCTGCAAACCCAATGAGCATGTAAGACACCGCGGGGATGATAGGCTTGCACGGTGAAGTTTGAACTCAGGATGCAGAGAAAGGAAACAAGTCCCTTCAACCGCTAAGCCAAGACCTCAAGTACATATTTTTCGTGATTTTGTTTCGCGTAGTGCTGGCCATCCCTTCTATATGACCTTTCACGGGTTCTAGTGTGGTGGTTTATTTTTCTATGCTTTTGGTTTTTTAAGCTTGCATTGATCCTGATTACATTCTCTCGATGGTCTTAATCACTGTAATAAAAGGAAATTAAAACCTCAAATATTTCACGGCAATCTTTTCTCAAGAATTTCGAACAAAATTGATAACAGCCTCGAAATCAATGATTAAAAAAGTCTTGCAGCATGCATTGTTAAACTGGGATGATCTTTTGTTGCTGTGTGTCCATAAGCTCTCGACACCCATGCATGGAAGCTGGCGAAGTCTAGGAAGAAACTAGTCATCTTCTTAAACTTTGTATCAATAAAACCATGATCACATCTGGGAAGAAACTAGTCATCTTCCCGTGTTGTGTTGCGGGTAAGATGACTGCAAATTTTGTTGAGAACAAACTGCTTAGTTGACATTTTTTTCTCCATTCTCTCAGCTAGATAATCGTTAACAGCTTTCAAACCCTTTTCAAAAACAAATGTAATAAAGTATTGCATGAGAATTTATCGGTGATTACTAAGGATAAACAAGTTTATTGAAGTTTTTAGAGTATTACTTAGATGTTTTCAAGAGAAAAAAAGAGTTACAAATAATTTTTTTGCTAGAATTTTACAAGCAAATGAAGCATTGTCTACCGCTAGAAGAATTATTTATTATTATTTTAATATTATTTTATGAAATCGTGAAAAAAATTATAATGAAAATTAAAATTTTTATGAATGAGTTGATCGACTTAACTAGTTTTGAAAAAATAGATCTCCTATGAAATATTAGAATTCTTCCTCCAACTCAAAATAATTTTATATATAGGAAAATCATTTATATTTGCATCAATATGTCTTCATTTAAAGATTTTGTTTTTTAAAAATATTATATATTAAAATCACCACTAATTACAACTTATTCAACTCATTAATTAATTATTGAAAACAATTATTTTTATTTTTATTTAGATTACAAGAATCAGATATAATTATAAATAAGCATGAATTCCAACTTCATACTCATGTTTTTTGAAATAAGTTGTAAGGTGTCAGCATGATTGACCAGAATATAGGGTGTAGTAAAAACTTAATTTATACACGTAATCTGCAGATGATATCCTTAAAAAAAAATGTGACGGATGCAAATGGCACGTGGTATTGAAGGAAAACAAAAACAAAATGAGAGTTGGTAAAGCACCAATTATCTAGATGATGTGGAGAAGAGACAAAAATACCCGTAGGTCAGTGAGTTTAACAAGGACTTTATACAAAGTTACTTTTAGTAACCAACGTCTTACAAAATTTTCAATATGGTCCTTATTTGCTTCTTTTTTCTTAATAAATCCCGGACGACTAATCCTGTAATATTGGAACTAATTCTCAAATAATTCTAAAATCAGAAGTGTTTTTAAAAGTTTAATCTACAGATAATAAAAACCTACCTCCATCTTATGCTCTATTATTATCAACTGCCACTTGCACTGGGCAAGAAATTATAAAAAAATAAATTGAAATCCAACGTTAGAAAAATTGTTTTAAAAACGTAGGTAATGTTAACGTTTTAATTCAAATTACAAGTGAAGTGTATTTACTTTTATTGATGAAATTCAAACTCAATATCCTAGATAGTAAAAATATTATATTTTCTTTTCAGTTTATATAGTCAGAAGTTGAAGAGTTATGAATGAGTCTAGCTAAGTAAAATGGTTTTGGGCTTAATTAAACCATATGTATGTTTGGTTAGAATATAATATATTTGATCGACTCGAGTAAATCCGAGCTAACCTGTCAAATTTGCAACTATGATTATAAGCTTATGATAACCTCACATATAACAAATTAAAACAAATTATAAAGCACAATTCTAAGTCAAATCAATATTGAATGATGAAAATAAAAATAAAATCAATTTAGAAAAATTAATAAAAAAGATCTGAGTTAACTCGTTAAATTTATGACTCGAGTCTTGAGGCTAAGATAATCCCATAGAAAGTGAATTGAAACCAATTGTGAAACATAATTTTCAATCAAATCTAATGTTGAAGGATGAAAATGAAAAAAAATCAATTTAAAAAAGTATTAAAAAAATTACCAAGTCAACATAAGTTAACCAATCAAACATGTGACATGAGTCACGAGACTAGGATAATACTATAGAAAATAAATCAAAATAAATCATAAAACTTAATTCTCAATTAATAAAATATGAAATGATGAAATTAAAAAAAAAAAGATCAATTAAAAAAAATAACAGAGTCAACCAGATTAATCCATAAAACCTGCAACTTAAGTCACGATGAGGCTATAATAATTTTATAAAAAATAAATTAAAATAAATTATAAAGCAAACCAAATATTAAAAAATAAAATTTAAAATAAACAGAAAAATACTATTTAAATAAGTAGCACAAAACTTTGTGAGAGGGTGCGAACATAGCCTCTTTTAGTGTTTAATTAATTAATTAATGATCTTCTAGCCAAAGTATAATTTCTTGGACATCCAAAATTAAGAAAGACATCATTTCCTATCCGAAATATCTTCAAGGGATATCCGAATCCTACTTTGGTACAAACCTTACAAAATTAACATGCTCGGAGATGCTCTTCATTCTTTGCCGGTATATTTTTAGTTTTCAAGCCATTATTGACTTGTGGATGGCCTTTCGTTTTTTTTTTTTTTTAATTTATTAACTGAAAATATTGGAGTTTTGTTTTCCAAAGAAAAAAAAAAAGAATTCGGAGTGTTTTTTTTTTCAAATTTTTTTTGGTTTTAATCCTAATTATATCATCGAATCAATTTTAATTTACCTCATGATGACTAAATAGGCCATTCATACTTCGATTGATTTATTCGTAAAAAAAAAAAAAAAAAAATTTGCTTGCAAGTTCAACCTCTACTTGATATAGCATATGAGGAGCATATATTTTAGGAATTATTGGATTATTGGTCTGCACTGCACGCCGTGGATTGAATTAATTTATTTAACATAGAATAGAAAAAATATCCAAAATGTGTTTTATAATAAAAAAATTAATCATGAATTCAAAATATAATGTATATTGAACAATGTTTTTTTTAAATATTGATACAATGATATATTAACTGACATTTATTTTAAATATTTAAATAATAAAATATTAGATTGATCCGGCTTAACTTGTCAAATCTTTAACCCAAATCATAAGACCATGATAATCTTATAAGAATAAAAATAAAAAAATAAAATTATAAAGGTAAATTCATAATCAATTTAATATTAAAGGATGAAATGAAAAAAAAATATTAAATTTAAAAAAGAACAAAAAACTACTGAGATTAACATGTCAAATCAAAAACCTGAGTCATGAGATTAGGATAACCACATAGAAAGTAAGTAAATAAAAAATTATAAAGTTTAATTTCCAACCAACTAAATGTTAAATAATGAAATAAAAAAAAAACAAGAAAAAAATCTTAAGTCAATTTGGGATAACCCGATAAATATGCGACCTGTATCATAAGATCATTATAACTTCGTAAAACACAAATAAATAAAAAATTAATTTTCAACAAATCCAATATTAAAGGTTGAAATTGAGGGAAAAAAATTTAATCCATGAAACCGGGATAACTCCAAAAAAAAAATTAAAAAAATTCTAAAGCTTAATTCTCAAACAATCTAATATTAAAAAATTAAATTGAAAATATAAATAAATAAAAACAAAAGAAGATTAAGTTATTGACTTGTCAAACCGGTTCTTGAATCGGGTCATGAGATCAGGATAACTTTATAAAAAAAAATAAAAAAAAATACTATGAAGCCTAATTAAAAAATATTTAATTAAAAAAAACTCAAGAAAATAAACAGAATCAACTCAAGCAACTTCTCAAACCCATGTCCAAGTCATGACATCGAGCTAATAGAAAGAAAAATAAAAAATAAAATCTCGAAGTCTAATTTCTAACTAACCTAATGTTAAAGGATAAAAAAAAAAAAAAAACCTATTAGAAAAAGCAACTCAAAAAAATAATTCGTATCAACTCGGGTTAACTTGTTAACACTATAATTTAAGTTATGAAATTAAAATAAATTCATAAAAAACAATTGGAAAAAAAATTTCACTTTTAATAGATCTAGCATTGAAGGTTGATATCGATTAAACAAAATTTGAACGCATGAGATTGGTATATAACCCAACATAAAGGAAATAGAAAAAATTATAAAATATAATTCTTAAAATAATCTCATATTAAAGAATAAAAATAAAAATTGATTCCAGTGTGAAATTAAAATAAATAAATAAACAAAGCCAAATATAAAACACAAAAACACTAGTGTTTTGTTAATGTTAATAATAACATTAAGCCTCTAAAAATAGCAAGAAAAAGGTTTAGAAGTGAAAAGAAGCAACAGTGCTTAACTACTAGTCAACAACTACAATGTTTTCCCATTCACTATCCTTGCACAGCACATGATTTGTTTCTCCGAATATAAAATTTCCATCCCCTGGGAATGCTAAATGGTTGCGAGCAACAAAATGCAGAATTAGAGAGAGAGAGAGAGAGAGAGGAACATTTGGTAAGGTATACTGGAAAGGGACTTGTCAAGATCATAAGGAAATTGGCCAGAGAAGTGGAAAATAGCAAAATGACAGTAGGTGGCAATAGTCCCAAGCTACTCTATAAATCCAAGCTTGTTTCTGCTCATTTCCACACCACAAACAATATTACAATGAAGAACATGTTACTACCCCTCTCCTTCCTTCTCTTGGCTTCCACATTGACACTGCTGCCTGCAGCAGTTCGTGCTTCAGGGAATCCAGTGCTTGACGTTAAAGGCTTGGGGCTTCTCCCCGGAGTTCCATATTACATGATTTCAAGTGAATGGCCGATTGTTGGTGGTGTTGTCAGCTTGGGCAACGACATAAACGGTACGTGCCCACTCGACGTTATTCTGCTGGAAAACTTCTGCGTTACAGGTACACCAGTAACATTTTCGATTGCTAGTGGGAATCAGGAACTTTTTATCACAGATTCAACTGATTTATACATTAGTTTTGATAGCACCTCAAACTGCACTAACGAAACAATGGTGTGGATGCATGAAAGTATAAATGGTTCATCAACTGAGCTTCTGACAATCGGTGGAGTTGAAGGTGATGTCAACACCATATTCAGGATTGTTAACGTCGGAGGCTCATTTGTGTCCAACTACAAGCTCGTTGCTTACAAGCTCTCTTCGTATGATCTAGCTCTTACTACTAGTGATGTTGGTGCTGTGTTCGACTTCACAACGGGGATTAGATACCTGGCTTTGACTGAACCGCCATTAATCGTTGGATTTGAAGTGGCTTACGATTATGATGGATTAAAAGCTGTTGTGTAATGATTGCATGTGTCCATGTTGTGACCTTGGAATCCTTGTAATAATGCTACTGGGATTGAAAATAAACACGAGCTTGTCATTTATGATTGCATCTGGTATTGATGAAAAATTGGAAGATGTTCGTTGAAATCTAGCAAGTAGCGATTTAAGTTGCCACAGCAAGCATTCATGGAGTCACGGGACAGGTAAACTTGAGCGGAAAAGAGAAAAAAAGTCTTGATCAAGTTTGAATGTTTGTTTCGAGCCCAACCTACGTTCAACAAAATTTACATTAAGTGCATGATCTAATTAAATATATCAATGTGGTTTTCATGTCTGAATGTTATATATATATATATTGATCCAGCAATATTATTTATCCATACCCTCCATGTTTGTGAGTCTCACCCACCTTCATTGTTAATGATGTGTTTGGAAATGCAGTATAAAATGTATTTTTTTAAAATTTTAAAAAAAATTATTTTAAAAGATTTTTATATATTTTTCAATTATTTTAATATTTTGTTATTAAAAATAATTTTTTAAAAATAAAATAATTTTATTTTAATATATTTTCTAAACAAAAAACACTTTAAACTATTGTTATTACTACATTTCTAAACACATCTTTATTATAGAAGCACAATATATTTTTGCGGTCTTCCGGACCTTAACTTATTATACTAAACTAACACTTATATAACTTAGCTTGTAAAATATCTTGGTAAAATTTAAAAATAATTCAATAATCAAATAATCAAATAAAAAGTTATAATCATCCCCCATATTATTTAGATATATTTTTAAGCATAATCATGCCACTTCAACCCACAAACATTCTTGCGAAGTTATTCACATAACCCAGCTATAGCATATCCACCATTTACTGATTAGAATTACTTGCATCAATGGATGTTTGGCACATATGAAACTCACCTTCCAGGATTCATTTAGGTTTGGTAAAATCAATGTATAAGTTCTTTTTATTGGACTAAAATGTGACTTTAATTTTAATGTTAAAAAATCGATTCAACTTACCAACTAGTCCCAATCATTGTTACATTGAAAAATGGTCAAATTATCCAATCATTGTCCTTATTTATAAGTAAAGAAATATTTTAAAAAATAATTATTATAACAAATTAAATTTTGTAACAAGATAGCTAGAAATAGAATATAAAAGAGAAAAATGGGACTGGGGACTGAAGTTCTAACCGAGGATACAAAGAAATATCATCGGAGGCAATATGCTGGCTGTTTGCAAAGCTTGCAACGAAGAAAAATGGGGCGATTACCTTGATCACCTTCTCACACCAAAACGAGCCAAAAAAAAAATAATAACTCACAATCTCAGGAAACAAAATAAGTTCAGAAAAACTCTGAGGGATAACTTAATTAATTAAAATTTAAGTTTGCTTCTTAATAATTATAAGTTCAAGTTCTTTCAAGGCTATTAAAAACTTACATAATTGTTAATTTCAGGAATCGTAGAATTAATCGAGTTATATGCAAATTAATCTAACAATCATACTAACAATAATAATAATAATAATAATAAACAAAAATAAGTTTAGAAAAAATGATTAAAAAATAATAAAAAAGGCAAGATAAATGCATTGGCCAACTCAGTATTGCTACACCGTGATAATATGGCAGCATTGGCCTGCAATAATGAATTCAGTATTATGGTAGAATTAAACACATTAGTATTAAATATAACTTGATTCATGGCGCTAAAAAAAAAAGGACTTTCAAGTTTCAACACATATTTATGAGTTACATGGACGGACCTCTTGACTAAGTTTATACCAGGGATGTGTTTAAAGCTCATATTAGAAAATTAGGAGTGCATAGAGACTTTAATATATATATTTGTGATCATATATTTTGTTTTAGCTTTTACTTGGATGATTATTATTTTTATAAAGCATCTATTTCCATTATTTTTTAAAATGTTAAGAAATAATGATATTGATATATATTTTCTTTTCCTTTCCATTCAATTTGAATTTCGATATAAAAATCTAAATATAATATTGATATAAAAAAAATCCAACCTATCCCATAAGTTTATTTATTGTTGCAAGGTTGAAATGATGATTATTAAAATAAAGACCTTGTTTGAAAAGACATTTGACATCATGTTTTTTTTTTTAAATTATTTTATTATATTTTTAGATTATTTTAATAATCAACTGATATTAAAAATAATTTTAAAAAATAAAAAAAATATTATTTTAATACATTTAAATAATAATTTTTTATTGTTGAAATTGAACTACTACTATACTTTTAAATACTACATTTAATTATTTTTATCTATCACAATTTCATCTTCTAATAAATTCAATCGCTTAAAACTCAAAAGAAATAAATTTGTGGAGGTATAAGAAAAGAAAACTTTGTAAATCACTTTTTTCTATGGATTTTATTATAAGTTTTTTTGTTTTTTTTCATGTGCAAAATGATACATATGCTGATATTCAAGTCGTCTTAAGTTCTAACTACTAAAGCAGCAATGATCCGACAAGTCGTTCCTATATGCTACAGATCATCTTTCAGAGAAAAAAGAAAGAAAGGGGGCTCGGAGTCCAGCGACGAGTCGTTCTTATCAAATGTCGAAATACGTGTCGCTCTCTTCTCTCACAGAAAATCAACATTTTCTTCAGTCTCCTCTCCATCTTCCTCCACTTCCGTTCAAACTTCACAGTCATAACAGAATTCAATTCCTAAGCCAAATTTCCTCTCTCTCTCTCTCACGCACTCATTTTCTGTTTGTTTTCAGTTAATTTGCGTGTAATTCTGTACTAGAAATCGAAAATGATGGCGGAGGATCTCGGCATCGAAGCGAAAGAAACCGCCGTGCGTGAGGTGGCGAAACTGTTACCGCTTCCAGAGCTTCTTCAATCTATTGCTTCTATCAAAGCCGATTACATCGCCCGCCAACAAGTAACTGCATTTCGATGAAATTCATCCTTTCTTTTTCAATTTTTTTATGGATCGTAGTTCAGTTAAATTGATATTACTATTTTTTTTTTCCCGTTTTGTTAGGCTAATGATGCGCAACTTAGTACAATGGTAGCAGAGCAGGTAATCTTGTCATAATTACACATTTAATTAATTATTGCTTGTTGATTTTATATTGTTTCTATTTTTCTATTTTGATGTATTAATTATTTTAAATAATGTAAAAATGAAGGTGGAACAAGCACAATCTGGATTGGAATCGTTGTCCTTGTCTCAGAAGACGATCAGTCAGCTACGAGAGAACTTCATTTCTATTGAAAAGTATGTCCTCATTTTGCTGATTCTTGTTTTGTTTTCTTTTTTGAAGGACAGATGCTTTTGCATTATTTTTTTTGGTTTGATTTAATAATTGATTTATTTGTGTGTTAGGTTATGTCAAGAATGTCAAACTTTGATTGAGAATCATGATCAGATAAAGCTACTTAGCAATGCAAGGAATAATCTTAATACTACGCTGAAGGTCGGTGCCACCTTTTCTCCTTTAGGTTTCTTGTAGTTGGTGCTTGCAAGATTCTCAATTCTATTATGTTCCTTCCAGCAGCATGGCCGGCATATCTCATTCCAGTTTAAAAAATGGAACAAACCAGAATAGATTTCATCTTGCTCAGAATCTCGGCCGTTACATAAATTCCGCCCAAATTCTGGCTGGAACGCTCCGGTTCTGTTCCGGTCATTCTGTTTCAGCCAAATAATGTTTTTTTTAAAAAAAAAAAGTTATTGTTTGGTTTTACAGTATCAATAATATCTCTCAATCTGACTATTGAATCCAACTAAAATTTTACGAGTCATTTGACATATTTTTATATCTTAGATTAAAAGTTTAGGGTAATCGGAGTTTAGAAAGGCCTTATGAGATTGATGATGGCATTTTTGTAATTTTATTCAAATTCGTAATTTTGTTTCGAAAAGTTATTTTTGTGTCCTTTTTTTTTTTAGATTGAATTTTTTTCAATTTCATAATTCAACAATAGGTTTATTGAGAATTGAGCTTCATAATTTGTTTTGATTTGCTTTATTTGGAGTTATTATGGTCTCATGACTCGGGTCATGGATTCAAAAGGCTAGCCAATGTTAACCCGAGTCGATCTAATATGTTTTTATATTAATATCTTTTAAAAAAATATGTCATCTTGTACTTTTTTGAGTCAAAATATATTTTTACTAGTCTTTTAGGTTGTCTTTGGATTCATCGAGTTGATCGGGTCATATCGGTTCACCTCTCATTTTTTTACTTGTGTTTGAAATTTGAATTGCATAATTTCAAGTTAATTTATCTTTGGATTTGAATTGAAATTATGTTTGTTGAATTAATATTTTGAATTTTATATATATATATATAGTACAACCTCGAAACGGCACCTTGAAATGCTCTAAAACCGAAACATACTGTTCCAATTGAAAAAACAGAACACTAACTGGAATGGAATTGACAACCTTGGTTGCTTGTGATTAGTGTGGCAAATGAGAGTGTGTTATCTTTAGTTGATTTGATAGTCATTCTCTTATAAGCTGTATGCTGTATGTTCTGATGCCCAAGCTTTAGCTATTATGAATATTCTGAGTTTATTATTTTGCTCTGTGATTACCTTTTTCTTTACCTCTTGATTCAATGTAGGATGTCGAAGGTATGATGTCAATATCTGTTGAAGCAGCAGAGGCACGGGATTCATTGAGTGATGATAGAGAAATTGTTAATACTTATGAGGTAAAGCTGGATTCTTTATCTTGTCAAGTTCTAAGTAGAATATTTCTCATGTGTGTCTAGTTGTATCTTGGTTGATGACTTTTTGTTGTTAATTTCTCATAGAGGTTAACTGCACTTGATGGGAAGCGGAGGTTTGCATTAGCAGCTGCTGGATCTCACAAAGAGGAGGTTGGCAGATTAAGGTATGGATCTTCCCTTTCAAGTTAATTTTGATGTAGCACAACAAATTACTAATATTAAAGGGAAAATAAATAGCAATTTAAGTGCTGGCTTGGCTATGATTTCCTTTACATTTGATCAACGCGGTTGCATGGTGCTGATATAAATTACATGTAGTTATACATAATATTTAGAGTGTCAAAGAAATATCATTTAACCCCTTGTGATGCCAGCCTTTGAATTGTACCCAGGAGACCAGAATTTGATGACAACCTCATTACCATTTCCCTAAAATAACTTTTTCCCAACAACTTTTCCTTGAACAAAAATGCTAATATTTGGCACTTTGGCTTTGCCTCAACCAAGAAGTTTTTTCTTGCCTGGTGGTAATTTTGATGCACTTGTGGTGCATCTCCATGTCTTGGAATTTCTTTTTTGCTACTTGTAAAGACAAATAGTTTGAGTTGAATTGCATTGTGCTGCAAAAGCTCGATGTCCTAGCAGCACAAATGGCCTAGAAATGTTTAAGATGAAAATGAAAGAGATGGATGACGGTAAAGATGAAGGCAGAACCTTTATAGTTGACATATTTCTTCTCTCTATGTTTGTGCATGATTTTTGTAGCTTGAGGTTCAATGACTTTTGTCATGTTTTATGTGCAATGGCCAGAGAATATTTTGAAGATGTAGATCAGACATGGGAAACCTTTGAAAAGACTTTATGGGGACATGTTTCCAACTTCTTTAAGCTTTCTAAAGAAAGGTATACTCTTTATTTTCTATCAAAGTGTGTGATAATGTGCATATGAATACTTTTCCTAATTCTTGGGGCCACATTGTGACAAGGCTCTTATCGATGTTCTCTCTGTCATTCTACCTGCATAAATTGTATGCTTAATGTGAGAAATCAATCAAAACAGTGTTGTTTAAATGTTTTATGGGAGGTGTTAGTGATTAGTGTGCCTTCTGATTATTATTTTGCAAAAGCAACCCTTAACAACCTTTTCTCCCAAGAGAAAGAAACACCACCCCAACAATCAACTAGGAGCATTGAGGTTGTTTTGAAGTAAGTTATGTCATTTTCTAAGAAAATGCCTCATTCCTTGATGGAAGCCTTTTGCTCATCGGGTTGAAACATGTTAACTAAAGCCACTCCCCATTAGTAGAGTAGAGGTCTCAGTTCAATATGGGATCTGGTCTTGGGGAAGGGAATTTGCCACCAAAAGTCTCCAAAGAACCAAAACTGAAAATGTTATCTATGGAAAATGGAACCCATTCTCCTGATATTACCACATTGTCTATTTATAGGCATTTGGTCTCAAAAAGCAACCTCAAAGGGCTAAACTTACAATAGCTAGCGTTATGTAGTTGATTATATTGGTACGAGAAGCAGATGTCATTTTGCCTGCTCATTAACAAATGTCAAAATGTTTGTTGAGTAGACAGACATATGCATAAGAGAGAACTGAGTTACTGGGGCTGAAATTCTTTTACTTCATGGTATCCTGGAAATGTCAAAATGCTTGTCGACTGGACAGACATGTGCATAAGAGGGAACTGAGTAACTGGGGCTGAAATTCTTTTTTCTCAATTCCCGAGCTTTGTGGTATGCTGGAAATATGAAGCCCAACAATTTTTCTTGTGAATGTATTTAGATTTTTTGTACAATAAAATGCGCCAATTATAATTTTCAATCATTAGTTCTACTACTCTGTGCAATAGTAACACAGTATATATATTCTTTATCAACCTTGTGATTCTTTTTTCCATGCTCAACTCTAATAACTATGCTTTTGCTTTCTACCTTGGCAGCCCACAAACGCTGGTTCGTGCTTTAAGGTACTTTTCTGACAAGCCTTCCAGGCTTCTCTCTTTTGTACTTAGGCTGCTGCATATCCTCAAAATGTTCTTGCTTTCATGTTGTTAAAGTAGTACTCATCTATCAGTGTCATAATAATAGTTAGTAGTTGAAGGTTCCAATGATTATATTAGGTTTGTCTCATGTGAGATGATGATAGGAGATCTAGGTAATTAGAGATAGCATTCTGTTTTAACCATTCTGTTTGTAACAGAATCCTTGCTATGATAAAAGAGTCTTTTTTGTCTGCTCTAATGTGACTAGCATGATAAAGAGAGGCATCATACTGTTAGTACTTCATTTATGGTTTGATTTGTCATTTGATTCAACAAATGATGGTAAAAATATAAAAAGCAAAAGATCATATCCAGCATGTTGAAAATTTATGACATGCACTTTTGTCTTAATTCACTATAGACCTGAAACGCTACTCTATCCCTTTTCCCCTCTCTAGGGTTGTGGAAATGCAAGAAATTCTTGATGAACAAGTTGCTGAGGAGGCAGCTGAGGCTGAGGGAGGTGGTGCAATGGCAACAGTTGCAAATCCTCGCAGATCTGCCAAGTAACTAGAGTCTTACCTATTTGTGTCTTTATTTCGCTCGAACTATGAATTACATTTTTCATCAGTGATTTTGTTTCATGCTTCATTGCACCTTTAATCCACAAAGGGAAAATCACTAACAGAAAGTTTACTTGTGGATCACAGAAAATCTACCACCACAGCAGTTTCTTCCAAAAACCCCATGCAACAGAAGTTGAAGATTCAGGGTAAAGGGTTTAAGGATAAATGTTACGAGAGTATAAGAAAGGCAGTTGAAGGACGTTTTAACAAGCTACTGACAGAGGTGTGCATCTTTTGATTAATCTTCTACTCAATATAAATATTTGCTTTTGGTGTTTTATATTATTGATAATGGTATTTGTTCATCAGCTTGTATTTGAAGACCTCAAAGCTGCCTTAGAAGAAGCACGAACAGTACGTACACTATTTACTTTTCCCTGGTCTTCGAGATTTGATATTTTTATACACTGTAACTTTTTATCTAAGTTCCATGATTTTCATTTGGTACATGAAGGTCATGACTAAATAGTCATGAGATGGTTTTGGAGATATCAAAAAGCTCTTACATGAAATTTGAAAAAATCTGAACTGGGGAAAGGATTAGTTCCCATCACAGCAGTTTGTCTGTGTGGGCGAGCATGTGCATGTGATTGCCTTTGTTCTTCTGGTTGTGCATGTTTCCACCATTATGCTGGGAGTTGATAAATTGTTTATTTTATTTGAAAGAGAAATCAAACATAGTTTCTTGCCTTTTAGGATTTCATGTTTGCCATATTGTTTACTTGTTTTAATGTGCTTATGTGGCTGTTTTTAGCATTGCTTTGCTTGTAAACGAATTTTAGTTTATATTCTATCAGGAAGCTGTCAATGCTGAAACATTCATAATCGATCAATGATTTTCCTTATGTTGCGTTTTCATTTTCTTTTTTTGACTTTTAGATTGGTGAAGAGCTTGGTGATATTTATGACTATGTGGCCCCATGTTTTCCCCCACGGTAAGTTATACAAGGCTTTTGTTCAGGATTTTATTTTATTATATTTGTGATATTAGGGTTACTTAATTAATCTAGGGTCATGTGATTACCATGTGACTTTATACCGTATTTCCTAAGTAGTTCTACTTGAGGACTAGGACTAGGAATCCTTTTTTTCCTACAAGGGTACGGTGCTTAAACTATAATAGATAGACTGCTAGGTTATTCAGAAAAGTAGTTCTTTGTTATTTTATCAATATATTCAGATTCTAGAGGTTTCTTGTGAACCCTAAATTCTATTATCTTGTTCTAACTTCAATTTTATCCTACTTTTAGCCATTATTCTGCTGTAATTTCTGTTTTCTACTGCTTCACTCTTCCCACGCTACATCAAATTGGTACCAAAGCAAATGATCCTCAAAATTGTGTTGGGGTTTCAATCCTTTGACCATTTTCGGAGGTATTAGAGGATGTAGGTGGAGAAATCAAGATCGGCAAACAATGTTGTTTCAAGGTTTCCCTTAACAAAACAAATAAACTTTAAGAAGAGTAGAAGGAAGAGAGAATGAGAATAATTAGAGAGAAAATGCAATTCTACATCAAACTGTAATTTTCTTATTGCCTGCCTCAAGCTTCTGTACAAACTTCTTCTGTACAAGGATTGAACTTCTAACTAACTTGCAACCAACTGCTAACCAACTGATTACTGACTGACTGACTAATTAACTAACCTTAGCCACATGTAATCCATTAGTTCTGCTGCAAAGTTAGTTACAATGACAGTTGCCATCTCTGCTAATGCACTTCTGCTAAACATTCTCTTCTGGCTTGACAATCTCTAATCTTGCTTGTTGCCCATGCTAATAATCACTCATATCACTAGAACTCGTAACATATTGGTTGAGATAAGTTGTATGATTGAACATTTGTTACGTGCTATTGACGCTTGCAACAAAAGGAACTAGGGGGACCCTGAATGGAGATTTCAAGCTTGGTGCTATTTTCTCTTAGTGCATTATGCTCCAATAGTTTTCCTAAATGACACATTCATTTGCTAGCTATTAGTAACAAATATATGTGAAAAAGGTTGCTTGTAAGATTCCTTGTGGTTGTAATCTGGTCCTTCGAGTCAGCTTAAGTTTTGATTGGATGGCTTAATTTGGAAGTTATGTCTTTATTGGAGAGTATGATGACTTAGATCACACACTTCATTAACTGGTAATGTGTAAATTTTCTTGATTGACATTAGCATGTCTAAGAAACTGCTTTGCCTTGGACTCTGAAGAGTTTTTTATTGCATTAATGCATACTACTATTTTTTGCCTAGAAACCTTCTCTGGAGCAGAGCATCATCTTCTTGAAATAGGTTGGTCTAGGGGTTTTCTTTGGTATGTTAAGTTGATCTTTGATGTTTTGCAGATATGAAATATTCCAACTCATGGTAAACCTTTATACTGAGAGGTTTACTCAGATGCTCAGATTGTTGAGCAACAGGGCAAATGAGTTATCAAATATAGAGATTTTAAAGGTAGTCACCTGGTTGATAATGTGTTTGAAACAACTCATTTCGTACTTATAAGAGCACGATATTGGAGGATGACCATTCTCCTGCTGTGCAGTGCTTCATAACTTCCTTAATATAATACTATGTTCTACTATGGGAAAAGAGACTTTCTTTTCCCCGGCTCTCATTTGTTTTCACATTAGGGTAACATTTGATGATTTCTTTCATGTAGATTGAGTGGTGTGTAATTTTGATTGCTTACAACTAGGTAACTGGTTGGGTAGTTGAATATCAAGATAATTTGGTTGGACTTGGTGTTGATGAGTTACTTGCTCAAGTTTGTTCTGAGAGTGGAGCCATGGATCCCCTCATGAATTCATATGTTGAGAGAATGCAAGCTACAACAAGGGTAATTATATGATATCCCATAGCTCTGCAATGCTATTATGTATGGAATATGTTTATTATTCGGCTTTCACCTTTTCTATTTCTCATAGCTGTTTGTTTCGCTCACGCTTTTGTAGAAATGGTACTTGAACATCCTAGAAGCTGATAAGGTACAGCCACCAAAGAAAACAGATGATGGAAAGCTATATACTCCAGCTGCTGTTGATCTGTTTAGGATCCTTGGGGAGCAAGTTCAGATTGTTAGGGATAATAGCACAGATGTCATGCTATATAGGATCTCGTTGGCTATAATTCAGGCAAGTGTAGATAAATTCTTCTGAAATAAGCAACATTTTTGTTTAATTTAAGTGTAAAAATTGGAAGAGAGTTTGACTGTATTTTGAAGAATATTGTAATACATGGAACAACCATGTTCACTTTAATCACTTTTTAGCTTGTTGTACCTGACCCTTTCTTCTTTGCCTTGATAATTGGATGACTCCTGGCATCATAAGGATGACTGTTTTTATTGTAATTCTGTGCAGTAGCATCTAGTTGAGTGTGTTATTTATGCTTCATGCTAGTAGTGCTTAAGTCTGTCTTCCGTCTTTAGTTTCTGACCATGTGCTTGGTGTTCTTTTCTGTTTCAAATGATTAAATTTCTTTCACTTGTGTTTTATAGGTGATGATAGATTTTCAAGCTGCTGAAAGGAAGAGGCTTGAGGAACCTGCTTCAGAAATTGGTCTGGAACCTTTATGCGCAATGGTTTGTGTACTTTTGTATATGCATTTTAAGTAATTTATCATGTTTGGGTGTTAAATTCTATTTTGTTAGCCACTTGTTTTTTCTATGAAAATAACAAACAGATAAATAACAATCTGCGCTGCTATGACCTTGCAATGGAGTTGAGTAACAGCACCATGGAAGCCCTACCACAAAACTATGCTGAGCAGGTTTCTTATATGATTACTTTTATTTGCTTCTGTTTCAATTCATCAGTTTTTCTTATAGTTAAAATGATCACAGTGCTGATGGAAACAACTTGTTTGTCTGAGGTTGGGAAAATTGGAAAGAAGTTAAAAACTTAATGGGAATAAAGGAGAGGTTGGAGGGAAGGACTACCTTCTCTTCTGTTGCTGGGGTAATTAAAGGAAGGACTAAATATATTTTTTTTCTGACAAAAGGAACGTGTATTGCATAAAAAATTATTTCTTCAGAAAGGGAAAATATAGAAAAGATTAAAAGATTCTCTGTTCCTCTAAACCTGTCCATTTTATAGTGAGTGAAATTGACAGGTCTAGGAGGAAGCAGCATCCCATATTCTTCTTGTTCCTTCCACTCTAATCAAAGGAGGGAAGCTTTCATTCCTGCCTTTTTCCTTGCCTGAGCTTTTAATTGTTTAGTTTGTTGCGTGCAATCTTTTCATGTTCATATTACCTACTCTGTGAGTCATGGCTGAAGGTCTGAGAGAAAGTCATTCTAACCTAAGTGATTTACCTGTTACTTCATGAACCTGGCTAGGCATGCCAACTTCCAGAAAAGAAAAGGCAACAGTGGTTGTGAAAGGTACCCTGATAAAGATGTAACTGTTCTTTGTAACGGCTTGCCTATTTTTACTTCCACTTCAGGATAGCTTCTATGAGTTTTCTTGTATTGGGGTGGATTTTTTTGTTTCATTTTTCCTGTTTCCCTTTTCACTCTGGTCAGTATGAGTGTGTTTGTGTGCACCAATGTGTAGACTGCAGCAAATAAACACCTACTAATCACAGCGTTATATTCAATGCTGCTTAAAGAAATTGGTTTTTGCATTATTGTGATCCCACTTTAATAGGTAATTAAATATATATCATAAGTTAAATGTCTCAAATCTTTGCCAAGATTTTCAGTTGCATTACTTTATGATATGCTTCAGAACCACTATGCTAATTGCATAGTTGAAATACAATATGTAGCGCCTTTCTTTTTCGCCATATGAAATCCATTATCCTTGTCACTTTTACAGGTTAACTTTGAAGATACTTGCAAAGGTTTCCTAGAGGTTGCGAAGGTATAAACAAATAACGACAGTGGTTATGCCTTTCTCTCTGCCTCTTTTGTTATATTCCAGTATCCTTCAAACTTCTTATTGACCATGTATGATATCTTATTTCATATGTAATTCAAGCTATATCTCCATTATATGTGATGGTTTGATGAAATCAAGTACAGACCTACCTAATCTATACATCCTTTACTTTTCTGAACTTTGGCTTTGCTTGTTTCAAGTGTTCAACTTGAAGCAGAAATCCTTCATCGACTAATTAGTTATTGTTTGTAATTTTTTTTTATAAAAGTCTTCTGGGTGATGAGTGATCTTTTGTGTGCTTGTTGATATGGATTTGTAAACAGTAGGGATGGAAAGTTTAGAACTTCTGTGCATTGATGAAGAATGGACAACGGTAATAATGGGGAGTCATTTTATTCTTTTAATTGATTGTACTTCCTTTGGTAACATCTACACTGTTGCAGATAGGATAACGATCAATTAGAGGAAACCTGAATTGTGTATGCACATGTGTTCATGCTTTTTGTTGTGATGGCTGCTAAGTTCCAACAGCACCGTCTAGCATGGAGTTTGTTCACTGCAAATGCTATTTTCTTCCACAATCCTGATGTTTGTATTGCTATAGCTAGTGGCCTTGCTTAGCATACATTAGCATTTTTATTGGCATTCCTGCACAAATATGATATCATTAAATAAATGTTTAATCCATCTGCTGATGGCAGGAAGCTGTACATCAAACTGTTAGGGTTATCTTTGAAGATCCTGGTGTGCAGGAGTTAATTGTCAAGCTTTATCATAAAGGTAAAGTAATATTCAGCTTTACCATGCTCTATAATGTTATCTTGGTTAACTCTTAACATGTCATTTATGCTATCTGTGTTAAATAATTGTACCAAACTGACAAAATTCAAGTGCATATTAACAGGCCAATGCAATCACTATATCCAATCACTGTGATGTGGGCCTGCATAATAGCTTTTCACGACTATGTACTTTAGAAGGAAATGTAGAGTTTAATTTGAACATTTTAGTTGCCTCATGTTTCTTACTCACATTAAGACTGCCATATTCTACATGTTTGGATGCCTATAATTAAACAATTTATGCAGACATACAATTTTAATGTTAAATTATTGATGCTGCCCTAATGAAAGAATCTATTTCATTAGGGCATGATGCTACCCTGGGAGTACACTGCAAATAGAGAAAATATCTCTACTGAAAGAATCTACTTCTTGTGAAAAATAAAATGTGCCTGTCTTGAAATGTTAGTGAAATGTTTTAAGTTTAACTACTGAAAGAGCTTATGTTGATTTTCATAGAATATTTTTCAGATATGTTGAAAGATATTGATTTAATTAATTTTCTTAATGCATTTGATCTATCAAATATTACCTCTAAGCATTTACCTTATGTTTCAGAGTGGTCTGAAGGACAGGTCACGGAGTACCTAGTTGCTACATTTGGTGATTATTTTACAGATGTAAAGATGTAAGTTTGCTCTTTTGTCAGTGTTTCTTCTTCTGAGTTCTGCCTTTTGGGTTACATCTTGTGGGATGCATTGCACTATAGGTACAAGTGATGCTTAGGTACATTATAGCAAATTAACTTCATTTGTTTGTTGTAGGGGCTTCTCAGGTGAACATTTTCTTTTTACTACACATTTCTGGGGGAAAGATTCATGATTTTTCTAAGGGAAGTCCCAACTTCTATAGCCAAGGCCACTTAATTACATGGCAAATTGAATTTTGCATGCAGCCTGGGATCAGAAGCTTGGGTTTCAGCCTGCTATTGTTAGGGGAAGGGTTAGAGGAATATCACAGGGTTTCAGCCCGCTACCATTTCTTATTTGTTTATAGAGATTCTGGGAAAATTTTGAAGGACTTTGGACTAACACATTAGCTATACCCATGTGATTAGGTTATTGAAATTAGGTTTTCCTCTTAGTCTGGAAGTTGTTGTGTCAACATCTAAGACATCAATTGGTGTGTAAATTAGTTTATCTACTGGAAACTACATATTTTCTTGCACACACATGCATCGTTATTGTTCTTGTATATGTAGGTTAAACAAGAAAAGTTGTTCTTATTTGTTTTCTTTTTGGTACCTCAGGTATATTGAAGAAAGATCATTTAGAAGGTTCGTTGAAGCTTGTCTTGAGGAAACAATGGTGGTTTACGTTGATCACCTTCTGACTCAGGTTTTATTTCAAATATAAAGTTGAACCTTCTATTTTCTTGGAAGATACACCTGCATGTATGCGCCCCGTGTCTCTTTCAATTTTAAATTTACTAATCTTTAATTTGTTGTGATTATTGCAGAGAAACTACATAAAGGAAGAGACAATAGACCGGATGAGGCTAGATGAAGAGGTTATTATGGACTTCTTCAGGGAGTATATCACAGTGTCTGTAAGTAGCTGTTCCCTGTAGAAACTTGTTTGAATTATTCTATGTTTAGTATATTCGCAAGTAATTCTGTGGAGATAAACAGTTCTTGTATCATCTTTTTGTTCTTTATTAATATTTGATCAACTGACCTTTGCTTCAGAAAGTAGAAAGTAGAGTCCGGATACTGAGTGATTTGAGAGAACTTGCTTCAGCAGAGAGTCTGGATTCCTTCACACTCATCTATACAAATATTCTCGAACATCAACCCGACTGTCCGGTAAGTGTCACTTAATATTTCTTCTTTTGAGTGATGATACTGTTCCGATAATTACTCTTCTTATACTGGATCCATTGTGCACGAGTAGATCACCAGTTGTCAATTGTATGGTAGGCTAGGGCAAATTAATGGGTTAGACCTGAGTGATTTCTTTCAATTCAAGTTATATATTCCATGAGAAAAGGTGCACTCTGTATTTGTACGTGTCAAGATTGTCCAAGGTTTCTGCCTCTGATCAACCTGGTATCTGATTTGTGTACTGTGCTCGTGTATTGCAGCCTGAAGTTGTTGAAAAGCTTGTTGGACTGCGAGAAGGCATACCGCGGAAGGATGCAAAAGAGGTACATGCAAACCTATTACATAAATCTGATGTATAAAAGACACTTGCAAACCTCAAATGCTTCTAATGTTGTTATGAATCAACGGATCCAACCCCGAACCATATACTTCTCGTCGGAACTGCTTGTGTTGCCGGTTCTTCTTTTTATCAGCAACAGGGGGAGGGCTTCACAGGGTTTAAACAAGAGCATGGGGATATCTACAGTTGCACCATATAGCATGTTAGGACTCGGGAAGATATCTGAAATCTATTCTCATGTCATTCCTTTCACAGGTTATGCAAGAGTGCAAAGAGATATATGAGAATTCACTTGTTGATGGAAACCCCGCAAAGGCTGGTTTTCTCTTTCCGAAGGTGAAGTGTTTGACAGCATCCAAAGGATCTCTCTGGCGAAAGCTCACTTAGGTCAAGTGCCGTCATGGACGCAGAAAAGAAGAAGAAGGAAGCTGCTGTAAAGTCAATCATTTGTAATCGTCCATTGTAATGACCTGGTGTTGATGATGACAAATTTTGACCGTGTATATCCGTCTCCTATATGTATACTAGCTACTTGTTCTACGCTATGTTGTGTTGGGTATATAGACTATTTTAATATGTTTTTTTACATGAAGAAATTTAAAATATAAATCAAAAGGCTTATAAAAACATCTAATAAAATAAATTGATAATTATTTATATAAATAAATAAAAAATAGAATACATACAAAATATTTTAAGAAAAAAAAATTATTTAAAAAAGACTTGCAAAACCAATTATCTAGACCAGGAGAAGATAATTAAAAAATTAATTTAAAAAAATAATGTAAAATCATCAAATCATAAAAGAAAATAAGAAAAAATGATCTTAAAAATTAATTTAAAAAAATAATGTAAAATCATAAAATCATAAAAAAAAATAAGAAAAAATGATCTTAAACTGCATAAACTTTTCAAACTCGTTTTACTTGTCATTAAATCGAAAGCATGACAAATAAAAAAACTACGAAGTTTATTTCCAAACAAATCAAATACCAAAGGATAAAAATTAAAAAGGTCAATCATATAAAAAATTGTTATTAAAAGAATGAGAGTGAAAATTGAAATAAAAAATAAATTAAATGGCATACAAAATTAAATTGGAGGGTTAAATTGAAAAGAAAAAAAAAACTTTAACAAAAAAAAAATCAAAAGAATGAGAGCTAAATTAAAAACAATTAAACAACATAAACTTTGATTGCCAACAAAACTTTAACAAAAAAACTAAGAAAAAAATCAGAAGAAAAAAATAACGATCAAATTGAAAATAGTAATTTAACTATAATAATAAATTATGTCTATAGCTGCAACGGAACTTGCCCGCCCTATCCCTATAAGATTTTGTTAATATATATATAACTTTTTTGTTTCCGATTTCATGAACTGCAAGCTACAAACTCAACCACTTTGTATTCTGCCATAATCAAGTAGGGGTGAGGAGGTATCAACAACTCCACCAGGGTAGGTAAAGAAAACTGGAGAAAAAATTTCAGCTTTCCCTATGCTTGCTGTTGGAAGTTCCAGTTAATCACCATTGATGTGATGGACGTTTTGCCATTACTTTGCACACATGCAGCAAGCTTGATTCATACAGTGTTTATAAAAAAACATTTTGGATTTCTTAAAAAAGTGAGATAGAGATCGCTAGATGCCAACAGGTAGCAAATGCCTCGTGGATTCCATTGATTTTTGCGTTTTGTTCACACTAGTAGTGTCATTAGCGAGGATTTTAAGGAGGCAAAACCCTACAAACAGCCATTAGAGAAACAAGATATCATGAACATATCCATTACTTTACTCTTTGATGAGCTTTGCATCTTACCTGCCCCTCTTGACTAATATGAAAATATTGATAAATTAACATGAAAATGACTTCTAAATATTTATTATGGCTCTACCAATCTAGTGAGGGATCAAGAGTGGATAATTTAACCAGCAAAGGCCACCTTGATTATGCAACTTAATTTGCATATAAATCCACTCCCCCTCTTTTCCCTCCTCCCATAGCCAGCTCAACCTGTAATAGCATAAAAAAGAATGGAAAACTTCCCTCCATTGCTTTACAGAAACCCCAAAAGAAGCTCTAGGCAATCAAGTAGATACCTTGGAGTAAGGAGAAGACCATGGGGGAGATATGCTGCAGAGATTCGCAATCCATATACTAAAGAGAGGCATTGGCTAGGCACGTTTGACACTGCTGAGGAAGCTGCTATAGCATATGATCTATCCTCCATCTCTTTCAGTGGCATTGAAAGAGCTCGTACCAACTTCTACTTCCCTTTCTTCGCGCATCCCTCTCCTTCACAAGAGGCGCCTCCACCTCCACTGCCACCGCCTGAGATGGAGAAGGGTGATCAACTTGGTATGGAGGACATAGGTACAACACAAGATGACGAGTCTATTGTTATTGCTTCTATCTTGCAAAGCTTTTGCCAGTCCACTAGTTATTCTTTCCATCCACAAATTTAGAATTGCTTCCTGATAATTAACTAGTTCCTTCCATAAAGATGGCTATAACGCTCATGAAATCCTTTTGAAAGTCAGGAATGGAAAGCAGAGAATTTCAACAATGAGCATGTTTTATTCTCATTTCCTTTTGCTTTACAAGTTAATATCATAGTTATTCGGGGGGCAAAAAAAAATACAATTAGAGTTTATATCATACGAAATTTTATTTTTTAAAAAGGGTAATTTTCTTTTCGAAATTCCGAGTTTGAATTTTAGGTACAAAGTGAAGTAAGCCAACACAGAGGGACGCTTTTAAGATTGTTGGGAGAGGAGACTCATCGAGTCTCAATTGAAACTCAAACTAGCTGAAAAATATTCTTTTTCAGAAAAAACTTGGTCGAAGTCAAAGTTAGCAAACTTGTTCCGGTTTAAAGCTTGAGTAATTCAATCAATCTAAAATATTTTTATTTCATGATTTTTAAATGAAAAATCAAAAGCTATTGCTTTGAAAAAAAATTAAATTAAATTTTAATTGGGTCAACATTGTTTAATAAAATTAATTTTTATCTAGTTTAATTTGAAACTCGATGCAAATTAACGAGTTACTAAGTTGGCCTAGCTATTAGAGATTTTTTAAACAAATATCAAACATTTGATAAGAGCAATTCTGGGTAATAGATAGATTTTTAACAATACTGAGTAAGTCATTACAAATTCTGGCGACACGCAATGTTTCAGAAGGCAATGATAAAGCTCCCTTGCGGAAAAATGAAAAGGCTTCTGCTTCTGCTGCTGCTTCTGCTTCTGCTTCTGCTGCTGCTTCTGCTTCTGCTTCTGCTTCTGCTTCTGCTTCTGCTTCTGTTTCTGCTGCTGTTTCTGCTTCTGCTAGGTTACTCCATAATGCCATCAGTAAATATTGCAATTTGCATGCGATTTTCCAAGACAACGCCGTTTCTTTCTGCGTAGGATCTATTTCTTTAATTTTTCAGAGAAGAGCACTTTTAACAATATGAACTTTGTCTTTTGCAACCACGCACGAATCTAAATACCTCAGAGCAACTTTATCATGGATGAAGCTAAGATACCATTCAATGGAGCACATGCATCATCTTATAAAATATCCAATGACACAACTCAAAATTGAAACCTCAGGCTCAATTATTTTTTCACTAACAATCTGAACTAGCTTCTTTAGGCAGTAATACAAATTTTAAATTGCTATAGATTAGTTGTTGGAGTAGGAGATGAATGTTGCTTTGTATGTACTCGATAGATGTTCAGCGCTTTGTTATGATCACACTTTTACTTTTTTTAATTAAAAAAAATACAATATTTGATTAGCATGTTTAAAAAAAAACTCATGACTTGAATTATATATCCTATTGGATAAAATAAGATTGTTAGATTTAATTATATGATGAAAGAAAACGTTATTAAATGGACTAAATTTAAAAAGAAAAGATGATTATGTTGACTTTCAAAAGAAAAAAAAATTATAAAGCTCAATTTCAAGACAAACAAATGTTAAACTGATGAAATTGAAGAAAAATAACTGTCATAATTCAATTTTTTATCTTTCTATTTTAATTATTTTTTTTAAAAAAATGATGAAAAACAAATAAAAATAAAATAAATAAAGAATGAATTAAAATTTGGGTTAAGAGCAACATGATTGGAAATTTAAAGATTTAATTAAACTTTTGACTAGTTTAATTAATTAAATCAAGGGTTTAATTGGAGAATTGATTTAATTAAAATTTAGATTATTTTAATTAATGAAATCAAGAGTTTAATTGAAGAATTAATGAGTTTGAGGACTTAATTAAACTTTGATTTAATTAATTAAAGAAATCAGGGGTGTAATTGAAAAAATACCAAAGTTTGGAGCTGATTCAAGGAAAAATTGCTAGAAAAATAAAGTCCAAGGATCAAATTGAATAGTCCAAACACCCAGGACTGTTGTGTAAATGGCACTATAACTCAAGGATTCAATTGAATTTAATCCAAGGGCACAATTAGAAATCAATTATTTCTGATTAGGATCCCAATTGTTAAGTTTAAACTGTTTAGGGACTAAATTGAAAAACAGCCATGCCCAAGGCCACAACGGCGCCGATTTGGAAGCATTGTTCATCGTCTCCTACGTTTGCGCGGATGAAGCCGATTCAACAGGAAATCTGCAGCAAATCGTGGACCACGTCTCTTGCCCATGATCCCGTTCGTGATTTGAATAACAGTCCTGCAAAGGCAGGACTGGTTGAGGGGCAAGTTTCTCTATAAAAAGGAGAAGAAAACCCAGGACAAAGGGGGCCGAAAATCAGAAGAGAAAAACAGAACCAGTGGGGGATTTGTGGGACCGAAAACCAGAGGAGAGAACTAGAGCAGAACCCATAGAAAATCCCAGAAAACAGGGGAACAACAGGGCTGGACGAAGAACCAAAACAAAAACCAGAGGAGGACTAGTGGAAGACGAATAACACAGGGGACGGAAACAAGAAAAAACTGGGGACACGAAAAAGCCAGGCGGAGAGACTGAAAAAACCTGGGGAAAACTGAGGGAAAAAGAACCAAACAAACCGAAGGAGGGACGAGGAACCCAGAACACAGAGACGAAACAGAGACGAAAAACTCAGGGGAAGACAGGGGCAAATTGAAGCAGAGGAAAGGGAAGGCAGAATTCCTTCACAATTTCGGCAGCCGCAAACAGTAAAGGAAAACCGGAGGGAGCACAGGAGACCGATCAAATACCAGGAGCACGGGAACGAACCATTCGCAGAATCATAAGAACAAAAGAAGAAGGAAAAAAGGGGCAGCAGACCAGGTAAGCAATCTTTTCTTCTTGCGCTCCTTTGTTTAAATTGCATTTGCACTGTGCAAGTAACTTTTAATTCACTTGCACAGTGTAGCAACACGCATGCATTAGCACGCGTGTTGCTAGCCCAGCCATATGGACTGAGCTGGTCCTAGTTTAAAAAATATATGCTAAGCTGGATCCAACCCAAAAAAAAATTAAAAAACAGAAAAATAAAAAATATGTATGTAAAAATAAAAAATAATATAAATTTATTGGTTTATTTACTGACACCAGAGTCAGGAATAAAAAATACCGGTTTAATTTTATATTATTTTTATTCGTTTATTTTATTTTATTTAGCTAGAAAAATAAAAATATGTGCATTCATAAAAATAAATTTATTTGTTATTTGATTTATTCACTGGTGCTAAAGTCGAGAATAAAAAATATTGATCTAATTTATTTTATAACTACGTAATATTTACTAATGCCAGAGTTGGAAATATTCGTAGTTGAATATTCACTGGCGCCAGAGTCAGGAATATTATAAGCAAATTTTCATAGCATAAACTAATAAATATTTAGCAATTTAAGACGAAACTAGCAATGCAACCCGCCTCAGGCAAGACGTTTAAAGGGTGATAATATCTTTCATTTTACGTAACCAGTCCCGAACCATAGAATCTATGTTGACCAGTTAAGGTTCTTAGTGACCATAATACTAGGTGGCGACTCCTTAAACAAGACATTTTCCCCTAAAAGAACAGGATGCCAGAAATCCGTTTTTTCTTTTCCAAAGAATCATTTTTAAGGCCGCCGCGATGTCGGGTGCGACAATAACAAAAAAAACATCAAGAGTCAACTCGAGTTAGCATGGAAAACTCACGACTCAGGTTGTGAGGTCGAGCTAATCTTATAAAAAAGTTTTAAAAAAAATAACAATGTTCAATTCCCAACAATCCAAATGTAGAAGGATGAAAGTAGAAAAAATCAATTAATAAAAAAAACTTCAAAAAAATAAAACACAAGCAAACTCGGGTAAGGGTAAGGTCGCCAAACCTCTCAAGAAAAATCATGTGAACGAGATAACATAATAAAAGACAAAATAATAAAAAGTATGAAGCTCAATTCTTAAAAAAAAACAAAAAAAAAATGTTGATGGATGGAGCAGAGAAAATATTCAATGTTAAAATAACTACCTGAAAAAAAAATCAAAACTAACTTGGACAAACCCACTGAACATGTGACCTAAGTCATGATATTAGGATAACCTCATAGAAAGAAAAACAAAAAAAAAATAACAAAGCTCAATCTTCAATAAAACCAATGTTGAAGGATGAAATCGAAAAAGAAAATCGATGAAAAAAAAAAGAGTGATGTCAATCCAGGTTAATATTTCATACATGTGACACGGGCTATAAGACTAGGATCACCATGCCAAAAACAAATAGCAAAAACATAACTCTCAACAAACTTAATGTTGAAGGATGAAATTAAAAAAAAATCAATTCTAAAGTATAAAAAATAACAATTAAAAGTATGCAAACCAAATTTGACATAAAAATAAAATGAAACAAAATGCTAACGCGTGAAATTGAAAAAAACTTAATTAAAAAAATGATAAAAATTTAACAATAAAAAAAATAAGGACCAAATTTGATATAAGAATTAAATAAAATCAAATTTTAAGGGATAAAATTGAAAAACAAAGTCAATAAAAAAAAACCATATTCAGGATAAAATAAATAGTAAAATAATAATAATAATAATAATACATTAAACAAATGAGATGACATCTTTCAAATTTTAAAGGTTAGTGTGATTCCTAAATAGAGAAGAGAAAGAGAATGGAGTGGACAAGAATAAAAACCCATGGAGCTCAACCATCGTGCTAACACTAACACACACCACATCATTGGGAAGAGTATAGCATGACACTTCCAACACCACTGTATTCATGTATGGCCAGCATGGTGATCCTTATATGCCTTCTAAAGACTATAAAACCTTTCCACTTGTTGGCATGTATGTTGCACATGCCACCCTATTTTCCCTACCCATTGCCTCAATCTCCATACTTGTTTCAGTCTTCATCCCTTGACACTTAGTTTTTTTTAAAAAAAATAGCCAACTTCTATTTTATTTTGCAAAATCGAGCATCAACTAACCATTGAAAATTTCCCTTAATATTGCATGATCTCTGTCAAGATAACCAAAACAAACTACCAAGCTAAATCTCAAATAAAGCTAGTATGATAGGATCAAATTGAAAATAAAAAATTTAGGGACTAAAAAAAACAAAAAGGTACATGAACTTGCCCTTTGAGTAATTTGTCCCTAATTTTAGAAGGAAAAAAAAAAACAATGGAAATTTTTTTAAGTTTCAAATTCAGTCCATGAAGCTCTAATTATTCTAAATCAATGAAATTGACATTTGTTTCACAAAAATTAAATTTAATTGAGGGGCATAACATTTTCTAGATGCCTTGAGATGCTCACACAAATGGAAGAAAAAAATTACTAAAACCAATCACAAATTAAAGCAATTTTGAAGAATCAAATTGTAAGATAAAGAAATTGAGAGATCTAAATATTAAAAAAATATATTTTTAAAAAAATAATCATTACCGCACTCCTAAACACCTTCTAATTAAAAATATTATTTTTTTTACCTAAAATTATCATTTTAAAACTTGGATAAACTCAATAGATTCAATCAGAACTAATCAATCTAGTTTATTTCACAAAAAATAATAAAAAAAAAATTAACTTGTATGATCTATTTAAAAACCTAGATTAAAAACCGAGTAAAACCTAACATGTTTTGATCATTTGAAAAAAAATAAGGTTGGGTTGAGTTTAAAAACTCTGCCCAAAATAGAAACAAGTCCTTATCTCAAGCCTTCCATTGTAACCCTTTGCTAACCTAAAATTAAAACCCCTAAATAAGAACATAAGCATATATGATACTCGTATAGTGAAAATGATATTAGATTTAAGATTTACAGACCTTTCCATACGGCAGCCACAAATCCTCGCCACCTTAGTGATAGAGAAAGACACAATCCTAAGTGCGCACAATAAATACTACTAGTCCTGTCATCTACAGTGAAGATGTTTTATTGGACTTCAGCAAAGCTAATTCCGTATTTTGGTGTGACCGTCAGATTTCTGAGCTTGAGATGTTGAATTAGGATGCGGCGGAATTAATCTGCCCCCCTCCCCCTCTGCTTACTGGTGGAGTCCGCCTCGCTGCTGCATCTGTAGAAGGATCTTCCTATAAGCACATAGCAAATCAAACAAAACATTGATCAGTATATAATACTGTCGTCGAACTAATAATCATGAGTCCGTATCTAGAAATGGAAGATTATCACCACCATGAATGTTTAGTTGAAGTGATTTCAGTATAATGTCACGCTTTCCCGTTACCGGGGATTTTCATTATGAGATATCAGGATCGACGGGGACTTGAGAATTCCTCCGTTTGTGTAGTCCGAAAGGGTTAAGAAAAAAGGTTTAACATCACACTGATATGTGATAAAGTCGCATTTCATAGGCCATTGAGACTGTACTGTACTGGTATTCCTCCATTTCGCGAGAGGTTTTGAACAGTTGGAACCTCTTCTTTATAACAAAAAAAAAAAAGTAATGTTTTACAGGTTGAATTCATAAGCTAGGGCAAAAACATAGCTAGATTTGCTCGATGCATGGGTTGTGTACCTGTTTGCTCACTTTGGCTTGAATTAGCAGCAATATATTTGCATTTTATGAGTCTTAGAATGAAAGTGATCTGGTTAATTATACATCTTCAGACATAGAGGTGTCCATGTGTGTGAGAGAGAGAGAGAGTGTGAGGGAGAGAGATTACAGAGGTATCTGTGGGAGGATCAGCTTGTGGGTCTGAAGTTCTTGTTGCAGGAGGATATTGTGGGCTTTCTTCAGGGGCTTGTCCTTCATCTTCTTGCTCTGAACTTGAAGTTGTTGAGCTTTCTTGGGTTATCCTTTGGTGATCAACAGTACCCAGTCCCAAACACCTGAGAATAGCATTGAAAGCTTCAACAAAAATGGAATGGCAATAAGAGATTTGAAGAACATCTCCCTGTATCTCCTCCTCTGTTGATGACCCCTTATCCATTTTGAATCTCCTCCTCCTCCTCCTTGTTCTTTGATCTACCTCAACAGCTAGCCTCACTCCAGCAGGTCTCCCTACTGGCTGCTGGTGTTTATAATGCGACTTGACAGCCATTGACATAAAGTACGAAACAGTCCCCGGTTCTTGTCCCTTCAATTTCACACGTACGTGGTCGGTGCCTTTTATGACCAAATCTAATTAATGAATTTCACGAATGAGTCAATGGAAATGATTTCAATTTGTATGCATGAGGAATTGCAAAGTAAATTCCACAATCCACATCATGAGGCTTATGACATGGTTTAATTACCTGCAAAGTAAATTCAATCCACATCATGAGGCTTATGACATGGTTTAATTACCTCCAAAGTAAATTCAACAATATTCCACATCATTATGACATGGTTTAATTACCTCGAAAGATGCTCTAATAGAGAGTTAATTTGAGTGGAACTACATTTCAGTCCTTCCAATTTGCATAACATACATGTAGGCACCCCTTTCACCCATGGTTATTAAACCCAAGCTAAAGTTAAACCGGTGCAAAAAACAAGTTACGGATTTATTGCTCGTTTGGCATTGCGGTCAAACCTGTTTTTTGAAAAATTTTAATTTTTTTTTTTTGCTAAAATTGAGTATGGTTTGTACTTTTTGGATCGTTTTGATGTGCTGATATCAAAAATAATTTTTAAAAAATGAAAAAACATTATTGGCATACTTTTCGGCACGAAAAGCTATTTAAAAAGTAACCGCTACCACACTCCCAAACACCCTTTTAATAAATTAAAACAATGTTATTTTAAAAAAATCAATTGAGATTTTTATTAAGTTTTGATTAGATTACAAGTTGACTCGTTAGGTCAATATGGTCAAATTATATTAATTCTAGGTTAATTTCCTTTTATACCTAACCTGAGTAATATGATGAATTGATCGAGCTAAGTTTAATAATATCAATGATTTCATCTATTTAACTAACCCTTGTAATCTATATATTTGTGTTAAAGTTTTTTTTTTTTTTTTCATTCCACAGTAAA